>NC_138241.1:19617818-19975318 GCF_964197995.2 Scardinius erythrophthalmus | reverse complement strand
TGGCCTTGTATCAGTGGGAGGGACAACACTGTATTTTTTCAGAAAGTGATCCTATGTATGCATTTCAATGCATTAGATATTTGAAGTGCTTCAATAATTTTTGTGCCACTGTATGTTGAAATTGTATGAATATATATATATATACTATTGTTCAAAAGTTGTTTTGTTTTTTTTAATGAAAGAATTGTATAGGCCTACTTATAATCTATCAAATCAAATATATAGTAAAAGCATTTTAAAAAATCTATTAAAAATACTGTTCTTTTAAACTCCCTGTAATGCTCCTGCTCTCTTCCTCTACCACCCTCCCCCCCGACCCCACCCCACCTCCATCACAGCTAAATTCAATCTCCTCTGCAGAAATGTGCCCAGCTTGCATTTGAGCGTGTAACCCTATAAGCATTTACCCTTATCAATGCATACCCTCTGAAATTTCATTTAACTGTATCTGAATGGCAAAGAGCGATGCGAGCTTGCATTGCTGTGTTAATGCAGTGAAGGATGGAGGATGAGCTAAAGGAGGCTGGTGCATAATTTATGATTTGACTGTTGTTGTGTCTAATTATGCATGACTCAGCATTACTGATTACGGTGTAAAATTGGGCCACGCACACAACGCCGTATCTGCCCTGAAGTACAACCCCCCCATAGGTTCTTATTAGCAACACAAATCAATAATCAAATTACAATAGACTAATGGAACACTGATCTCCAGTTATCACTGCAGAGAAATTGTTCATTATGCTAATGCTTTAAAGGATAAAACAGCTTAAAATGTTGAACATTTCTAAAACCGAGTGACTTGGACACGAACTGTGCTAAAGACGTGACTTTCAGCCCTCTTTTCACTGTAAAGTCATCTTTTCGGTCTGTTTCCCTCCAGGGATGTATCCCGTTGCAGGGTAGTCAAGTCAACGAGCTGACAGCCAATCCTGACGAACCTGGGCGGCATCTTTTTGAAATAGTTCCAGGTAAGAGATAATTAAATACTCCTGAATCTTTCTGTGGTCTGATTTAAAAATCATTTAAATGGTTTGTGGCATCAGGGCATAATCTGTGCATGTTATATTTTATACTCGCTCGCAGTGTGCTCTTGGTCCTACTTGTCACTCAAGGAGGAATATAATGGCAAAGCAAGAAAACAAACAAGGCACTGTGCTCACAGGCTTGAATATTGTTACTGATGAAATACAGCTTCCTCATTACCAGAGGTAATCACTAGAGGGCATGAGGTGTCCTCTGAGGATTCATGAAGGACATTCGTGAAGACTAAAAGCCATTCATTTGCAAAAATGCTGACCACCTACTGTTAGGTTCAAAAGTCTGAGACCGCATTGAAAATCTGTTTTGTTTTCTTTACACCTTAAAATGAAAAAGACGAACAACAAATTAAAAATAAAATTGAAAATTGTATGACGTTGAAAAGGAAAAAATAAAAAAATGCATAAGAAATATTTAAGACAAGAAAATGTAGGATATTGCAGCCTGAATGTTAGGTGGACATACTGAATTTTGTAAAATTATGAAATCTGAATGAATTTTTTTATTCAACTTTTGACTCAAGTTGTTATGCTAATATAATGTAATGTATTAACATATTTTCTAGTAGATTAGAAAATCATAATAAAAAAATTTACCTTTTAGATAACACTTTAGTTAACTACATTAGTCCCTCCAATGACAGTCTACGCAACTACCACTTTGACGATCACTTTAGGAACTTTTTGAAGTGTCAAAGTGGTAGTTGCATAGACTTTCAATGGAGGGACAGAAATATCTCAGATTTTATTAAAAACATCTTCATTTGTGTTCTGAAGATGACGAAAGTCTTACGTGTTTGGAACGGCATGAGGGTGAGTAATTAAAAATGGTTAAGTCTTACTGGTTTGTCTGTTTAGTTGTCATTTAGCTTGTTTGCCATACGTTATCCAACAGTTATTCACTTTTGGAATGCCACATATGGGCAATAATATATGATAAGCCTGAATTCCTAATTCAAAGCAAACAATCTGTTGTGTCACATGGGTCACGACTCGCGCTACGGATGCAGCAGGATGTTCCCGTGGGACAGACTCTGCTGAAGTGTCTATTGTTTACGTGTACTCTGGGAACCTCTGCATATCATATCATTCTGCACACCCAGCATCTCATAAGCAAAGGACATGACCTTAGTAAACCTTGAATTCGGTATGGAGTGTCATAGGCTAACTTGAGCTGTTGGAGGCAGTCCCTTCATATGGGGGCATTCCTTGATTAAAATAAAGAAATTTGCATATGTGGTCCACAGTGGAGATTCATGCTTTTACTGCATTCACTGACACATGCGTGACACACAGCTGCTTGTTGTCGAAACCCGAGAGCGATCATTGACTGTCAAATATTAGAAAATCTCATATACTGTATTTCGAAGTGTGACAGCTGGACTTTCTTCTCCACTAACAGTCGCTTTATTCATACCCTTCTGTAACTATACATTGCTAGAGACACTTCTTTTTAAAAACGTGATGTTAGTTTTGATGCTAATTTTAATGATATTTTGCAGATTTTGAAAAATCTGTTTGCATTATGAAACTCATCTACTAGGGTCAAGTTTATATAGCTTTGGGTGATGTTAATGTTGTTGTCTTTTTGCCTCTTATTGGGATATTTTTATATAGGTGCCTAGCAACACGCGGACTCTCTCTCGTCTTTGTCGTAAAAAGACTGATGAGAGAATTCTTTCATTTACAAGAAGTAAATATCACAAGCTGTTGCTACAGCAATCAAACCTGAACGTAAAAGTTCAACTTATACCAACACGTGACTTGGCATTCAGGACCAATGTGTCTGTGTTATTTTCTGAGAATCTAAGCGCTTAGTCATAATTAACTTTAATACTTTAATGTGATGCTGAAGCAAAATCTAAGCATGAACAAATACATGATGGAATGAAAGAAAAAAAAAAGGAAAAGAATAAATCATTAAATGTTATACACACCGTTCAAAAGTTTTGAAGTCAGTAATATGTTTTTTTAATAAATACTTTCTTTCACCAAGGATTCATTAAAATAACAGTAATTCAAAAGTGACAGTGAAGACATTTACAATGATGCTGAAAATTCAGCTTTGCCATCACAAGAATAAATTGCATTTTTTTATATATATTTTACAATGCAAATATATTAAAATACAAACAGTTCTTTTGAATTGTACTATTATTTCACTATATTACTTTTTACTGTTTTGATACTGTTTTAAGACTTCATGTGTGAAACATTAACTGTCATGCTTAATCACACTTTCTGTGTAAATATAAATCTGATTAGTCATTGATTATTTGGCATGAAGAGTGGACACAAAAACCCTGTCTTGGTGGTCTTGCATTTCAGATAATTGAAATTGAGATTAAAAGTGAATAAAGGCTAAATCCCCTGAGAGTTTTTGCACACTTCTTAGGAGTTCGAGAAAGAATAGCTCTTAAAAAGGCCAAACAAAAGGCAAGTCTTAGCATCTTCTGCTGAGAATGCAGCATGCATTAGTTGTTGAGATTCAACACTGGCCTCCATTTATAATTTATTTTACATTCTGCAGTTAATTTCTTACACCTTGACGATTATTGTCACCCCTATAATCCTTCTGCAAGGTGGACACTGAACTTCTCGGTATAATGGTGTTTTGTTATGTACAACAAACTAAACCCGCTTTCCATAAGTCCTGGTCTTTTTAAATCAGTCACTCAAACAATGGCTCTATTTACGCCTGGTCTCAACACAAAAGCATGACTGCAGACTGGAGTAGGAAGGTCTGATCCGAGCATGTCCTTACAGCTGACAGAAGCATCACGCTCTGTCTGTGAAGATTGCAGTTTGGTACATTAAAAGCTCAGATCTAAAGCCTTCTGGCAATGTGCAATAAAAGCATCTGTGTAACACACAAAGCCCCTTGTGGTCTCTGAAATGTCTTCAAAGAGGGGAAGTTTTAATTAATAAGCCGTTAGATTTAATAGGGGAAAAGATCCAGGCAACATGCAGAGATTTGTGCGTCAGGCTTACAGAAATGTTCAACCGCCCTCTTATGTGAAGTCATATCAACCCCCAACCACACACACACACACACGCACAGATTGATTAGCCAGGTCTGTTTGTGTTTGGGGGGGATGTTTGGCAAAGATGAGCACTGTGGTGGCTCTGCTTATGAGGGTGAGCGAGGGCGAGTCTGACAGACCAGGGGGGCGGGGAAGAAAAAGGTTGGGAAAAAAAAGAGAGAGAACACAACAACTTCTTTTTTTTGAATGAATGAATGAAGCAGACGGAGGACTTGTTTTTCGGGTTTCTGGTGGTGATGGTATACTGTGGGGTTCTTTGCGCTCTCTCTTTCACTTCTTTTTCTTTTACTCTCCTATCCTCTCTATCTTACTCTGTCCCATGCACAGTTTTCCCCTCTCCTCTCTCTCTCAATCGCATGCACCCAGCACACACCTATGTTGCGTATTTACCTTCCAGGAAGGCCAGAGATGTAACTAACATGGCACAGCTGTAGCGCTGCCCTCTTTGGCACCCGTGTGCCAACATGGGACTCGGTTGCCGCAAGCTGCAGGAGCACCGATCTGTTCACGCTAAGGGTAAGGACACACTTTCCTCATAAGGAAGGCAACTTATATGGATCGGTTTGTGAGATTTACCGTGGTGGAAGAACAGTACGGCGTTTATAGCAGGAAAGGAATTTATGGGCGATGGGAGTTTTGTTCTTTAACCTGTAAATCATATGTTGGATCCAGCTGCGGCTTGTAAGGGCTGTAACATCTGGAGTGTCCGATGCATGAAAAAGATCCAGGAAGCTGTGGCTTTGTGAGTTGTGTATTTTTGGAACAGGCTGTGAGGAGTGGAGCTGCTGCTGGTGAGGTAGTCTTGCATGAATGTGAGGGCCTGTAATTTTGCCTGAGCTATGCTGAAAGGTGTCCGTCTGCTCTCTGAGCTGAAACTGACACTTTAACCCTTTCCTTGCTCATTTTGATTCACATGAAGTTAGTTCATGAATGATTGTGATGTGCCAATACGGCTGTTTCTATTTGTATACTATTTGCAGGTGTATAGGTTTTACAGATGGGTTCCAGGAGGCACTAGGAAATGCTTTGATTTTGCTTTGTTAAACCAAAAGAGAAAATATGACTTTGAAAGTAAATACTGGGGCTTTCAGAAGATTTAAAAAATAGATTGAATTATTTTAACATGTTAAATGTAATTTATTCCTGTGTTGGCAAAGCTGAATTTTCAGCATCATTACTCCAGTCTTCACTGTCACATGATCCATCAGAAATCATTATAATATGCTGATTTGCTGCTCAAGAAACATTTCTTATTATTATCAATGTTGAAAACGCAAACAGTTTTAAACTAAACCTTTAGTTTAGGGGCAAATTCTCGCTATTAACTAGTTGCTTATTATATTACTAGGATATTGGCTGTTTTTTAGTAGGCTACTTACACTGTAAAAAGTGAACAGTTGGATCAACTTAAAAAAAATTACTTCAATTGGTAACACCTAAAGAAATTAAGTTTTCTCAACTTAAATTATCACGTTTTTCACGATAAAACGTGGTAATTTTAAAGTTGATCCAACTGTTCACTTTTTACAGTGTATATTAACGCCATATTCTGCATGACCATATTCTACATTCCTTAATACTCAATACCTTAACTTAACAACTACCTCACTAACTATTAATAAGCAGTAATTAGGAGTTTGTTGTGGCAAAAGTCATGTAATACCCTAATCTAAAGTGTGAACTTTAAAACAGTTGTGCTGCTTAAAATGTTGAATAGAAATGAATAGTTCAAAAGAACAGCATGTAATTGGAATAGAAATAAAATGAATGCTGTAGAATCACATTGTTAATGTCTTTTCTGTCACATTTGATCAATTTAATCAATGCATCCCTGCTGATTAGTAGCTATTAATAAGTATTCAAATCTTATTAATTGTGTAGTTTATGCACTTGCTCTGTACTTGTTTCACTCTTATCTCACACATATTATTTCACTCTATTTGTCCCATTTTAATATCTCAGTCATTCAAACCAATATCAAACTATGTGCAGTTATAAAATACTGTAAGAGGTTCTATATTTCTCACAGTGCTTCAGTTTAAAACTAAGCTACTTGTTTCCTCACCTATATACAGTATCGATTGTTTATAGTGTATGTATAAACATGTAATGGCCATTTTAATAATGACAATGCTAAATATTATTCAGTATAAATAAGTTAAAAAGAACACATTTCTTTTTTGATGTCAGTGAAGGGGTACATAAGATAAAAGTGGTTGAAACATTTTGTCCCTGCTTTGTTTAAATGTAGACATAACCATGGATATCCCTCCTCTTAAGTTCATAATAATCCTTGCATTTCTCTACAAAATAAAAACACACAGGAAGAACTAATGGCTGTCAGAATGTAAGGAAGCCATTGTGGGTCAACTGATTTTATGACAGTGGGAGTCATGGGAGCCCATCAGGAGAGCAGAGACTCACTAAAGAGTGGCTCCCATCTTCACTAATCAGAACCAGAAACAACGGCCCCACAGAGAGAGCTAAACCAACAGCACTGATAAGAGTTTCCAAATGGCAGATTTTTGGAACATGTTGGTTTTGCTGGTTTCTCTACATAAAGAATTCAAACACAATTGACACGCATTGTGTTAGCGATAAGCTAGGTCGTTCAAATAAAGTAATACTTAGAAAATATTTCTGTGAGCACTCTGAACTTAATTGCATATCTGCCTTGAATATTACAGATTCTCTCTCTCTGTGTGTGTGTGTGTGTGTGTGTGTGTGTGTGTGTGTGTGTGTGTGTGTGTGTGTGTGTGTGTGTGTGTGTGTGTGTGTGTGTGTGTGTGTGTGTGTGTGTGTGTGTGTGTGTGTGTGTGTGTGTGTGTGTGTAAAGAACTTTAGGTAACACTAGAAAATGTCAGTCTGAAGTTTGAAAAAAAAAATGTTTTAAAGGGATGTAACCTTGTTAGGTGCTTGCAAAGGTGTTTTTGAATGGTTACTAGGCTGGGGTGCGTTTCCTAAAAGCAACGATGTTCGCAAGTTCCGTCGTTACCAAAAGAGACCAATGGAACTTGTGACCAGTTGGCTAACAATGCTTTTCAGATAGATATAGATAGATAGATAGATAGATAGATAGATAGATAGATAGATAGATAGATAGATAGATAGATAGATAGATAGATAGATAGATAGATAGATAGATAGATAGATAGATAGATAGATAGATAGATAGATAGATATTTCTCATTAAGTTAAGACGCAGACTTTCACCTCTCAAGGCAAGTGTGTCTACAAAGTGCTGGATTCAAAGTAAAGATCTTCATCTGAAAGCCTCAGGCCTGTCGTGCTGGATGTCATCCCAGTCTACTGCTGGCCAAACCACACACTGTGCCTCCTCAGGCTTCTCTCTGCCTGATATACATCTCTCTCTGATACATGACAGAGGAAGACACACTGCAGCTACCTAAAAGCTGACTGAGCTTTTATAGCAGGATTTCATAGTGTGTTTTTAGATGATACTCCAAAGCATTTGTTACAATAATAAAAAAAGCATTTTTTTTTGTGTTCAAAAACAGCTAAAACTAATGAATATTATATGTAAGAAATATTTTTAAAAAGTATGATACGACCCCTTTAAGCATTTACCAAAGTGAGGTTAAAGGACATCAAGAGTTTTTTTTTATTATTATTATGCCCTGATATGTGTAATAGTGCTAATGGGGCATTAATGAAGAAGGTTTGGCTCACTCTAGTACAAAAACTCTCCAAGTGATGAAATTCCCCAAGTACATGTTTTATCTTGAACAATGCCACATGTAAAATAGGCATGATGACATTGTTTGGTTCTTACTACCAGTGGAATGCACATCACTGTTCAGTCCTTCATTTTAGAAATAGTCCATATCCATGACCTTACCATAGAAAAATGCTAAATGTCATATAGTAAAATCATTGTTTGGGATTTGCACACTCTGAAAATTTGGATGCGAGCAGTTTAGCCCAGCTTTGGGTAGCAGATAAGGGACAGCAAGGCCATGGGAATTCAAAATTATGCTGTGAATGCAGACTGATTATTTCTGACCTTGAGTTTGGCCATGCAAAGTGAGTGAGCCTGATGCAGTTCACTTATAATTCACTCAAATTCATTCAATCCCAGCAATTTCAAAAACATTTCAATAATATGATACTGATTAAAAGTGATATAATTTACTTCAAAAACATTTCAATAATATGATACTGATTAAAAGTGATATAATTTACAAGAAATTACAGGAAATTATGATTAATATTGTAAGCCTGTTTGTCGGTCCAATGGCGGTTTTCCAATAATACGGGTGAAGGTCTTTGCTTTGGTCACTAAACAGGTAATTGGCTATAGGCTATACCTGAGATGGTCGCATTCACGCTTACACAATCAAAGATACTTTGGTATAGCCCCCATGGAATTGCATACTTGAACTTAACTTAAACGTTTACTTCAGAGGTATGGCCACTAGATATAAGTCTATCAACTTTACTTCTCTTATAATAGCTTTGGATTAGCCATGCCGTGATTTCTCACGTACACTTATCTAAAGTAAGGTAAGACACACCCAAATTTAGGTTGGTCAAACAGCATTCGCTGCCCTAAAAGAATATTCCCTTCTTGTCTTCGCAAAGCCAAGTACACTTAAATTAGCGCCAAATATTAGTCGTCACTAATCTGACGCAGATTTGAGGTAACATACGAATCCATTTAATCTACTAGGGAAAACAATTTCTGAGCAAGTCAGAATAATCAAATGTAACAATTTATTGTGTCAGGTAAATGTATCATGCCAATTTCATAATCAGTTCAAAGATAATCAATACAATAACATCAAATGCTCAGATATAAAGAGTAAAAGATGTAGGTGAACATTTAGAAAAATACATAATGCTAACATCTTTGAGATCCTTCAACATTATGGGCTGATCTGAGTTACAGAATCGCGCCGAGCCTCTTGTTGCAATTCATTATAAACCCAGACCAAGACATCCACATGGAAACATTTGCTAACAATGGGAATTTGCATTCAGAGTTCACACCTTTCGAGAGCAGGAGGCCATTTTGCCTGGAAGACTCACCCTCCTTTGTGTGCAAGTTATCTCTAAACTCTTAAAAACTTTATTGCCTTTTGTTTTACTTCTTTGGGAATGAGACCTTTGTACCAGTCGCACTGAGACATTTCAAATGATACCAAACATGTGTGATAATTATTCACATTAAACCAGAGAGATTCTTGAGTGAATTTTGATGATCTCAGCATCAGAAAGAAGGAATGGGGGAAGAGGGAAAGAGATGTAAATTAGGATGATTCTGAGGTGAGACTTGCGTCTCGAATGGTGCACAAGAGTGAGTTCAAATGTTAATTTCCTTTGTTCTCTCAGAGAGTTGCCCTCTCTTCCAGTTTCTCCAGTCAGTACATTTATATATTAACACACACACACACACACACACACACACACACACACACACACACACACACACACACACACACACACACACACACACACACACAATAAATCTTGAATTTATTCAAATCTTGAATAGAGCCTGGTACTTTTATGTATGCCTTCTGGATAATTTTATTGTTTATTTACAAACTTTTGTATGTAATAGTTTATCTGATATGTATTACATGAATGTGGTTAGTGTTTCTGGCACCTTGCTGCAGTCTTAGTTTCCCTATTGGGACTATATATAGATATATATTCAGACACCAGATATTTTTTTACTAGCGGATGAGGACACTAGTGTTCATTTATGTAAGTGAGGATAGCAAAATAAAGTAAACTGTGACATATTATAACCCCAAAATTCTTCATACAGTGGACCACCAGTAAAATTTATAACAATTTGGGACCGAAAATTATTCAGACACTTTGACCTGACCATGTTTTGCTTAAGTGTTTTTTCTTTAATTGCTAATGCGACCTTTTTACACCACAGCCTGAACAAAATTAAGCATTGCTTGGTAATTGGTTGACCTAAATTGGTATTATCTAGTTGTGCACTTAAATTTAACAGCTGACAGCTATTCAGCCTAATTGATTTGTGAGACAGTCTAACAGAAGGATGGCCAAAAACAGTGAAATATCAACTGATTTGATAACTCTAAGTTCTTTTCATATTTTATTACCATTTTCTAAACTATAGCGAATAAACTGTGATAATGTGAGAAATGTTGAAGGTGTATACATACTGTATCTGTCTAATTCAGTTTGCAAATGACACATTGTGGTGTGCACACCAATGCAAATGTGCCCATATTAGTAAAATCAATAAGTCAAAAGACCCATTTCTAAACAGAAGGTCCCAATGGTATTGACAGCTTGTGTTCTCTGAAGAGGTCACTTTTACTTCCCCACAAAGTCAGGCTTTTGATTATTGCCATTACATGTGAGACACAGACAGTAGAACTGCATCTTCCAAGGACACAAACACAGAGGCAATGCATCATCCACTCCCTGTCTTTCAGACATGTAGATCAGAGACAGTCAGGCACTCCTCAGGGAGTCCTACAGTATGTGTGCTGTCTGACACAGCCACTAGCTATCTTCCAATACTCTGCAGTCTGCAGTCAGGCTCAGACAGATAATGGAACCATCCATCCACAAAAACTAGGTTGAACAGAATTTATGCTGAGGATATTTTCGGGAGGTGGAGAGGGAGGGCTTTTTGAGGAAGGAAATGAAGGGAAGTCACAGTTCCATAATGCTATGAATTTAACAGGAGCATTCAATGCTTTACTTTGCAAAAAAACAATGCTTTAACAAGCATTCAAAAGCAAATCAACTTAATATTGAACTATTTTGTTCATTTGAATAGAACACTAACAGAATGATTAAGAAATCAGATCAAATGATAGCTTGTCCAAATGTCATGGCACATTTCAGTTCATCGGATGTCCTCTTTTTAAGAACGATACCACTTTTCTCCTGTTCTGCTATGGCTAATGTCTGGTATGAAGGATGATGTCATTAAGAGAAATCACTATTTTGGCCATTTGAGATTTCCCTATGACTTTAGTGCCATCTAGTGGTTAGTTAACTTCAATATATTGTAAAGGGAATATGTACATATTCCTGTGATGGCAAGACTGAATTTTCAGCATCATTACTCCAGTCTTCAGTGTCACATGATCCTTCAGAAATCATTGTAATATGCTGATTTGATGACTAAGAAACAATTCTTATTATCAATGTTTAAAACAGTTGCGCTGCCTAATATATTTTGTGGTAATCATGACGCATTTTTTTTTTCAGGATTCTTTGATATCATAATCAGAGGAATAGCATTTATTTGAAATAGAAATCTTTTGTAACATTAAAAAAGTCTTTACTGACACTTTTGGATCAAATGACTGTACCCTTGCTGAATAAAAGTATTAATTTATGAATTATTAAATTAATATTTTTTCTGCATTCATCCTAGAACACTACTTTGAGTCATAATTATTTTTTAATCAATTACATTTTTAACATAATAGCGGTTCAGTCACTTACATGAATTATATTATGCAACAGAATTAGAAATGTGTTTTTAATGATTCCCCACATATAATTATGTAATGTTTTTTTCATGTGCCTACAAATAGCATTTGCAATGACATAAATGAATAGAATTATTCATGTTTTGGTATTTATCTGTCATTTGTAGTGTCGAGGGACTCTGCCAAACTGAATGCTATCAGTGTCAATCAAACGATTTATTTGTTTTTCCCCTCTCTGTCTCCATAGGCTGTTCAGGAGAGAAGGACAGATCGGCTCTCAGCCATGAGGCTTTCCTGCTCATGGCAAACTCCCAGAATGACATGGAGGATTGGGTCAAAGCCATCAGACGTGTCATCTGGGCTCCCTTTGGAGGAGGTAACATATACCTGGACATCATACATAAATAAGATCAATCACTAAGCATTAGTTTCTCTCTTATGAGACAACATAATCTGCTGCTTTCAAGAAAACGATCAAACTAAACCAGCAAGCTGATCTATATCTGGCACGGCTGATACACAAGCTCACTAAAATAACAACAGCACTAGCAGAGTGTGAATGACAGTGTCTGAATCTTTAGGCATTGTATTACAGGTCTTTAATAACATGGATTATTTAGGGGTGTCTGAATAATGACAAACATTTTAATATTATTTTAATGGTATTAAATATCCACCACAGACAGCCTTTGTTATATATCATACCAGACAGATTGCAGTTCTAAATATTGCAGACAATATTTGAGGCAAGACAGCGTGGTGTAAACGACCTTGTTTTTAAAATAAACATAACAGCATGAAAAATTGTGTTTTAGATATGGGTGTGTAATTTATGTTTTACAGAACAAAGCGTCAAAGTATCGTCAAGTTATGTTTACCGCAGACCTTATTTTACTCATAAATTTAAAAAACTCGTTATAAAATCCCATTGGAAAATCTCGAGGGAACCACTGGATTCTTCTGGGTTTTGACGTCACGCCTGCAGCAGATTATTAAAATAAATCCGAAATCAAATAAAATATAAATATTAGATGAAAAACTTAAACTTAAAAGCATAAAAATATTTTTTTTTCTTTGCACCTGAAACAAAATAAGTTTTAATTGAAGTACTACAATTATTAAAATTTAAATTTAAACATAAATCAATTATAAAGCTATATAGAAATTAAAAAAACGAGTAAAAATTGACAAAAGCACTATAAAACTAATAATAATATAAAATGCCTAGTAATATTGCAACATGAATAAGGCGGCGTGATACCAAAAGAAAAGTCCCAGTGCTGTTGGACTATATATCAGCACTTATTAGGGCTGTTGGAACGAATTCCGAAATTCGAATATAATTCGAATATTAAAAAAATCAATACTATTCGAATGCTGAAGTTCCTATTCGAATATTGCTTTTTTATGTATATTTAAAAAAAAATGCAATCTTGCCTTTCTCGCCGCCTTGGCACACACATGTGAAAATTAAACGCTTTTGTTTCGTCTGATAAACAATAAAGTTTTTGAATCGTAACACAATTGTGCACGTTATCCACGCTGTATCATCACAACTGTCAAAAGTCGCGGAGAGGAATGTCTCCACGGTAACGGAGATCAACAATTTGATTCTCAGTCCACACTACAACGTGAAAACGGCGTCTTCAAATATATCCACTTTGGAGTGCGTTTTCATTAATAAAAACGCCGTCTCATTGTGGACGGAAGGCCAAAACGGAGAGGAAAATATACGTTATTTTTTTATGACAACTTACAACCTGACAAGCTAGGCGATCTGTCCGAGGAACCGCCGCTAAAACAGGCAAGAATTACTTATGTTCTGCCTCTCTCTCTCTCCTCATCACGGGGCTCAACTGCTACCAGCTGTCCGCCAAAAGGCAATAACAGACAAACTGACGGTTTATCTGTGAAGATATGAGACCGATCAACATCACGCATTGGCGATCCATAAGACTGTGTAATGTCGTAAATATTAATAATAGGATGAATTTGAGCATTTAATATTCGAATATTATTCGAATATTAAATAAAATAAGGAATGGAATTCGAATAGTATTATAGAGGAAGATTGACAGCCCTAGCACTTATGGAACATTGTGATCACAACAATTGTGATATTAATATGATTATAAAAAACATTGTGTGAATCTGGGCATAAATGAGTTAAGCAATATGATGCCTCTCGGTGTAATCTCTCACGCCCACATTCCCTCCACGCTCTGTGAGGCTGGATTACCATTACAATGAAAGAGGACAAAAACAGGTGTGACTGCTGACGGCTGCACACACTCACTGACACACACATTCACATGCATCACTGTTCACTTGTGCCTGAAGTGGACTGCTGCCTGTGCCAGGAGGGACCTGCCATGTGTCTCATGCCTGAAGTTAAAACCTTGTCATGTCTGTTCGGTCACCGTGGCTTGTGTGTGCGTGCAGAAGATTGTAATATACGAGGCAGAACTGCACTGCAAGGTAGGATAGGATACCGTATAGATTTGGGAGATTTACTGGGATTTTGTGAAACATATTTAGATTTTTTAACATTTTGATAATGTCATGGTTGCAATGACCAGATTTTATTTTTTTGTATTACTTTAGGTATCTTTGGCCAGCGACTGGAGGACACAGTACAATATGAGAGGAAGTTTGGACCACGGCTAGCCCCTCTCCTGGTGGAGCAGTGTGTGGATTTCATACGGGAACGGGGTCTGAAAGAGGAGGGTCTCTTTAGGATGCCAGGACAAGCCAACCTGGTCAAAGAACTCCAGGATGCTTTTGACTGTGGTGATAAGCCTCTGTTTGACAGGCAAGATGAGATCAAAACATCTCTACAACAAATAAAACACTTATATTTCCATTTAGGCATATAGCAGAGAATTTTATTCAAAACGACTTAAAAGAAGAAAAGCACAAGCAATTTATGAAACGAGCCAACAATATTTGCAGTACATAATGCCAAGTTTTAAGTATGAGCTATAAATAGTATACAAGCTGTAGTAATTCAAATGCAGACAAGAAGCTTTCTTTGGAAGGTCCAATAAACTGCTTTTTAGAAAGGATTTAGACTGACGTGGATATCAGAAACATCCCACAGTGTCATAAGAGCATTAAGAACGGAAGTTGTGATCGGCTTTCCTTCCCTATTGTGACACATATCCACAAAAAATGGCTTATCAAACAAGAGAAAATGTGGGGCGGGACTTGATTTTGTCCTTTGGGAATTTATTGTATCTTTGGATTGCTGTGATTTGCTATTGCTGTGATCTCAAGTGAGTGACAGGTTGTCCTGGCCTAACGCCAGTAAACACATCCTCATCAGACAAGAAAACAGATGTCGATGCAAGTTCTTTTGATTAAAATTACGAGGGCACAAAAAAATTATGTGCACTGATAAATCATTTATAGTAATAAAATTCATGACGACTTTAAAGATTATGCTTCCCTCTACCAGTTTAAACCAGCATTAGTTTCTACAGTATATAGGCTGGCTTGTGCTGGTTATAGGTGCTTTTTTAGGGTGCTGGACCAGTTTAACCCTACTTGCCTAGTCAAGAAAACTAAACTGGTGTATCTGTGTATCCCGCTGACCTGTGTGTGACCTCTTGCAGTAACACTGACGTTCACACCGTGGCGTCCCTCCTGAAGCTCTACCTCAGGGAGTTGCCCGAGCCTGTGATCCCCTTTAACAAATATGAGGACTTTCTAACCTGTGCACAGCTTCTGCTAAAAGATGACGAAGTGGTGAGTCTGACATACATCAGTATTTGAGTGGGATGAAGTTGAATTAAATAGCTAATGATTGCCCTTGTAAAATCAAAAAAGCAGCAAACTTTTAAAAGAGTACTTGTTATGGAAATAATATAATTTAGAATGAACTGAATATAATGTTTCCGGGCACTTAATTGCATGTTATTTACAATTGTGTGAACCTGTATCATATTTTAAATTTATATTAAAGGTATAGCGGAGGATCTTTCCAAATTTTAGATAAGACCCGCCCTCTCCACTTTTTGAAAAGTTTGATTGATTCACCAGAATGATTGACAATTAGGGGGACCAATAGTTTAGGTTACCCACCAGGAAGTAAAACATCCTCCGCTATACCTTTAAATCAATTAGTTGAACTTGACTCCTTTTTTGACCCACTTAAGTAGGACTTATGTACATCTTTATCCACTGGTTTCACAGATAAGCCTTAAGCCTAGTCACAGACTAAAAATGCACATTTGAGCTGTTTTAACTGAAAGCAACTTACACTGACATATCTTATAGACCTTATGTAGCCCCGCCCCTTTTCAGCGCTGCGCTCGTTTTTGACTTCCGGTCTGTATTTTCACAGCGATTTTGCGTATTTATTAATGAACGGCTTGTTTTAAAATATTCCCGGTCGACTGACATTTGTTTAGTCATATGCTTTAAACATTACAGTCCTCATGATAACTTTCGTTAACTTTACATTAAGTAAATCCACTTCAAAAGCTAATTACTCTGGACAGCAGTGGAATTGTCTTTTAAGCGGAAGTTAAAAGACAATATTCTAAAGATGGCGGCACCCTGGCGCATAAGGTCTATATGTCAGTGCCATTGTTTTTCTACTTAAATGTCCTCATAATTGAACTAAGGCCTAATCCTGGCTTAATATAAGCTCTGTCTGTGATATGTAATTTCACAATTACTTCTGTTGTCTTTGAAAATAGGGTTAAAGTGCACTGCTGAATGTTCTGACAAGCATTTATGGTAAACTAAAGTATACTTTAATGTAATTTCTATTAAAACTTGTATGTCATGTATTTTTAAATATTTTAATTTCAATGTAATATTAACACACTACAGTTAAAACTCTAAGCAAGTACTTTACATGAGCTTTAGTATGTTAGTCATCACATCAAAATAAGTTTACCTCTTTAAATTATGACAAAAGATTATCAAAACAACTTTTAATTATGATTACATTTACATTACATTTTTTAAAAGTGTGCTTAAATTTGTTAAAGGGCACCTATTATGCCCCTTTTTAGAAGATGTAATATTGGTCTTGGGTGTCCCCAGAATGCATTTGTGAAGTTTCAGCACAAAATACCCCACAGTTAATTTATTATAACCATTTGAAAATGTCATTTTTGGGGCCTGTTTTAAAAAGAGCTGTTTTGGCGCCTACCACTTTAAATGTAAATAAGCTGCATATCCCCGCCCTGCTGCTGGACCTAGATGATGAAGAGACTCCGGCACAGAATAAACACGAATGAGAATGGACTAAACGTCTCGGAATGGTTATTTGATACATTTATGTACTTACAAAGTTTTAATCGCGTCCCCTTTGCCATTATGGATGTGCAACACACACACACACACACACACACACACACACACACACACACACGAACTGTGATAACGTTCGCGCAATTTTTTGAAACTAGTACACACACACACACACACACACACACTACTGTGATAACGTTTGCTAAGTACAAACGATTTATTTATTTATTTATTAAGGGGAGGGAGATAGACGTTTATATAGCCTACTGTCTATAGAGATAGAGCAGACCTTAATTTATTTACATTTGTAAATGCTGCAAAAATGCCTACGTGACATAAAACTGTCTGACGTTGTTTGTTGAGACATCCTATGACGACGACAATAAATAGCTTTAGACGCATTTGTTGTTGAACTGGCTGACATCGATTGAAATGACTATTTGCTCAAAAATCATAAAATACACTTACTTTTTCTGGAGGTGACGTTGGATCGCGAACTGTAGGCAACGATCCACACTCTAGGATTAACTTTGACCCTCGTTCACTAAACAGTCAGTCAGAATATGAATCTCGTATTTAGGAAGTTTAAGTGGTGCCTTTTCTTCATAAATAAAATCCATCCGCTGCGTTTTCGGTGGCTCTGATGTCAGTGAAGACTAGTATGTCCATTCTTACATCCCACAACAGAACACCTAACGTTACACCTCTTAGGAGACATTACCGGATCACCGAGGGCGGGGTCTATGCCAAAAACAGATGTCAATCAAATCACGTCGGTGGGGCTTAGCTCATTTCTACGTCACAGTGAGGGAAATCTAGAACAGGGTGTTCTGAGACAGTGCTTATGATTTATTGAGATAGTAAAAAAACTACTGGGTGGATTTTTATCATTCTAGGGTGGTTTTGCTCACACACTGCCAACACACATTTATGTTCAAACACCATGTAAAAGTGAATTTTGCATAATAGGTGCCCTTTAAGAAAAATAGTCATGAAAGTGTACTCTATGTACACTTAAGTGGCCTTTTATCTCATTAAGATTTACCTTTAAAATATACTTTTAAGATTTGAAGTGCACATTCAAAACTATTTCACTTCTTTTTAAAATAGATGATTTCATAGAAAAGCTCATTGTATGTTGTTCTTGTTTCCTGGATTTCTAATGTATCATGTTCCCATGTGTGTCTCCTAAAGGGACTAGATGAGCTTGTGAAGCAGGTGTACACTCTTCCTCAGGCTAATTATAATTTGTTAAAGTACATTTGCAAGTAAGTGAATACAGTACGTCAATGTTATTGAAATGATTGCTTTACTCATTTGAATAAATGATGAATGAATATCTGTTGTCTATACTGTATGTCTTCACGTAGATTCTTAGATGAGGTGCAGTCACACTCAATTGAGAACAAGATGAGCGTCCAGAACCTTGCGACAGTATTTGGACCAAATATCCTTCGGCCTAAAGTAGAGGACCCTGTTTCAATGATGGAAGGTAAGTATTTGCAGACATTGTAATATTTACAGCTAGAAACTAATATCTGAGTCATTTTAAATCATTTTTTAGGAACCTCCCAGGTTCAGCACCTGATGACGGTGTTGATCAGTGAACATGAGCGTCTTTATGTGGGGACTGAGGGAGATATGTCTTCTGAGCAGACCGGAAGTTGTCTCCGGGGTCAGCGCAGCATGGCGGAGTGGATCTCCGATGAGGAGATGCTGAACTGCTCATCACTGAGCCAGGCGTCCAGAGTGGCAGAGAGTGTGTGCGACAGTGCCACGTCTTTAGACATCAGTCCAGGTGCCCCTATCACTGCCAAAATGACACCTCAGGGAAAAGCTGGTGTGACGGTCAGCCCCAGCAAGCAGATGAAATCCCTCCCCTCCTGGAAATACTCCTTCAAGAGTGGAGGTGTACGCGCTCAGCCCGCGAAAATAGGGGGCTCGTCCGTGGACGTGTCCACCTTGCCCAGCACTGGCAACTGGTTGATGAACGGGCTTTCTTCTCTCCGCAGCCATCGGCGCACTTCTTCAGGAGAGCGCATGGGAAAGGATTCAGCCCTGTCGCACCGTCTGTCCACTTATGACAACGTGACCTCATCCAGTCTCAGTGTACCTAGTGTCGCGAGCACACCCTGGTCCACGTCCTCTTGCGAGATTTTAGTGGCCGACTCCGTAGCAAGTGACCCTTCTGGGCTGAACTCTGTGAAGGTGGAGTGGTCAGTTGGAGGGTCTGTCCAAGGGCAAAGTGAGGACAGGAGTTCAGAGATTACGGAGAGCAGCGAAGCACTGGAAATGTGTGTGAGCAGTGCAGGCTGCAGTGAGAATGGAAATGTTGGAGATGTGGTGAACGCCACGGGAGATACTGACACTTCCACAACAGCGCTTAACAGCCTGGTAACAGAGCTGAAAGATGAGTTGAAGAAACAGAAGGCCAACTATGAATCACGAATACGAAGGTATGTTCCACAGCACACTGATAATTAAAGTTTACTTGAACTAATTAAATGAAGTGAGCAGTATAAGCTCTCTCATCGTTCCTTTAATGTTAGAATCTTTTCAAAGCTGAAGTGTGTAAGTTGAGATGTTGTTGCGAGGGGGAGGGGAAGTTAATGTTTTTGATTAAAGATTACAAGGGCACATACATTTTTAGAAACTAAGGATGACATTGAATTGTCATAAAGAATTGTCAATTTTGATTTCATGGTGGCTTTAAAATTCTTTCTCCTAGCCCAGTTTTAGGGGCAGATTTACTAAACAGGGCAAATTAGCGTGAGAGCGCAGTTCCAAAACAGCGCCGTTGGGAGTGCAAAGTTCTGCGTGTGATCTACTGAGGACGTGTGATTTAAAGAACACAGAATGACCAATGCAATCTACCAGGGATCATCTGGTTTAAGACGTGCTTTTTTGGGGCGAAAAATAATGGCGAAAACACCAGTACATTGACGAACACAAACCTTAGTAAATCACCTTGTATTTTAATTTAAATACTCTCCTCCCATAAATTTTACACTTGAAAGGGAAACTAATATCTGTCCACG
Source organism: Scardinius erythrophthalmus (assembly GCF_964197995.2). NCBI lineage: Eukaryota > Metazoa > Chordata > Actinopteri > Cypriniformes > Leuciscidae > Scardinius > Scardinius erythrophthalmus. The sequence continues at coordinate 19,955,474 of NC_138241.1, read as the reverse complement.
CATTTTCAGCGCTAATTTTTCACTGTGTGCCTTTAGTAAATCCTGACAGTAATTTTTTAACGCCAAAAGAAGGTTTGCGCTGGTGCAAGTGTAACCCCTCTCACCGGGCCCTTCACACCCCGCTCCGTGCGGGTCTCGAACCCGGGTCTCCTAAAGACTGCAGCCTCTAGCATCTGTCGCTAGAGCGTCTATTGAGATCAGAGGAGTGAGGTTTACTCGCACAGCAACTACTAGCTGGCCTCCGTTACACTCACCCCCCCTAAACCTCACTCCCATCCGGGTCAAGGCACCAATGTAACCCTTTTCACCGGGCCCTTCACACCCCGCTCCGTGCGGGTCTCGAACCCGGGTCTCCAGCATGAGACACAAGCTGTTACACAAGCTGTTAGTAAATTTGGCCTATATGCAGACATGAGAAAGCCATTTTGTTCGTTGGATTTCCCCCGAAAAGAGTACTTTTTTTTTTAGAAATCCAACCAGCCCAACACAGCAACAATGGCTCAAACAATGGTGTACGTTATCTGCCAATAGCAGAGAGTGTTTAAGAAACCTGCTTGACAATTATCATTTTTGCATTTTCATTTGGTACTGCTAGCGGCGCAGAAATTACACACTTCATCTTTATGTTTAAATGAATTCTTTTGACAATGAATAGTTACTTATTAAGTGAATTAGAAAAAAAAAATTAAGTTTCCTTTGTATTTCCTACAATATCACATGGTGTATTTGGCATTACTTTTCAAACGTAATTGATGTAATTCATTCTTCTAAGGCTGGAGGAATCAAGCATCATGCTGCGTAGCCAAATGGAGAGACTAGAGGAGGAGTTTGACCAGGAAAAGAAAAAGTATCGCATGTTGGAAATCAAACTCCGCAACTCTGAACGGGCCCGTGAGGACGCAGAGATCCGCAACCGTTTGCTCCAGAACGAAATGGAGGAGTTCTTCTCCACCTTGGGAGATCTTACGTTGGGAGCAAGGACAAGCAAAATTTGACTTGCGTTTTGACAGTCCTCCTGATTTAACACTGAGAGACTGCGTGTTTGTTGTAGATAGAATTTTGAAATCTCTCTGCTCATGCATCATGAGCATTCAGAGGTCATTTTGTGCTGTTTTGTAACGGCGACTTGATCGTGTAGCAGTTTTACTTTTATCTCTGCTCTTCAGTCTTACATTTTAAAGGGATAGTTCACACAAACATACATATTCTGTAATTTACCTCCCCTCATGTTCTAAACGCATTTGCTGTTTTTTTTCTTCTGCAGAGCACAAACAAATTTTTGAGAAATCTTAAAAAAATGTCAAAAAGCAGTGCTTTATTTTATGAAGAACAAACCAAATTGTGCATCTTGTTCTTAACGTCAAACTTGCCATCTACTATTTGTAAATAGTAACAGTTTAATTTTTGGGGTGAACTATTCCTTTAAGGTAAAGCTCAATTGTTAGCAGTCATCACTAGCATAACCTGCACAGATTATACCAAAGCATGACTTTTCAGACCAGACTGTTCCCTCACAAAGGCAGGTCATGTTAATGCATGGTATGAAAGAAGTCCTGATAAACCTTGATGTTTTGATGAAATTATCACACAATCCTTTTTCATACAAAGTCTACTTCGTTTAAAACCATTAACAGGCTGCTTCCTATCACACTTTGCCTCACACTACCAGACATGAACAAGTCATCGCTCATTTAGATCAACTGTTACACCGTCAGACTTCAAACACAAACTCTTTTCAGCAAATCCCTTTATTGTAAGTAAAATGCACTATAGAATAAAAGTTTAGATGAGGTGACACCATCCAAACTGTACAAGTGTTGAATTGTACAACTTGTCCAAAAGTTATTCAAATCTCAATTATATCAAAAGATTACTTCAGCTGCAGGATTGCCAAGGCTAGTATTTATTTAAGCTTATTAATGTACCTAGAACTATTTCTCAGGTGTTGTTTTTCAAAACACTCAAAGAATGAGTGTCTTTATATAAAATAGATGATGGAACTAAGGCTGACATATACTTGAATGTGTTAGTTTTTTTTTTTTAAGTATGCACATATGTTCTTGTAGTTGTTTTTCTGTTTATTAATTCCTGAATGCAGAGCGTGCCAAAGTAGAGGTCTTCAAAAAAAAGGGTATTTCATTTCAAATGAAGACTGGCTATAGTCTTCGTAATAAATTGCCGTTGTCATTAAAACTGTGTAATGTTGTGACTTTATAATGCATCAAGGAAAATCAGAAGTTGGATAATGAGTAATAACAACTCATTATCAAATCATATAATGATAACAGTGCTATGCAAAAAAAAAAAAAAAAAGATTGTTTTCTATCAAATGCTTTCAAGAATTCAGACCATCAAGGACAACTTAAAGGGATGGTTTGCCCAAAAATGAACATTTTGTCAGCATCTACTCACCCTCAAGTTGTTCCAAACCTGTATTAGTTTCTTTCTTCTGCTGAACCCAAAAGAAGATATTTTAAAGAAGGTCGGAAACCAAACAGTTGATGGATCCCATTGACCTCCATAGTATGGAAAAAGATAGCAGTCAATGGGATCCATCAACTGTTTGGTTTACGACCTTCTTTTCAGCAGAAGAAAGAAATTAATACAGGTTTGGAACAACTTGAGGGTAAGTAAATGATGACAGAATTTAAATGTTTGGGTGAATTATCCCTTCAAAGGGGATAGTTCGTTCAAAAATGTAAATTCTGTTATCAATTACTCACCCTTATGCCTTTCCAAACCCATAATTCATTCATCTTCAGATCACAAATGAAGATTTTTTTTTATGCAACCGGAGAGATTTCTGCCCCTCCACTGAAAGTCCATTCTAAAAGTCCATTTTAATGCTTTATAAAGTTAAATTTACCATATCTGTTGTGCTATATCATATGTATGTGTGTTGATCAATGTTTATATATGAGAATAAAAGCCTAAAGAAATCTGTTCATCAAAGATATAGCAATCTCTTCAGAAGACATGGATTAAAGCACTTGAATCATATGGATTTCCTTTACAATATATGAACCTTTTGAAATGGTGGAATGAACTTTCAGTAGAGGGACAGAAATCTCTCAGGACTCTTTTAAAAATATCTTCCATTGTGTTTTGAAGATGAACAAAAGTCGGCTGGAAGGGTACATAAATGATGACCAAACTTTCCTTTTTGGGGTGAACTAACCCTTTAAAGCGTTTGGTAAAATATATAGAAAGCAGTTCACTTTGAAAAAAAGATAAGATTTAAGTATAACTCCTTAGACATCAATGAGGACAAAAAAAGACGCAAGCAAACCCATTTTTCAATGGTTTATTTCCATTTTTCCAGTTGTTATGATGTTAACAGTTGAAGTTCAGTGCATTCAAATGTGGTAATCTGCTAACCCTAATATAAAACAACTGTTTCAGTTTGTGAAGTCTAATAAACCCAGCACCATGATCTTATGGTTCTTGTACAGTGTTCTGGACTTAAAATCAAATGCTAAGCAGGTCATGCAAGATACCGCCCACTGTTGAGACTGGGGATGAGAAACATTTCCTCTCCATTTTAATCATTCTCTTTTCTTTTTCTCAAAACAGCAAAATAAGGACAGAACCCTTCTAAACATCTTCTGAAATAAATAGAGTCTGAAATAAGATGGTTCATTGTTCAGCTTTGAGTTACTGCACATAAGCTGAATAAAACAAACAAACAAAAAAGTCTAGAGGAAACAAGGACACACACTCGTTGAATTGTATACACATACATACAATACACTCTCACAGATTCACACTAACAAACTATAGACACGTGTACACTCGTATTCTTCTGAATAAATAAATAAAATGAAATGAAGTTTACAGTAATACTTGTAAAATGTGAGCTGTATGGTGTCAGTGTGAGGTAGTTCAGACTCGACCTTCAAACGGCTCTTGTGTTTTCATGCCTAAAACATGTTGAGAAGCTTTTGCTTTTTGCAGTTACAGTAGGTTACAGTAGGCTTCCCAGGCAAGTATGTAGGGCTTAATATCATTGCCACTATTAAGAGCACTTAAAACAAAAACAATAATATAAAGTAATAGCAAAATATTTAGTTTTTTTTTTTACCCTGTGCACAGGTAAATAAATCCAATGGGCTAAACCCCAGGTCAACAACATTCAGATTCCCACTTTTCACTCTTCAAAACTTCAGGCCTTTTCAACGTTCTCTCTCACGTTCACATTCAAAAGCAAATGTAAAAGAAACCCACTTCCCTGATATATCTTAATCTTATCAAATAATACATGGCACTCCACAGTATTCAATGTCACGAGTTACAATTCATATACGTACAGTAGGTCAAATCAGTATGTCCCGTTCATTTACAGCACATAATGTGCCATTACAGACCTTCCAACCTGACGGGGGAAATAACAAACAATAATAATAAAAACAATCTAGAGATAAATTATTTCCAAATTTGCTTCATTTCACTGTTGTACAAAAATAAGTAGCTTAATAACTCTAATGGAATATGCTAGAAATTAACTAGTGTAGACGTTTTTGTAGGTCTTCCAAAATAATAATAAAATAATTGGAAAACATTTGTCTACCGACTACGTAGTCACAAAACAAACCTTGTTAAGGGATGGAAAAATATTAGAGAAAAACTGCAAAATCTAATATTGATATAATCCCAGCTATAGTCGTGGTCAGAATTATTGGCACCCTTGGTAAATATGATCAAAGATGGCTGAAAAAATAAATCTGCATTGTTTATCCTTTTGATCTTTCATTCAAAAAAGAATATCACAAAAATCTAACCTTTCATTAAAGTAAAACTAATAAATGTGGAGGGGAAAAAAAATCACATTATGAAATCATTTTTTTTCTCTAGGCCACAATTATCGGTAACCTAATTCTTGCGGAAATTCTTGCGAGTAATATATATCTGAAGTATATTCCCCTTCATATTTTCAATTTTGTAGCACACCATGGTGACTAGGAACATGCCTTCCTGTTCCACAGGAGTATAAATATGAGGAAACACAAGCCAAATTCCCTTAATCATCCATCACAATGAGTAAAACCAAAGAATATAGTTCTGAATATAGCTTCACAAAATAGAAAGTGGCTGTAAGGATATAGCTAAAGCGTTAAAGCGTATTCCCATTTCCACCATCAATAATTAAAAAGTTTCAATAAACAGGAAATGTTACGAATCTGCCTGGAAGAGGAGTATGATGTCAATATTGTCTTAATGCGCAGTGAGGAAAGTCCTAGTGACCAAAGATTCTCCAAAAATCACAGCTGGAGAATTGCAGAAAATCTAAATCAGAAGAGTCTAGGGGTCAGCATGTTGTTGTCAGACACTGCTTGATCTTCAAAGGGGACAGGCTTCTATGGTCAGATGAAATAAAATAAAAAAATACTTCATGGCAGCAAACCCAACAGATGGATTTGGTGCGACCAGGGATAAAAAGTACCCCATGCCCACGGTTAAATATACTGCTGGATCTTTGAAATTGTGGGCATATTTTTTGCTGGAGGTCCTGGACATCTTGTTCAGATACATGGTATTATGGATTCTAGCAAATACCAACAGATAAAAAATCAAAACCTGACTGCCTCTGCTAGAAATCTTATAATGGGCCCTGGTTGGATCTTCCACCAGGACAACGATCCAAAACAAACGTCAAAATCAACACAAAAGTGTCACTGAGCACAAAATGAAGCTTCTGCCATGACCATCCCAGTGCCCTGACCTGAACCCTACAGAAAATGAGTGGGCTGAACTGAAGACAAGAAGCATCAACATGGAACTGGGATCTGTAGAGATTCTGTATGGAGAAATTGTCTAATGATCTCTTGTCAGGTGTTCTCCATTATAGGGAAAGACTCTAAAGGTGTTATCTTGGCAAAAGGAGGTTGCAAAAAAGTATAGAATAGAAAGGTGCCATTAATTGTGGCCAGTGTTTATTAGAGAAAAACATTTATTTCATGAGATTTTCCCCACATTTTCAATTGTTTTACTTCAATGAAAGGTTTGATTTTTGTGAATTTTCTGAATAAACGGTTGAAAGGATTAACAATGCAGAATTATTTTCACAGACTTCTTAGTTCATATTTACCAAGAGTGCCAATAGTCCTGACCAGGACGGTATTGAAGTGCAATGCTTGCTCTATATGCAGATTTTGAAGGGGTAAAATTAATTTAAATAATTTAAAAATAAAAAGGTGCTGAAATCCCAGATAACTAGGACTAGAACAAGAACACCAGAGACATATGGACAAGCACGACACATATCACAGTCTACCAGGAAATTAACCAGCAGCAAAAGTGTTCATGAAAAACAGATCAGCCTGACAAAATAACTCAATGTACATATAAAAATATTTTTTTCGATGTTGTGAGTTATTATATCTAAACGAAACTGTACAAAATTTAAATAAAATGTGCTGTGCACAAAGATGGAAAACATGACCCAGAAAAAGCCACCTCAGGCAAGCTGTCAAAATGTACTTAAATAACTATGTTGATATGAATTTGTGCAACATTGTTGTCCATTTTAAAATACTAATATTGACAATCTAAAGATTTTCATATCCCAGGTGACTAAGAAAATTATACATTGACCAGTGAAAAAACAAAAGACTCAAAATAAATGAATTTGAGAAAATATATTCACAATTCAATCTTTACAGATTACCTTCCAAAATCACTCTACGACAACATGACAAAATACTCTAAATGTAGCTTATAAAAGAAGAGTTTTGTTAAGGAGTTCACTATCATTGGCTAAACCTGTTAGGGCTGTCACTAAAAAGATAAAATTGTATAGTCATTTACAGCATCTACAGCAGAACTCAAAAAGCCATACCCGACCCAAAATAATGTATTAGACTGGCCTAAATCTGATACCATGCCACACACAGAGAATCTCCAGGGGAAGGTGATAGTCATCTGCAGCAGCTCAGGGGTCCCGCAGAGGCCTCCAGGCTGCTGTCGGTGTCCGAGGCCACGGTGGGCTCTGTGGACATGGAGGAGACGTCATTAATAGAGGAGGAGGAGGAGGGCTGGGGTGAGCCGTTGATCACTGCTGCACCTGTGCTATGTGAAACATAACAGTCAGTTAGATTACCTGCACATACACCGTAAAAAAAAAATAATAGTTGTTTCAACTTAAAAAGCAAGTGTTTGTGCTGCCTTAGCATTTTTAGGTTTGGTCAACTTGAAATGTGAAGTTGTACTTGTGACAACTTGGATATTTGAGTTGAGTAAACTTACATTTTTAAGGCAGCACGAACACTTACTTTTTTTTAAAGTAACACTCCGACTTTTTGGGACTTTAGCTTTTTCACAGTATCCCCTTAAGTCCATACATACCTTTTTCATTTCTGTGCGTTCTGTAAGTGTTATTTGACGCACCCACCGCTAGCCTAGCTTAGCACAAAGACTGGATGTAAATGGATAAGGTAGCATACTAATCCCAATAAAGTGACAAAATAATGCAAACATTTTCCTATTTACATGTTGTGATCTGTATAGTCACAGCGTGTACAAATAACAAGGCTATATGAGACAGAGACCATTTTTAATCGTATAAATACTGGGAACTATAATCTCACTAGGCGTAGGAGCACAGCTACTTGGGCGGAGTGATTAGCGCAGCACACGAGACGCCCTGTGGTGAGGAGCAGAGAGTTCGCTCAGAGTTGGAGTAATAGAGTCAGCAATTACTAGATAGTAAATTTATAGTTTACAATCATGGGTGTTCGCTGTATCTTGTCTTACAGCTTCCAAAGTTTGTAACTCCTCGTCTGTGTATTCTGGCTCAAAACTATATGGTTCTGGATCTTGGTTTGATACCCAGTAAAATTCCTCTGACAATTCCTCAAAGTCAGCCATGATCGCGAGTCATGTTCGCTACTAGCTAGTTAGTCACATTTGTTTTGTTTACGGAACCATCAACAGGGCGTCTCGTGTGCTGCGCTAATCACTCCGCCCAAGTAGCCACTCTGCCCAAGTAGCTGTGCTCCTACGCCTAGTGAGAATATAGTTCCCAGTATTTATACGATTAAAAGTGGTCTCTGTCTCATATAGCCTTGTTATTTGTACACGCTGTGACTATACAGATCACAACATGTAAATAGGAAAATGTTTGCATTATTTTGTCACTTATTGGGATTAGTATGCTACCTTATCCATTTACATCCAGTCTTTGTGCTAAGCTAGGCTAGCGGTGGGTGCGTCAAATAACACTTACAGAACGCACAGAAATGAAAAAGGTATGTATGGACTTATCTAACTCTGGGGGATACTGTGAATAAGCTAAAGTCCCAAAAAGTCGGAGTGTTCCTTTAAGTTGAAACAACAATTTTTTGTACGGTGTAATGTGTGATTATATGCAGATGGGGGCAGATGCAGGGCCTGACAATAAGGACTGCCTGATTGCCGAGGCCAGCGTGAAAGATGTTTGGGACAGTTGACAGAATTGTCTACATCGTCACGAAAGTTTATGATTTGCACGTTCTTTTTTTTGTAAGTCTTGCCAATTTAATCATGCAAGTGATTGTGATTGAAGTGTAGATTAGTTAGGCTAGAAATTGGAATTGAGAATTGCGAGATTTTACTGGTATCTAACATTTTGGTGTCATGGGTCAAAATCATTGAAAACAATACAATTTTTATTTTATTTATAAAAATGTTGTGGTGGGGCCAGTGAAAAGTTAAACCACAGGCTTGACCGGGCCATTAAAAAGAATCCTTAGCATTGAGCTCTTAGATCAACATAAGCAAATGTTTCTGCATTAGAGAAACTCATCTAACTAACCTAGAGGGGAGGGCTGACCTCGAATAACACCATTCTTCACCCGTTCTTCCCAATCCATAACTTCTTTATAGATCAGCTCTGATGAAGAAAAACAAAGAAAGAACAATTAGAAAGAATAAACAAAAGAGTGAGGCTACTCTTTTTGAAGTACTCAGTACACACTTTTTATCCAACTTCAGTGAAGCCATAGCCATTTAAGGGAATGAAACTTTATAAATAAGTTTCTCAAGCATAAAAAGCATAAGCATTTCAGTTGGGTTAAATTCACAATCAGATACATTAATAAAACTAGAAAATAATACTAACTAATTAACTTGAAAACATGGTGATGAACAGTGGCATTAAATTACATACTTGGAAGGGAAAAGAGCAGGGATTGAAATAAAAGTGAATTGTTTGTTTTCTTCGCAACACTTTTAGGAACTTGTGAGGGATTTTTGCACTGTCACACTACATAGCTTCACTGTCACGAAAAACTAGCTTCTCTTAATTTGGAATAGTTACGCTGTCTTGAAAAGAGCTGAGCTACTGTCAAGTAGCTAAAAGAAACAATCCAACTGAAGAAAAATAAATGTGTTTCTCCCCAAATCTGGACAGATGAACGAAGTCATGGAAACTGGCAAGGTATATATTCAACAGCACATGCTCCTCTCCATGAGTTGAAAGAAATATCAATCTTTCTAATTTAAGCAACTGCCGTCAGACATTTAAACATGCAGAGGAGCTTATTAACACTATTCAATCAGGTGACCGCTGCAGACAAGATTTCGACCGCGTGTGCAGTGGGCAAATCATGTTTGTTCTAAACCTCTGGCACTTTCCTTTGCATCGGATTTCACTCAGTGAACTTTAAAGTTATAAAAACAAATCACCTTTCCACTCATCCACTGTGTGTTCCCTCTCATCGAGCTGTTTGTCTATGATCAGAGGAGGTGGCTGAAAAGAGAAAGATAAGCATACATAATTATACCGGTGAGATAAACAATTAATGTGTTAAAAAAAATAGGCACAAACTCTATGTTTCTGTTGTGAGAACAGATACACTACCTTTCATAAGTTTGGGGTCAGTAAGACTTTTTGTTTTTGAAAGAAATTAATACTTTTAATTTGCAAAAACATACTAAATTGATCAAAAGTGACAGTAAAGACATTTATAATGTTACAAAAGATTTATTTTTCAAATAAACACTGCTCTTTTGAACTTTATATTCATCAGAAAATCCTGAAAAAATGTATCATGGTTTCCACAACAATATTAAGCAGCACAACTGTTTTCAACATTGATGATGATAATTATAATAATAAGAGTTTGAAATCAACATATTAGAATGATTTCTGAAGGAACATGTGACACTGAAGACTGGAGTAATGATGAATGCTGAAAATTCAGCTTTGCCATAAATAAATATTTTTTTAAATTACAATAACAATATTTTTCACAATATTGCTATTTTACTAGGGATACACTGATAGAATTTTTTTGGCCGATTGTTATCAACTATTAGCAGATTCCAATACCGATATAACTTCGGTCATTAAAATAGATTACTTTTTTGATCATGTTTTAAATGAGCAAAGTTTAAAAAAAGCAAGTATTAATGTATACTAGCTAGTTTATTGCTGCATCATCAAATCATCTTCATTAAACATGGATTGGATATATTTAACATTCAACAGGCCAACAGAACAAAGATACATATGAAATAAACAGTGCTTTTAAGGTAGGAAAGGCCTGTTTCACAGTGGATGCGTAAACAGACTAGAGCGAATTTTTTACGGTGACCATTTTCAGGTTATTAGAGCATTCACACTGCACACCAAGGCAGCTCGTAGCAGAAGCGGCAGTCCCGCAATCGTTTCGGACTGAGTCTATTTTTGCTGCGCCGCTCACGCTGAATTAAAGCCACAGTGCATTTTTCTTGTTCAAAATACACCCGAGTTAAAACGAAAAATAACAAATTTCACCATAAAATCATATAAATGAGGTGTTCCGTGTTTCACAATAACCATATGACATTCAGCGCAGTGAAAAAATATAATAAAATACACAAAAACACATGTGGTATATGGTATATCTTGACTTTAAGATTACTTTTATCATGTAAACTATATATATATATATATATATATATATATATACGCATATATAGGGCTGGGCGATATGGCTGAAAACTGTATCACGATATAAGTGTTTCATATCGGTCGATATCGATAATTATTGAATTTTTTTATAACATATTTAAAATAAGGACCAGTCCAGGAGACAAATATATTACATTTAAAGATTTTTTTATTTTAAACTTAACCTACCTTTGATTATAATCCCATCAGTTATAAAGGCAGAAATGTCAACACGACCATGGAAAACTCAAAAGTCTAAAATCACAATGAACACTTAACAATTATCTCTTAACATTAAGGTGCAAAATTAAAGAATACGTAAGAAATGATTTATAAAGGGGTGGGCGATATGGCAAAAATATAATATTACGATTTCTTTCTATAAATTCTATAAATCTATTTCTTTCTATTTTCTATAAATTATACATTGATACTTATTAAAGCTATTAATAAAGTTATTAGTCAAGAGCAGTGAGTGATTTTCTCTTTACATTTTGTTGTTTTATTAACATTAAAGGGATAGTTCTCCTAAAAATTCTAATTTTCATAATTTACTCTCTCACGTTGTTTTAAACTCGAATAAGTTTCTTTCTTCTGTTGAAAATAAAAGTTATTTGGAAGAATGACCAACAGTTGATGTACCCCAGTGACTTCCATAGTATATTTTTATGGAAGTCAATGGGGACCAGCTACTGTTTGGATACCCACATTCTTCAAAATATTAATATTAGAAAATATTAGATAATTTTTATTTTTGGGTGAACTATCCCTTTAAGGACAAGCGGCAGCGTGTTTACTATTACTGTCTCTTTAAGAGCTGCGCGCGACGCGTCTATTATACACGCATTTGACAAGCAGATTTTCTCTCAATTTTCTCAAGTTTGCTTTTACTTTAGACATATCCGACTAGTTTATGTAAACCTTGTGTGTATATAACAGTATTAGCAAAATAAGACTCGAAAGATAACTTAGTATTCAGGCGCTGGTAGACAGGCTTTTAGTGCATGTGAGCTTCACATGTATGCGCTGAGAAACGCACACGCTAGAACGCATCAGCACGCGAATAACAGAGAAACTGACGACGGTCTTGCATAATCTGCAGACGACATTGGTCTGACTACGGTCAGACTTTAAGTCAGGCGAGCTGACTTTTTCTGTTTTATCTAGTTACTAGAGAGTGAGTGCCTTTGTTCATGCAATCAAACTTGCTTTGCTGGTTGGTTCCAACGAAAAAAAAAAAAAAATTATCGAACGTTTTATCGAACGCATTTTTTATTGATATTGATTAGGTGTCTATCGCGATACATATCGTTATCGTTTTATCGCCCAGCCCTACGCATATATATAGCATGTTATATGCATATGTGTGTGGGACAGTAGGAGGAGAACACAGTCGCATTGCAGCAGAGTATGCTGTCCATCTTAAATCAAAGCACGTGACAGACAGTGGTTGGAGGAGAACACCTGAAAAACGTGCCAGAATGTACGATACTCTGTATTTGAAGTACTCAAGTACCAAGCCACGGTTCAGCTGCGCACGACAAACGCTGCCAGTTTGAAAGCACAATGCGACGCGTGCGTGCTGCTCCCGCTCTACATACGCACAGCTTCTGCGTTGCCTCCGCTCTGCTTGCGCATCCAGTGTGAAACAGGAGTAACAGAAGTTTTCAAGTACAGAAATTAAATAATCAAATGTTAGATAACACTGCTGTATATATTAAATGTATGCAAATGTATATAATCCTTAATAAAGTTACAACAGTTATTTAGTCAAGAGCAGTGAGCGATTTTTTTTGTTTGATTAATATTAAAACAAAGATAGCAGTGCAGCAGGAATATTAGGCTGCTGTCACTTTAAGAGCTGCACAGATCCAATATATTGATATACACGTTTTATTTCTCAACGGTTTATGTTCACTTAAGCCATAACCAGCTGCATTTACTAGGATACTTACCAAGATGGGCATTTTGATATAATTTTGTGTGAATTTGTCTGTTCAAGCGAAAGAGAAATCAATTCTGGCAAAGGGGCAGTCCGTATTGTCGAGCCCTGCTATATTTTGTACAGGTTTAATTTTGTTTTGGCAAGTATCTAACTATTTTACCCTAAGAAAAACGTTGGATTATGCAACAGACATAATACAAATCATTGCCTTTAAACAATTAATTAATCAAAACCATCGATATCAGCCTTTGTCATGCTATAGCTGATATGCCAATGGCTTTAAATTGATTAGAAATTAGCTGATATATATATTGTATATATATATATATATATAAGTTGAAACGATATATCAGCACATCTCTAGTTTATATTAAATGTGCATATTAAATATACACATCTAATTTTTAAAAACACATCAAGTATCAGTAACATTTTTAAACAATAACAACAAACCTGCATTTGGTCCCCAAATTAGACACCCATTTATTCTGGCACAGTTGTAATTTCTTTTTAAAATAGCTTTTGTACATTTATATCTTAAAATCAACACTAATTATGTAGATTATTCAAAAGTGCAACGACTTGAAATCACAATGAGTTTGCATGTGTACTTAACAGCAATGGATTGGTACTTGGTGTGTGTGAATGCGCATAAACTCACCGCTTCCACTTCAGCTGGGTCGTACCACACATTAATGTAGGGGTGCTGAAGAGCTTCATCCACAGAAATCCGTTTAGATGCATCTATTACCAGCATTTTAGACAGCAGGTCCCGTGCCTGGCTCGCTGCATAAATCACATCCAGCACAAAGAGAAAGAGTTAATGGTGTTTCTGAGGTTCTCAAGTGGCTTGACATGTCATCTCAAAAACACAGCAGATTATGCAGGCCACTTCACTGTGAATACACTGGAAATTATTAGAATTGCAAAATAGGTTGTTTTTGTTCTGCAAATATATCAGTTGGGTGATGGATTAATTATTTAATTTCAACACTTGCACAATACCAACATTTTGACTTTCCCATTTGCAAATTCAGGCCAATTGCACAGCTGCCCAATTATAAAAAAAGTGCTACAGAAAAATGTCACCCATTTAAACCTTTAGGCATATGTACCTTTCAGTTTGTTGTGTTCTGAATCAGCAGGGAACAGGACGTCGGGAAACAGCTTCTCAAAGCTGTATCCGGTGTACCGTGGCCTGTTCTCCACATAGGTCCGCACAGACTGGTTGAGTTTCATCAGGAACTCCTGGGATGGTGTTCCCAGCTGCTCGATGACTTTGTTCCACTGATCAATATCTTCAGGCATTAGAAGGTTAAGAAAATAATAAATAGTCCTACAATATCTAAAACGATCTTCTTGCAGGCTTTCCAATTCATTTTGAAGGCTTATGCTAAATCTATTTAGTCCTAAAAGCCATAGTGTACCATGGAAAAACAATGTATTGTGTGTAACAGAGAGAAGGGATGACCATGGAATGGATGACGCACGATAGACATGTAAGGATACGATCTGAACCCGGAAACAACACACTACCTCTGACCATTTCAGCCATGATACAGCCAACAGACCACACATCCACTGAAAAATGAAATGAAAGTGAAATTAGCATGCAACACAGAGCTAAAAAAAGACAAATAAAATGAAATCAGATGTCAAGAAAAGTGATGTGCGTCATGCAGGAACTGTCATGTCTAGCAGGGAAAGGCAGTGAGGATGGAGCACAGATGTAACAGAATGATCATCGCAACACTATAAATAAACTGGAAACAAGCCTTATAAAGCATCACAGGCCTGACCGTTTTCATTCATATTGTGACTCATCAGCTGATTATGATGAAGAAAATAAAACATTGGGCAATATTACAGATTTAGACATGACCATACACATATTACAGAATATTATTTTCAGAATACACCAAAATCCTGGCGTAGGCTTTTTGGGATAACACTATAATGTGTTCTCAAACACCATCAAAACTCACTACCATTAAAAGTTAGGAGTCTGTACGAATTTGTTTTTAAAAAAATTTTTTGGAAAAGTCTTTTATGCTCACCGAAGCTGCATTTATTTGATAAAAAACAGAGTAAAATCAGTAATATTGTTAAATATTATTAAAATTTCAAAAAACAGTTTTCTATTTTAATATACTTTAAAATATGATTTATTCCTGTGATGACAAAGTTGAATTTTCAGCAGTCATTACTCCAGTCTTCAGAGTCACATGATCCTTCAGAAATCATTCTAATATGCCAATTTAGTGCTGAAAAATACATTATTGCCAGTGTTGAAAACAGTTGTGCTGCTTCATATTTTTATGGAAACTGATGCATTTTTCAGGATTTTTTGATGAATAGAAAATTTGATCGAAAATCTTTTGTAACATAAAATGTGTTTAATGTCACTTTTGATCAATCAGAATCGTTTTCTAATTAGTATACATTTCTTCTTCTTCAAAAAAAAAAAAGAAGCTTACTGACCCCAAGCTTGTGAACAGTAGTGAACACCATAGAGTGCAAAACCTTCAAATCTAATAAGCTCATAAATGCAACTGATCCCAGTGTTCAGGGGTAATTTATAATATGAAACTAAAACAATGTCAGACCTTTATCACAAAAGCAGAACAGCTAGAATGCCTGAATGTTTCTTTTTAATTTACCATGACACTAAACACACATACCAATAAGAGATACCAATAAGAGACAACCAACCAATAAATGAAAAAGCAGGTGGCAATCTAAAAAACAAACTAATCCTTCAATATAGTGGTGTTCACTAAAGGTAAAAGCCAAAATTAACCAGTAAGCCAACTGAAAAGTCAAAACCGCACTTCATTGAAATAAATATTTGAGTGAAATGCAAAAGAAAGAGCTATAACCAACCCAAATTTGATAAACGCAGCATGCATAACAAAGAACACAATATAGAACCTTAATACACATTTATGCCAAATTAGTGGGGGACTATACAGTATATCTATCTTAATATATACCGCATGACTCTTCCTTGTGAGAATAATACAGATTCTCAAAATGACAACAGACAATCTAAGCGTCAATTATGCATTTTTGTAATTTTGTGGCTCAAGGATACAGTCCCTCCCAGGAAAAAGGATTTTGTGACGGACCATTTCTGCCAAAATGCAGCCCACAGACCAAATGTCCACTAAGCACGTGCAGCAGAGGGAAAGAGAGAAAACGGTTAAGCAGGAAGTCAGGGGGTGTTAGTATATTTGTACTGTTGCATAAGAGCTTGTTTTATTCATTAGAGTTTGGGGAAGAAATGAATGAGCACACCAAGCCATTGTCTACTCATCACACACTAAACAGGCTTCACATTTTAACAAAGACAGAACAAAAAAGAATGAATTCCCAACAATTTGTATGCCTTGTAACACATTTTGGTGCTGAAACCACAAAGCTATTAGTGCAAGGAAAGCATCAGAGAGGCCTATAAAGCGTTAATTGAAACCTGCAACACGAGGATGATATTGGTAGTTAAGCATGCATAGGATGTGTCAACTAGGCATTCTGTAAGCCTGTCAGCAGCACTGACCATTGGCTTGATATCCCATTCCCAGGATGACTTCAGGGGCTCTATAGTAACGCGTCACCACATATGGTGTCATCAGCAGACCCGTAGCTGCTGTCCTGGCCAGACCGAAATCCAGGATCTTCAGAGTACAATCTGACTTTACCACGATGTTGCTGGGTTTTAGATCCTACAGAATAACAGGACAGAATATTAGTCGAATATTTTGCATTCTCATTTATAGCATTTGTTTGCTTTAAAATATACAAAGTATATTGGGGTCCAAAAGTCTGAAACGACATAGAAAATCAACACCAAAGTAGAAAAAACAACACCACAAAGGATTTAAAAAAAATTAAAATAATAATAAGTTTTTGGGATTGGTAAGATTTTTTGAAATATATCTTATTATTTTATATTTTATTTTATTTAAAACAATATTGTAAAATATTATGGCAATTTGTAATAACTGTTTTCTATTTTAATATATTTCAAAATGTAATTTATTTCTGTGATGGCAAAACTGAATTTTCAGCATCATTTCTTATTATTACTATCAATGTTGAAAACAGTTGTTTTCTGGAAATTGTGATATTTCAGGATTCTTTGTTGAATAGAAAGTTTAAAAATACCATTTACTTGAAATAGTCAATATGTTTCAATTCTATTTTCCACTCAAAATGTTATGCTGATAATATATTGTAATGTACAAAAAACAGAAGCAGACTTTTGGACCAGTGGCAGCAGCATTTAACATTCAGGTAACATTAATTTGTGAATATAAATGTTTAAAATCAAAGAAAAACTGTAAATAAACTGCCAAAGGTGGTTATAAACTCTGTGCGCTTTGGAAAGGGTTTTATATGTCAGCTACAGTATTGAGTTTTTTAGGTTTCACTTGGTCCTGTCTAACTGAAACTCAACCAGCAATACACATATATTTCCAGGGGCTAAAGTGAACTAAAACTAATGTTCTGTACTCTATTTTCAACAAACAAATCTTTCCACATCATTAACCTTGAAAAAGACTTTCCTTCAATGTCCCTTGGTTTTCTCATCACCTAATCGATCTGTCAGAGTGAAACCATTTTCATTAATTTAATGCTTGATTATCCATGGTTGCAAATGAAATTAGCATCTTTAATGTTCAAAGGTCGCTGTCTATAAGCCATGACCTTGTGCAGTGAGACAAATGTATTGTATTACATCCATATAAACGTCTTCAGTCATATCTGTGCAGAAGCAGTACACCGTATAAGACAGAGGTAAACTCAAGGTGAAACAGGACTACATGACAGCGATGTTTACTGAGGATCACTTGATCGCTTCCCTCCTGTCGCCTCTCAACACGTCCCTGCCTCAACAGCGCAATGCAGTCCACAGCAGCAGCTGCAGTCAGGCAGTCAGGCAGGCAGAGGTCTGGCTTTTTGTAATCAGCCCAGGGGATGAAACCCCTCCCCCTCCCTCACCTTAACTGATTATTAAGCTTTTCGCCGTCACTGCAACCTTGGCTGCGTACGGCAGTCTTTTTGTTTAGGCGGACAGGCTTTAGGCTAAAGAGCACCGACCCTGTGGATGATCCCTGCGGAGTGGAGGTGTTTTATTCCACACAGCGTCTGGTACAGAAGATAGGACAGCCGCTCGTGGTCCAGCTCCATCTGAATGACTTGGCAGAGGTTGGCATCCATCAGCTCCATTACTAGGTAACTGTCGTTGGGGAAGGGGCGGGAAGGGGAGGGACAAAAAAGAGGGTGTGATGGGGGGGTAGGAGAGAGAAGAGAAGAAGGGGAGGGTGTGTGTGCGGATGTGAGAGAGCATTAGCGGGGTATCAGCTGGGGTCTGGCGTTTTTAACTGTATGAATGCACAATGTATACTCACACATCTTGGAATTCTTCTAATGTTTTTTGGGGTGTAAAAACATTTAAGAGCCCTATTATCTGGGAACGAAAAAGACAAGCATATCTATTAGCCCTGCTGGATGCTGGATAAATGTTTCTCTTTGCATGCAACATGCACCCATTTTGGAGTATTGATGACTTACATTTTTATGGTTGACACACTTCATGAGCACCAGCTCTCTGTATGCGCGTTTGGCATGAGTCTGATTCTGAAAAGGCCGGCTGAGTTTCTTTATAGCCACGTTTCGCTCAAGGATGTGGTCATACGCTGAGCTAAAAGAGAAAAGCATGCATAAAACAGATGAAAAGATGTGGCGACTATGTAACGTCCTTGGTTTGAGGTGGAATTTGAGCTCTAGAACGTACCAGACTATTCCCTGAGCACCCGATCCGATGGGTCTTAGATTCTGATAGCGCTTCAAGACTGTGAACGTCGAATCACCCACATCTACGCTGTAGAACTCTTTTTCTCGCTTATTTTTGTTCATGATGAAGTTGATGTCCTAGCATCCGAACGAGGCAGACTTTTACAAACCTAGACCACAAAAAAATCAAAGTAAAATGCACTATAGATTGCCATTGTTGTGATATCCCTAGCATCGTAACATAATTTTTCTGCACTATCTTTTGTCCTGGCATAGCAGAATAAACTGAAAGGACAGCACAGAGTGGTCTCGAGCCTTTTTTTGGCTCTGGGCTTTATCTCTCTGCCATCAAAAAGAAAATAACTAGAGCATACAGCTGTTAGAAATATAGACACACACATAAAAAGGGGACTCGCACGCCACCAAAGAGTAGGGCAGTATCCTAATATCTATTAACCTGAGTTTAAATAGCAGGACTAACAGAATGACCCAGATCCACAGAAAAATGCTCCGAAAAATTTATTTCCGCAAATGGCATAATATCAGGGATATTTTTTGTCTGACATGTCACAGTACATTAAAAGTGACACAGTTCAGTGTGATGAGAGGAAGTAGCACTGAACAACAACAACAAAAAAAGCATGAAAAAATGCATTTGGATCCATAGCAACAGAGAGAATTTTGCCAAGATTCTGGAAAACCCTAGATCAGGAGTCTGTGGTTGTAACCTTGTATAATCAAGCAAGTGGAAAAAAGAACATTTTAAAATATTACAGGCCCATGTTTAATTGTACTTTAATTGGTACTTATGATTGAATATTAATGAATGCTTACATTGTAGAATATGACATGTAGCCTACCCAAACAAACCAGTTAACATAATTTCTCATTTTAATCAGATCATAATAAAGGCTTAGACTTCCAGGCAAACTCACAACTACTCAACACAACATTCACAAAGAGAATAATTTCAAACCACAAGTATTATTATGCACCACAATAGAAATTATCGATAGAAACTGCCTTCAATATATGGAATTCCTTCAGCTCTAAAGTGATATCAAATTATTTTATTAGAAATAAAATATTACAGACAGCCTTCCTGGAGAAAAGTAAAAACACATTACAAGTGACCATTGGCTAATAAAATAAACACTTTTATAGAGATATCAGTCAAGTATCAAGTTAACTAGAAATTTCAACAATATGACAAACTTCAATAATGTGTTCCTGCTACCAAACTTTAGGGGTCATTTTTTGTTTTTGTTTCATTAATAATAATGACAATTTTACTAATCAAACTCACAGATATAATGGGCAAGTTCTGTCAAGCAATATTTAATCAGCCTGTTGCCAATTCATTAACAATTGACGTTTAAATGTTTATAAATCAGGATACATGACAGTACAGGCCTGCAAGTTATGTATAAAATAAAAAATATATTTTTTTTTTTACTTGGACAGTGATCAGTAAAAATGCTAAACCATATGTAATTCAATCTACATTCAAATGTTACGTTATTGATTAAAATATATCTAGAATACACACAAGGTATAGTGTGGTTACAGTGGGTGGGTGGCAAAGCGAGCAGCTTGACAAATAGCATTGTAAGCGATCTCACGTAACCAGGCTCATTTATTAGTCGCAACGTTAAAAAGCCTCATCATTCAAAACAGCGACATTGTCGTATTACACTTTCAAAGGAAGGAAAATCAGCTGTAATGTGTGCAGACACCCTCCCCCACTGCGAAACAATACCACGTAGTATCAAAACCACCTTAAAACGCTTACTTACCTGCTACGATTGAAATATAAACACTTCCTGTATCCTAAATGCGACTAAATATTCGGGCTCTTCAGAAATGATGTGGTGAAGTCTCTATTGATTATTAATAGCGCTTATTCGGCTGCTGGTTTCGATAACATGACCTCACCGTATTGAAAGCGCTTTCTTCCACTGGCAGCAGGCCTCGCGTGCACTGCGGACGACATGCGCTCTACGTCAGCAAACCCCCACGCGCTTCCGTGCCATCACGCAGGTCTATTCATAGATACATATTATATCTTTCTTTCTTTCTTTCTTTCTTTCTTTCTTTCTTTCTTTCTTTCTTTCTTTCTTTCTTTCTTTCTTTCTTTCTTTCTTTCTTTCTTTCTTTCTTTCTAGGCTGTCTGTCTGTCTGTCTGTCTGTCTGTCTGTCTGTCTGTCTGTCTGTCTTAATCTACAGGCAAAGTCTAAAGACAATAGTATTCGAATCCATTCACCACAGTTACTAAATAATAATGAGTATCTAAATGTTGTTGTGCATCCTTTTAAGGATATATTGATCTATTTAGTCTATATGATCTATTTCCCAGATAGAAACTTTAATAATTAAAATGTGATAATCCATTATAAATAAATTTGTGATCTGAGAAATGCACCAAAGTGACTGAGTTATGTCAAAATATATTATAGCTACCGGTTTCCTGTTGAATAGTCTTACCAACCTAAACATCATTTGTTCCTTGCATAAGTGCAAAATGCTTGAATTAGTTGTCATAAACTGTTTTCTATACATTTCTATCAGACTTTTTTTTTTTTTGTAAATGTGTGCTGAATTGATGAATTGCAGAGGTGAGTTTTGAATTATACTAACAAAGGGAAAAGTAAAAGGCTAAATACCCTTGATCAACCAGTTCTCTAAAATAGTTCAGAGGTGCATCTCATGAAGCTTTATTTGGCAAGCATATGTGCACAACAGTGTTACACATTCTGACAATGGAAAAACAACAAGGAACAAATAGGGTCAACAGTCAGGAAGAATGACCTTATAATGGCTGAGGCGGGTCGAAAAGTAAACAGTCAAATATTGGGAGAACACAGTGTCCTCAATTATTCAAACATTTGTAGGCAGGACATGTCAGACTATGTTCACTATACTGTAGACTAGAGTATACTGTAATGCTGTATAGTCCACTTGCATTGTGCAATACAGTAAATATTCTTTATAGAGACCTAATGTAACACAAAAACACATACACGTGTGTATATACTACATTATTGTATACTATATCCCACATATAGTAATGTGTAAATTTGTACTGCTGAAATATATGTCATATAGATAAAGTGCAGTATTATTTATTTTTTTAATCACTGTCATTAAAATTTTAGCCATGTTTTCATTTGAATATACACTCACCTAAAGGATGATTAGGAACACCTGTTCAATTTCTCATTAATGCAATTATCTAATCAACCAATCACATGGCAGTTGCTTCAATGCATTTAGGGGTGTGGTCCTGGTCAAGACAATCTCCTGAACTCCAAACTGAATGTCAGAATGGGAAAGAAAGGTGATTTAAGCAATTTTGAGCGTGGCATGGTTGTTGGTGCCAGACGGGCTGGTCTGAGTATTTCACAATCTGCTCAGTTACTGGGATTTTCATGCACAACCATTTAAAGAATGGTGTGAAAAGGGAAAAACGTCCAGTATGCGGCAGTCCTGTGGGCGAAAATGCCTTGTTGATGCTAGAGGTCAGAGGAGAATGGGCCGACTGATTCAAGCTGATAGAAGAGCAACTTTGACTGAAATAACCACTCGTTACAACCGAGGTATGCAGCAAAGCATTTGTGAAGCCACAACACGCACAACCTTGAGGCGGATGGGCTACAACAGCAGAAGACCCCACCGGGTACCACTCATCTCCACTACAAATAGGAAAAAGAGGCTACAATTTGCACAATCTCACCAAAATTGGACAGTTGAAGACTGGAAAAATGTTGCCTGGTCTGATGAGTCTCGATTTCTGTTGAGACATTCAGATGGTAGAGTCAGAATCTGGCGTAAACAGAATGAGAACATGGATCCATCATGCCTTGTTACCACTGTGCAGGCTGGTGGTGGTGGTGTAATGGTGTGGGGGATGTTTTCTTGGCACACTTTAGGCCCCTTAGTGCCAATTGGGCATCGTTTAAATGCCACGGCCTACCTGAGCATTGTTTCTGACCATGTCCATCCCTTTATGACCACCATGTACCCATCCTCTGATGGCTACTTCCAGTAGGATAATGCACCATGTCACAAAGCTCGAATCATTTCAAATTGGTTTCTTGAACATGACAATGAGTTCACTGTACTAAAATGGCCCACACAGTCACCAGATCTCAACCCAATAGAGCATCTTTGGGATGTGGTGGAACGGGAGCTTCGTGCCCTGGATGTGCATCCCACAAATCTCCATAAACTGCAAGATGCTATCCTATCAATATGGGCCAACATTTCTAAAGAATGCTTTCAGCACCTTGTTGAATCAATGCCACGTAGAATTAAGGCAGTTCTGAAGGCGAAAGGGGGTCAAACACAGTATTAGTATGGTGTTCCTAATAATCCTTTAGGTGAGTGTATAGAGTAGCTATACTGTTATATTGACAACATGACTAAGCATTTTGACTATCATGTGTGTGAACAATGACACAAGGACTTGTCATTCTGAGATGGCACTGATATGTTCATTGACATAAATACTTAGTTTTGAGAGATGAACAAAGGATTTTGAGCAAGGTACAGGCTTTGGCAGTGTGGTTCGTTTGGTTTGTAGGCTACGAATTGTTTTCAGGAATGCACTTTGCATATCTTAAGGATGATACATTTAGGCTACCAAAATTGAGTGAAATAATCATATATCTCTTCAATATTTATTGTGTTAATATTGATATATCTGTTTCACACAAAAAAGGGACTGTCCACAGTTGTGGTGCCTAATAAAGTTTTTTCAAAATTTAGTGTGTTTATCAAGGAGACAACAGAGGCAGAGGAGCTTGATGAAATATAAGACAGGTAAACACCACTTATTTTTATATACATTTTTATTGTAAGTTCCAGTCAAGATGCAAATGTAAGCAAAAGTGTGCAAATGTTTAATTGTGTGTATACACACAATTAAACATTTGCACACTTTTTGCTTACATTTAAGCAAAAAGTGTTAGCAAGTGCTAGCGTTAGCAAGACAAAAGAGTCTTTATTTATTAAAAGCCATTTTATTCCAAAAAATGTTTTAAATGTAATTTGGACTACAGAATGTTATTTAACAAAATACATGACATGAGATGTGGTGAAAAAGAATCAGAATTCTTCCGTGAATTCATTGTAAGGGAGGAATAAAGGACATCAGTGGAAATGCTACATATTCAAATAAGCCTAAAAGGTTGACTAAAAAAAAATGTTCCTGCTGACTCCTTCATCCTGTTCTGTCACTGCTCATCTAATCCAATTGAGCTCTTAGCTGTAGTCTAAGAATAGTTGTTCAATTTGCAAAAAGTTTCGAAGACCCACAGACATCCGTTGCTTCTTAATGATTAGACATGAGTA
Organism: Scardinius erythrophthalmus; assembly: GCF_964197995.2. NCBI lineage: Eukaryota > Metazoa > Chordata > Actinopteri > Cypriniformes > Leuciscidae > Scardinius > Scardinius erythrophthalmus. Next base: position 19,931,472 of record NC_138241.1, on the reverse strand, counting down.
GTTGATCAGTAGCTAAATGCATTTTGTATGGTTGTACAATACTGCAGTATGCTGGAGCAAAGGCTGGGTCACATGTGGTGCTTGGTAACAGAAGGTAAAGGAAACATGTAGTGATCCACTGGATTAAAGTGTGTGCACTGGGACTAAAGGCATCAGAGGGAGATCAGGACCTAATACACTGAATGCTAGAAGGTAAAAATCTATTCATTTTCCTAAAATGAAAGATTACACTTAGTAGCTTTAATTTGTGTGATTTAAAATTCATGAAGTTGTATGTTAGGATTAAACAACATATTCTGTTTGTAACTGATTAATGCTGCTTCCATGACTTGGTTGTGCTGAGCTGTGATGTATATCTCAGACGTTTTATTTAGCCAGGGAAGGCCTCGAACCTCTCGATCAGTGAGTGTACACAATGCAAAAAGAAGGATAAAGAAAATTCACTCTTACTTTCCTTATATATAACCGGTAAGCTTATTTATTTAACCACTGCTCCTGTCAGTATGTGGCTCAAAGACTGTGTTGTTTATTGGTATATCCTCAAATTTGATTATTGTAGGAATGCTGTGAGAATTTAGTGTCTTGTCCATAAGAATTTACATGATGAACTTCCAATACTGAGTCTGAGAGAGCTCAAACGTATTTTGAATAGCCTATATTCTCTCTCTCTCTCTCTCTCTCTCTCTCTCTCTCTCTCTCTCTCTCTCTCTCTCTCTCTCTCTCTCTCTCTCTCTCTCTCTCTCTCTCTCTCTCTCTCTCTCTCTCTCTCTCTCTATATATATATATATATATATATATATATATATAATTTAAAATCTGCTAAGGGGTAATAATGGAAAAATGGCTTTAATTATAATTGTTTTGCTCTTATATGACTCTTATATGTTGATGTAATATATTTTATAAACTTGACGTGATTTTTATAACATGTCGTTTGATCATATCTTCTCAGTTGTTTAAAATATTAAGGCAGTTATCAAAGTTTGATGAAATTGTTACATTTTCCCAGTAAAAGACGATACATTTTTACATGTTTTGTTACATTTAATTCACCCAGCAGATTTTGACTCATATAATTGCTATGTTTATTTAAGTGTTTTTAGCAATTTGTATGCTTAAACTAAGACAAAATTAAGCATGCTATTTCTGAAAGGCCACAAAAAGAAACTCAAGGCTTCCTGTAATGTTCAGACACACACACATCTGCAGGTCCTGCTTAACCTTCTTTGGAGTTCAAGCTCATTATAGCAGGGGTATGTTTTGGTTGAGTGTGTGTCTAACCTAAATATTTGTAGTTCTGTCTGATCTGACTTGCTGAGGCAGTGAACAACATCAGGTATCCATAAATTGGATACATTTTAGTGAGGTTTTTATTTTTTTATTTTTTAATAAAAGTGTTGAGTCAGCCAACAGAGGTTATATGTAATTAACTAGATTGTGTAATCTACCTGTATTGGCACCTAGACCTGATCTAGTTCAATATAATAAACTTCAAGAGAGCTGAACAAAAGGTTTTGAAATAAACTACAATCATTCATTTTTGCCCCTTATTTAAATGCATTTTATATCTTTAAATTTATTATGATCCTGCTGCAGTAATTACAGGAATATCATTATTTATTAGAGCTTCCATTAATTTGACAGTGTAGCATTTTACCTGGACCTTTACCTGGAGTAAAAGTGGTTGCAAAAAAAAATGTCATAAGAGTCATTACAGCCTTGATGGCTGGTGTTGGTGACATTTCTTGGCACATTTACTTTAGCAGTCACCTGGCTATAGGCTATTGTCCAGGTCCTGGCATCTTCTTATGGACATCTTCTTATGTCCCACTTCTCGTGCCAGATTACTGTAATCCTTAACTTTTCTTTCTTTTCAGTGCATTGGCTTGTGGTAACCTCGCTTCAAAAATGTAATCACAGTTTTCTATTAACAGCACTGAAAATGTCACTTCCACAGTGTGACATGATTAAGAGCGAAAAAGTATATGCAATGTGAAAATGTGCAGGAGAGGATTAGATTTTGTTCATTTGGGAATTGAATTGACGATTGTATTGCTAGCACTTCTCATGTTACTGCCTCATAAAGACGAATTGCTTGTTGAATTCCTTATTTGTAAGTGATTTTGGATAATAGCATTTGCTAAATAAATAAATAAATGATTGTATCATGACTTGAAAGAAGGGGCTTGAAAAAAGTATGGAGACATCAGCTGAGAGATTAATTATTATTTTTAATAATGAATTATGCTAAATAACACCAGGACTGTGCTTAGAAAGTCAGTACTGTAATTTTTTTCATGATACATCACAGCAAAATGAAACACCTAAAGACCAGCTAAATGAATGAAAAAGTCACTATACTAATGGTTTATTAAATTATCTTCCTCATATACCAAAAAGGTGTGTATAGTGAAGTTAATTTCATTGGTGCTCTAGCAAGCTATTTAGATTTTTGTACTTTTGCACACCAAATCAAAAAGAGTTTTATGTACCAACTGGGACATTCTTTTGAGAAGTGCATATTATTGATTAGTTTTAGGATGCACATGGCATGCACTTGATAGGAAATGTCTCCCCCTGCCTTCTGTCTTGTGTAGTTACAGTGAGACCTGAGGAAACTCTGTATTGTTGAGTATTGTAGCAGGTGAAAATAATGAAATATAGAAGTAGATGTGAATTAGAATTACAGGATATAAACAGGTATTTCATATAGGGGAAAAACTGGCTAAAATCTTTTGGCATAACTTGTGTAAACGATTTAAAATCTGTATGTTTGTAGCTTGCTGTTCTCCAAAAAGGATCTGAAAAGGTGTCCTCTGAAGTCCAACCGACAGTGATTATGCAAAACAATTGGCACATTCTCGCCTAAACTTGTTCTTAGTTGGAATGAAGTCAGCAAAAGATAAAAATAGATCATTGTAGACAGATTTAGATTTACACATCACACATTATAAATATGTGTATTACACAATATTGTTATGACACATTGACGATGAGAGCATAGTCCCTGCTGATCACTTTGTTTAGGCTCCATCCTCTTCTTTCAACAGATTTATCCCCTCCTCCATCAGCCATTTAGCTCAGTGTCTCTCCTTCTCAGGTATCCGTCTCGCGACTCTGCAGGATGAGCAGCACATTTGTGACCCTCGCAGAGGTGCTGGAAGCCAGAGGAGGACCGCTGGAAGAGGACGAGGTTTGGTCCCTCCTGCTGGGCTCGGCTGAATCACTTGTAGACCTGTCTTACAAAGGTAAAATGTTGACCTTGCAGTTAGTGTTTTTTTTTTCTGCTGGTGAAGAGTGCAGTCCATGCAAAATTAAATGAATGTGGGTCTGTTTTTCTAGGTCACAATATCTGCAACATTATAACTCCTGCATCACTGCTCTTGTCTGCGACTGGGACACTGGCGTTCAAGAACTGTGCGATGACAGATGAGGTTTGTGCCTTCACAGCCCCAGAGATGCTGCAAGGCCGTGCCATTTCCACCAAACTAGCCATGGAGAAGGTCAGTTTCATTCAGCAACATCAGGAGGTTATTATGCACTTAACCTGCAAAATGAGATTTCTACGGACACACTGGCAATATGAACTTCATTGGCTTGTACATATACAGTATATAACACTTACTTGCTAATATACATTTCAAATCAAATCAGCTTCTCATCACAAAATGACAGATTATTTACAGATATATATATTAATATACACGCCATCTTAAATGAGCTAACGCACTCTTTCCTGTCAGGTAGTGGGAAGGCGCCCTAAAGCCACCATAGGACACAAAACGCAGTGAAAATGTGTCTGCTAAACTTACTCTTGTCTATGGTGTTTGGCCTAATTCAATCACTCACAAGTGGAATACAGCACTTAATTTATTAGCCAATAGCTAACGACAGACATTATTTATTTAGTCACAACTCTCAGGGGTTTTCTTTTAGATCTCACTCGTGTGAGGGACACCCATCCTAAAATGCAAAAGGCATCTATCTTTTATAAACACCCGATTTGCACTCGGAAAATAATTAATATTATTAATCTAAAATTAGTTTATCTTAAATTACATTATTATATTTTTCCTAAATATAGTAATGTACGGTTAAATTTATTATTTATCTTGTATTTTATCTTATTTATTTATAGTACTGTTCAAAAGTCTTAGGCATGTTAGTATTTTCACCCCCAAAAATGGTTTTAAGCCAGTTATTTATAGTGTGTCAGCATGAAATATCAGTTTACATTTCAAACATTCCTTTTGCCATTAATTGTAATAATCCAGTGAGATTTTTGTATGCACAAGGAGTCTAACAACAGCCGGTATGGTCCACACGGAGATCTGATCTCACCAACATCGAGTCTGTCTGCGATCACATGAAACCAGAAACCAGAAACCTGGAAATGGAATGTTTGGAAATGGAAACTGATATTTCCTACTGATACACTACAGCAAAATATATAAATAACTGGCTAAAAACTTTAACTGTGTGAAAATACTAACGCGCCTTTTGCACAGTACTGAATATTAATCAACATTTTTATTCATTTATTTTAATCTTATTATTTAATTATCTTTACATTTTACAGTTTTTCTTTAGACTTTACCACAGACACCCTTGCGACGCCCCTGGGGGTCCCCGGATCCCAGTTTGGAAACCCTGACCTAGCGTGAAATATAGTCGAAATGTAGAGGGTTGGATTTATTTGACAAAAGTGCTCTTCTTTATTGTTGTACTTAAGTTGAATTCTCACAGAAGAGATACTGATGTTTTGGGTGTCGTTTCTTCCAGATAATCGTGTATTCTCTTGGTATGACTCTGTATTGGTCAGTTGATTATCATCTCCCTCAAAACCAGGTCAGTTTCACAGAAATCCGGGTAAGAAATAAGAAAGTAAAGACTGTATAAGATGATAAGTAACCATATATAAGAACAAGAATGAACAAATACCAGTGAAGAATAAGCTAGCTACATTAAACTTTCATCACCTTTACTGTCCATCTGAAAATATTGTGGAAATGTGTTTTCTGCTTGTTTAGCCCATTCAGCTAAGTGACTCTCTCAACTGCCTTCTCCTGAGCATGTGTGAGGACATGGCCCATCGGCGAGCCAACCTGAACTCCATCTTGGAATCGTGTGAATCGCACCACAAAGCGTCTCTCCTGCCTCCTCCTAACAAAGTCATCAAACAGCTGGTAGAGGATGTCTTCCGAGACTCTGTGAGTTTTAAAAAAAGCATTTATACCTGAAAAACTGATCAATTTATAAAAGTGGTAGCCAAGGAGTTCATGAGATCTTCATTTCCAGGTGGATCGAGCTGCTTTAACTGAAAATGTTGTGCAGTTGAGTGGGAAAAGTCAGATGATCAGAGAAAGACTTCATGGTAGGAACCTTGAATCTCAAATTCCTCTGTTATCCTCTTATAGTTGTGTAAATACTGTAGTGTAGTGTAAGTGTAGTCAAATAAGTAAGAGTAATTTTAATAATAATAACATATTTTGTAATATTTAGGGGCCAAGCACCAAAGGTGCATAGGTAACTATTGTATCCGTTAGTGTTCTTCTTCTTCTTCTTCAGCTCTTGAAGTCTATAGCAACCCATAGAACGTATGGTAAAAAACTTGTGAAATTTGGCACACATATAGAAGATAGTCCAAGCATTAACCATAGCAATTTTGGAGTCTCTAAGTCAGTCCCTCTAGCGCCACCAACTGTCCAAAGTTTTACTTACATTTATGCCAATAACTTTTGAACCGTAAGGGCTTGAAACACAATTATTTTATTGTTAATGAAAAATTTCCGCCATTTTGAATTTTCCACAAAAGTGTCATTGGCACCATGCCCTGAAGGCACTCAAAAGGTTTCGGGGCAGCGCCACCTTAAGGTCAAGAATTATTATGACATTTAAAAAAATGCTAATATCTTTTGATTAATTTTGCATATTGTAATGATTCTGTTCTTAAAAGATTCTTTGGGTCATGCGAAAAAGTAGGTTTTAAAAACAAAATCAAAATGGCGGACAGGAAGTTTAGCTGACTATGACAAAATTGGTATCTATGTTGCTCTGATTTTCACAAAAATTTAATCAGGTTATCCTTAGACCTTGCTCACAAACTTCTGGTCGAAATAACGAGGAAGACAGTATGTTTTTATGGAATGTAGCAGAGTAAAAAAAAAGATATTGTGCTTCGGAATGTAATGAAGTAAAAGTAAAACTTTCCCAAAATAAAAATACTCTTGTAGTACAGATACTTGAAAATGTACAGTAACAAAGTAGAAATACTTTTACACCACTGTTTATAGAAGAGTTTTATCGTGTCATGTTACAATCTTTGCACGTCAGATCCTTTGCATAACAGGTCTAAGTGGGTGTTGATGCCACACATTTGTCTTAAAACCTGTCCTTAACAAACCGTTTCAGTGGTTAATCCAGACATAGTCCTTGGATTATAATGTTTATCCTTATATTAAATTAAATCAGTAAAACTCTGCAGGTTTGATGAACATGTGCGTAAGAAAGCACCATTGCACCAATAAAATAGTGTCCACAATTGGATTAACAGTTTAACCTAAACCTGAACATGGGATTACAAAAGGTTGTAATCAGGCTCAAAGCATTGATGCTTCAATGCAAACCTAATAAGCATAGTGCTAATATGGTTGGCGGCTTTCCAGAGCTCTTATTTGTGCAACAATGTGCAGTATAAACTGCTGTGTGTATACAATGAGTGCACAGTATACATTATGACGGTAGTGATCAGGTCTCTGTTGAGCAGGTAAGCGCGGACCATATCCTGGTTATACAGAGGGGAACGGAGCTACAGGAGAGACTCGCAGACTGTCTCTGGACTCTGAGCTAAAGCAAGGTGAGCTCATACTACTTTTCAAAAGCTTGTGTTCGGTAAGATGTTTTTGAAAGAAGTCTTATACTCACCAGTGCTGCATTTATTTGATCAAAAGTACAGCAATATTGTTAAATATTATTACAATTTAAAATAACTGTTTTCTACTTTTATATATTTTAAAATGTAATTATTCCTGTGATGGCAAAGCTGAATTTTCAGCATCATTACTCAAGTCTTCAGTGTTATATGATCCTCCAGAATTCATTCTAATATGTTGTTTTAGTGCAAAAGAAATATTTCTTATTTTTATACTTTTTTTCGAGATTCTTTGATTAATAGAAAGTTTAAAAGACTAGTGTTTATTTGAAAAAAAAAAATTGGTAACATTATGAATGTCTTTACTGTCACTTTCAATATATTGATTTCTTTAAAAAAAAAAAAACTCACTGACCCCCAATTTTTTTACATCAATTTGTCAGATATTTAGATGTTTATTGTTGCTGTTTAAAATGGCATGTCAGTTTGTTAAATTGTGTATCTTTTCTTTTTTTTTTTTTTTTTTTGCTGAGCATTTAGACATTCAGTCTAGCTGATTTGTTTTTTTGGTTTTTTTTTGTCAGAAATTTCCCATCAACAGAAAAGCTGGTCTCTCAGAAGTAGACCTAGTCAGACCACATCAAATCAGGGCTCAAACAGGTTGGTAGTTGTGTTTTGCACTTTAAAATGAGCTATTAGCTATTAATCTTCTTTGATACTTTGGTATCCCAGATCTCCACTGGGGCTTCACCACAGACGAAGCACAAGTTGTTGGTTGTCCCGGAGTACATGCCTCAACAAGAGTGAAGCCAGACCTTCTAGTCCCTGTATTACTGTTAGTGAGTCTGCGGTCAGCCTCTCCCAAAGGAAAGCTAAGGTAATGCGCTTAATATCTGTGCTGTCCTATAATATGAATGCTGCATCTTATGCTAATTTAATAGTTGTTAATTGTCTGTTTCTATGTTTTAATTGTAGAGTCTTGGACCTGAGTTTACCAGGATGATTGATGAACCTCAAATAGTTTTAGAGCTGCCAGGATCTATAGTGGTAAACTCTGTTTCCGTATTTTTGTTTACATGTATAATTAACTAAATTTTTAAGTGTTCAAGCACTTTTGTTCAGCTTTACTGCATTCTAAGGTTGCAGAGTTTGTGTCTCTGTATATTTATTGTCTTCTCTCTTTCTCTTTCGATCGATACAGTCAAAGAAAGGCAAGTCAGGCTTGTCTCAAAGGGAAGTTAACGTGATCATGCCAAATGAACAGTGTGTGGCAGTGAAATGTGACATCAAGTCCCGCGGGAGAGATGTATTCGACATGGTTGTGGCACATGCTAATCTTGTGGAACACTTTTACTTTGGCCTTGCTTTCACTGATGGTAATGCAGTCTTGTGTGTGTCGTTAATGACTGAAAGAGAATCACGTCTTTATATTATCCACACCTTGATCTGTCTTGCAAAAGTGAATAATCACATTTTTCTCATTTAGATGGTGAATATTTCTTTTTGGACCCTGAGACAAAAATCTCAAAAGTTGCCCCAGATTACTGGAAGAAAGTGGCTTCTGCAACTTTTACCCTTTTTCTTCGTGTCAAATTTTTCCCTGATGACATCTCCTACATATTGTATGTCTTTTTTTTACTGTTAACATATACAATACATATTTAGATGGTCTGTTTAAAGACCCCTTGATAACAGGCTTTTATCAATGTCTGTTAGGTTTGGGGTCACCCATGTGGTAGTGTACTCCAAAAATAAACTTTTTAGTACATATACACTACCTTTTAAAAGTTTGGGGTCAGTAAGATTTTTTGTTTAAAGGTTTGTTAGCAAGGATGCATTAAATTGATCAAACGTGACAGTAAAAACATTTGAAAATGGTACAGATGCAGCCTTGGTGAGCAGAAGATTCTTCTTTCAAAATAAAAAAAAAATGTTACTGACCTCTAGTTTTGAACACATTTAAAGAAATCTTTCAGGAAAGAAAACTGCACTTGTCAAGTGATTTCATGGGGCCTTTAATAACCATTATTCCTAATTGTTTGCAATGAAATCTTCTCCTTTTATTCTAATGCTCACTGTTTGTTTTTGTCTTTTCATTTTAAAAGGCATAGACTTACACGACACCAATACTATCTCCAGCTGAGGAGAGACGTTCTGGAGGACAGAGTGTACTGTAATGAGGAGACTGCATTGTTTCTTGCTGCTCTCGCACTGCAGGCTGAGTTTGGAGATTATATGCCTGAAGTGAGTCAGATATTAATGAGCATTTTAATTTTCAACTGACCTAACTAGACAGTATTTTGAGAAATCAAACTGACTTTTTCAGGTTTACGGGAAGAACTATTTCCAGACGGAACAGTACATCTCTAAGAGAGTCATAGAGAAAGTGGCCTTGCCCTGTTTAAGAGAGGAGTTGCCAAGGTTGCATGCCAATAATGCCCCGATGCTTCCAGAGGAGGCTGAGATGGAGTTCTTAAAGGTTCTTTCTTTCGGCCTTCAGTCTAAAATGACTCTTCTAAAGCTTATAAAACTTAACAATAAAACAAATGAACTCTCAGATCAATATAATTGTACTTTTCTTCAAATTATTTGGATGTTGGATCATAGATTTCAATCCCTCATGTGTCTTTCATGGCTTTATAGGTTGCACAGCAGCTACCAGAGTACGGGGTGCTGTTTCACAGAGTAGCCCGTGAAAGGAAACCTATTATTGGAGAGCTGGTTTTGGGAATTTGTGCCAAAGGTATTCTGGTATATGAAGTCAAGAACAATTCTCGGATGTTAAGCCGCAGATTTCATTGGACAGAGACGGACAGTCTGTCAACAAGTGTGAGTTTGCGGCTGTTATTTGTGTGGCTTATATTGCTTGTTTAGCTCTTTTTTTTGTTACTTCATTTAGTCCAGTAACATGCTATTTCAAGTTAAAACACCTACATGATGTTTTTTGTGAAGGTTTTAATCACGTTCTGTTATTCCTGCCACAGAGACGAAAATTTACCATTGAGTGCAGCCCGAGTGGGAAGAAGCACTCTTTTGTGACGGAGAGCTCAAAGATCGCACAGTACCTCCTGAACCTCTGCTCAGCCCAGCACAAGTTTCACAGTGAGATGACCTCTCGTCAGCTGACCTACTGTTTAGCCTCAGGTGTGTAAAATCATTTGTGTATACAGTCTCATTTGAAGTTGAATACTTGGAGTCCAACAGTCTGGACTGATTTTCATACAAATAGAATTTTAATACACTTTTATCATTACAAATGATATGTTTATCTTTTTTAGGATCATTTATAACCTGAATTTATTATACTTAACATGTAGTTAAATATTTCTCTTATCTCTCATTCTAGATGACAACGTAGCAAAATATACATCAATATGTCGCGCCCGACACGATCAGATAAAGAGGCTGTCTTGCTCGGAGATCGTGCTCAATAATATTGGTTTGAATGTGTTACGAAATGACTCCATTAGTAAGTCTTGCGATGACCTGTCAGCAAAAATCGGAATTCGGATTCAACAACAGAATGAAGTAAATTACGTTCCTGAACCAAGAGCTCCAAGTGAACTGAAAGACCAGAGCCAAAACAGCAGGTGTGTCAGTGGATCTGCTCTGCACATCATTCAAATCCTAATGCAAAACCAAACATGTATTGAAGGCCTATTGTGTTGATCTTTCCTCCTTGCAGCCCACCAGACACTTTTAGTCCTCCAATCTATCGCATCATGTCCAATGTCTCTTTGCAAAAGCTGGACTCAGAGGTTCATTCCACCACCTCGTCTATAAGAGGTAAACAGTGAAACTCTAAAGTTCTAATGGGAACTGATTATAAACATTTCAACTTAATAACACCCTAAACATTAAAAACAACAGTTAATCTCAACCTAACATGATAGGAGTGGGTATTTCAACTAAATATATATTTTTTTCTCAGTGGACACACCAACAAGAACAACCCCGGAGAGAGAAATGATCTGTGTTACGTTAAAGAAGGATCCCAAACTTGGCTTCGGTGAGTAAAAATGAGCAAGCATCTTTTTATATAACGTGAAGCACTTGCTGTAAACCTGCTCCAAAGCACTGATGTATCACTGTTTGTTGCAAAGGTTTTGTAATAGTCGGGGAGGACAACACAGGGAAGTTAGATCTTGGAATTTTCATAGCATCCATCGTTCCGGACGGGCCAGCTGATAAGGACGGCAGAATCAGACCAGGTAGAATCCTGACCCTTTTCCCTCATTTATGCCCAAAGAAACAAACGACAGAAGCTGAAAGTCTTTTTCTTTTCTGTTTAGGTGGTCGGCTGATCTCTCTGAATAAGATCAGTCTAGAGGGGGTGGCGTTTAATATAGCTGCTGCCATACTGCAGAACAGCCCGGATGAAGTGGAGCTCATAGTGTCCCAACCCAAACGTACGTCTTCATAACATGAGATTCCATATTGTTCACATGATCTGTCTTTATACTATTTCACTAAAGGTGAAGTGTGTAATTTTTCAATATGAAAAAATACATTCTCTTATGCCAGCTTAACTCTTTACCCGCCATTGACGGAATTTTCCGGGTCTCGGGTCTATGCGGTAGGGGGGCGCTATTACACATCTTCTAAAAGAGTACTGAATCTCCTGATTAAAACACATGCGATGCAGAAACAAGCGATATCATATGTAATTATATGCATATGTAAAATAACGTGATCACCAAAGATATAACCCAAAACTGCCTAATGTTAAAATGTCGACCCAGGACAAGGTACAGGACTTTGCAAGCATTAGGGGTGTTGATGGACCCGATCCACTCCATCTATGTTTTGATCATCTTTCTGAATCCCATCCAGACGTAGTCTTTGACAAAAACACAATTTTTCTCAGATTTTTGCTCAAATTTTTGCTTTTTTATTAAACTTACCCACATTCAGGTGTTGATTAAAAAAAAAGAATGCATGAGGCTAAAATAAAGCGTTTTAAAAAAAAATTATGTTCTTTCTTTTGATATATTGCATGTTCAGATATTCTGGGTGCCAGGAAAATTGTGTGAAAATGATCAAAAACGCTGACTATGGCTGGCAACTTTTTTTTAAACGCTGACGGGGAAAGAGTTAATATGCTGAGACAACTATTAGTAAGCCATTACTGTATATCTTTATTTTTCAATTACATTTGATTAAATTAATTTCTCACTTTACCTTTAAAAGGAAGAAAACTGACAAAGCTAACCACTATCTGGTTAAATGTTTTCATTTTTATGTTTATTTTTAGAGGATCGTCGGGACAGTAAGACTTCACTGGCTGCTAGTAATTTAGGGATGATGCTGGAAAAAGGATTTGGCTCCCAAAGCACCCTGAGTGCCGAGTACAGGCCTGTGATGGAGGAGCTGGAGGAGACACTCTCCAACATTATGGCTCCTAAAATGGGCAAAAGGCTGCACATACCTGTGGTGCGGATTCTGGATATTCAGGTGTGATTTACAGTTATGCAGCTTGTCCAGTTTATTAAAAAAAACATCTGACATGAAACAATACTGATTTTAACCAAAATGACTTTTTATTTGTTCATCCAATGCAGGATGGGATGTCTAATAATTCTTCTAGCTTCAGCTTGAAGCCAGGTGAAGAAATCTACATGGAGCTCAGAAAGATCAACAGCAGCTTGGGAATCAGTGTTGCTGTGAGTTTTTACTCTGTGTGGCATTCATTTCAATTCTTGAATCTTAAAACATGGATGATGATGATACTATTATTAAATGATTTTTAGGGGGGAATCAACACTAATGTACATCATGGAGGAATTTACATCAAAAGCGTGATGCCAGGAGGAGCGGCAGATCAAGATGGAAGAATACAGATAGGTTAAGATCCATCATTACCAATGATAAAACTTGATAAATATTCTGAATTCAAAATATTTTATTAGTCACACTTTTCTTAAAATAATGTTTTAAATATCCAATTTTTGTAAGATGAAGGTCGGTATGATTATAGAAGTCTCTTGTGCTCACCAAGGCTGCATTTATTTGATGAAAAATACAGTAAAACAGTAATATTGTGAATATATTTCAATATATGTATAGATGTATTTTATTCCTATGATGGCAAGCTGAATTTTCAGCAGCCATTAGTCCAGACTTCAGTGTCACATGATCCTTAAGAAATCATTCTAATATGCTGATTTGGTGCTTAAAAAAGCGTTTCTTATTATTATCAATGTTGAAAACAGTTGTGCTGCTTCATATTTTTTATTTTCAGGATTCTGTTATGAATAGATATCTAAAAAGAACAGCATGCATTTAAACAGAAATCTTTTGTAACATTTTTAAATTTTAACAATTTATAAATATAACATTTTAAATGAATGAATTTACTGTCACTTTTTAACGGTAGTGGTGTGTTCCAGTTTTTTAGTGTGTTCTTTGCATATTTGTCATCTCCTTGACGATGTACAAAAATGACTGATGTTCCTAACATGCTAATGAGCATGAACATGCAGCTCCTTACTGTTTGTGACGCATGATTGGTGTTGACAGCTCAATGATGTGTTGTGTGTGTGTGTGACAGGTGACAGGCTGCTGGAGGTGGACGGCTGTAACCTGCGTTCCGTCACACACAGGCAGGCAGTGGAGTGCCTAAAGAGAACGGGAGAGGTACTGACATGTTTGCTTTACTTTTGAGCGGTACAATCACAACCGTTTATGCAGTTAACTGTTGCATATGATTGAGCCTACAGTATAAGTCTAGTCCTCATGACTCGGAAGTTATGTAAGACCGTTTCTGCTGAGAGTATGGTGTTTATTAATATTTTGAATTAGCTTTTAGTTTTATTTTAGTTTTTTAAATAATTGTATGTGCTTTTGTAATTTTAATAGTTTTAGTTTTAAGTTTAGCTTTAAGTTATGTGAATTTCAGTTTTAGTACTTTTAGAACTTATTTGTTTTTTTTTAATCTAAGTTTTTCATCTAATATTTATTTGATTTTTTCAGCTTTATTTAAAGGAGAACTCCGGTCAATTTTAACATTGAGCTCATTTTTTTGTACATTTGGAGTGCTGTCAATACAGAGAACAACGACAAAAATCGGTGTTGCCTAGACCGAGTTATTCTATTTTTAAAATTTGCACCCTGTTGACTTCATTGGGGCAAGTACTAAACCTGCTTTTAGCCTCTTAACATCCTTGATGTGTCATTACAAGTGCACAGAAAATGTGAGTGATTCCGTCAGAGTGATCACGAGTGAATCTGACTGCAGTAGATGTGAAAGATATGTATAAAAATTATGTTATTTAAGCCAGCGCAAATACCTGTGTTTACATCCTGTTTTTGGTTGAAGTCCAAAGTAGTCGATTGCCGAGTTCACGCGCATAGGTTTAGTTACCTATGATCACGTGCGTGAACTCGGCAATCGACTACTGTGGACTTCGACCGAAAACAGGATGTAAACACAGGTATTTGCGCTGGCTTAAATAACATAATTTTTATACATATCTTTCACATCTACTGCAGTCAGATCCACTCGTGTTCACTCAGAAGGAATCACACACATTTTCTGTGCACTTGTAATGACACATAAAGGATGTTAAGAGGCTAAAAGCAGGTTTAATACTTGCCCCATTGAAGTCAACATGGTGCAAATTTTAAAAATAGAATAACTCGGTTTAGGCAACACCGATTTTTGTCGTTGTTCTCTGTATTGATAGCACTCCAATGGTACAAAAAAAATGAGCTCAATGTTAAAATTGACCGGAGTTCTCCTTTAACATGCCATGTGAGTCAGTTCAGTCTATAGTAGCAGAGCGCTTGTATTTTTTCAAACAGTTAAAGAGCAGTCGCTTTCGTTTAATTTTAGCCGTTATATTGAGAAGTAACAGCCGTAGATGTGAACTCTAGCACAAGGACGAGACAGAGGTCACAATCTGTCTGAAGGGCCTTTGGCCCTTTCTTCAGCATGTCAGTTGCTTTAGGACAACAGCACCAGCAACCCTTGTGTCTTAAGGATTCTCAGACTGCGCAAAAAGAGAGATCTAAAGTGACACATGGTTGTGAAAGCATTTGTGTTGGTCATTATTTTTGTCTGGGCTAATAAGATTTTCTGGGGTATGACGCTGAGCTGTGCGTCGTCATACTGACACACTATAACACTTAAGCTGACCAGTCTTCAGCCGCATACACTGATTAGGTAACAGGCCGTGTGCTAAGCAAACTGATGACATGGGTATGTTCACCGTAGGCGTGCAGCTGATGGGGCAACCATTGTCTTTAACTGTAAAATAACCAGACATGTTGCTTTAATGAGAGTGTTATTATTAGGTGGTGAGCCTGGTTCTTGAACGAGAGCCTCCGGTGGTTTTGGACACTTTCAGTGCTTCATCCAGGTTGGAGAGACAGAGATCTCCTTCACATCTCAGTATGCAGAGCGCACCCACCCCCCTGAGGAGAGATGTGACCATGGAAACACCCTTGTCTGTCAGGGCCAAGGACTTCAGATTTGTGTCAGATGGTGAGATGGGGATCAGAGAGGGGGAGAGAACACTGCAAAACATTTCAACTGAATCTGACAGCGACCCTGTGCTAGCTGCCAGACCCAAAGACCCAGCCAAATTTAGATCTTGTCCAGGGGAACACTGGTTACTTTTTTTGCCCTGACATATGTTTTGCATCAAGCCTGAATGTTAGAGTCACCTTTACATGCACTATTTAGTTTCTTTTCAAGTAACAACACCCAAAAAAAAAAAAAAAATAAAAAAAAAATGTTTTTTACTTAATTAGGAGTTTACTTAGGGCAAAATTAGTAGTTAATAGTTAGTTAATGGGGGGGTTGGACTCTAATCTAAAGTGTGACCGAATTTCTTTCTTCTGTGGGAAACAAAAGGGGAATTTTGAAGAGTATCAAACTTTAAAAAGAATGCAAAAGCACCATAAATGTTGTCAGTTTGATGTTTTGAATCTTCTGATGTCATATGATCAGTGTTGTCTAATAAAACTATTAGAAATCAGTTTCGTTTATTGAAATTAAGCTGTAATAAAATATAAATATTAGATGAAAAAAAAAACATTTTTAAACAAAAATTAGACATTTTAAAAATTATTGCTTTGGTAACTAACTGAAACAAATCATTTTAAGTTGAAGTACTAAAATGACTAATACTAAAACTGAAATAATAAATTAAAGCTTAATAATAGAATTATTTAAAAACAAAACTACATAGTACCACTACAACAAGAACACATCACAAATTTACTAAAGCTTAAACTAAAGTTGAATTGAAAACTGACAATATAATTCAAATTATTATTTAATACTATAATACTGTATAAATAATACTAAAATAACAATGCATTGTGTGACAGTCCTCATTTATTTTCATTATATTAAGAGTGGCAAGGATATACTGTAATTCTCACAGAGGAAAGTAAGTCAAAGTGTTTGGAACATCATGATTGAGTAAAATAATTACAGAAATTTTCATTTTGGATGAACTCTCCCTTTAACTGTTCACTGGTTTTTGTGTGTGTGAGTCTGAATCCGATATTAACGACAAATTGAGAGATTTCCGCTCTTTCTTTGTGGCAGATAACATCCGGGAGGTGACGCTTCAGAAGAGTCTCAGTGGCCTGGGGTTCAGCTTCCTCGTATCTGAGCTGGGTCCTGATGAGGGCAGCATGGTGCATATTAAGAGCCTTTCTTCTGGTCAGCCTGCAGGGGTCTGTGGGCATCTGAAGGAGGGAGACATAATCCTGGCTGTCAATGGAGAACCCGTTAGAGGCTTGTCCTATGAGGTAAAGGATGCATTATTTATATCCAGCATTCCAAGACTGGACACATCAAAGCATAATACATTTCGGATTCTTGACAACATAATGTGTATGTGTGGCCAAGAAACACAATTAGTTTCTAAAACTTGTCACATGTTACAGTTAAGCCTTTAATCCACCAAAAGTTTTTATTTGTGCTTTATTCAGTTTAATTCAATATACTGGATTAAATAAAACAACTGTGATACATTAATGCATCAAGAGATTAATCAATCCTTTTTTAAAATAAATTAATGAATAGTTTAATTTGTAATAAGGATGGATTAAATGACTTAAAAGTGACAGTACAAACATTTATAGTGTTACACAAGATTTATATTTCAATCAAATGCTGTTCTTTTGAACTTTCTAATCATCAAAATATCCTTTAAAAAATTTAAAATATTAAGCATCACAACGGTTTTCAACATTGATAATAATAAGAAATGTTTATTGAACAGCAAATCAGTATATTTTAATGATTTCTGAAGGATCATGTGACACTGAAGACTGGAGTAATGATGCAAAAAATTCAGCTTTGCCATCACATAAATAAATTACATATTAGAAAACAATATTTGATTAACAATATTACTGTTTTTACTGTATTTTTGATCAAAAATGCAGCCTTGATGAGCATAAGAAACCCAAACTTTTTAACGGTAGTGTATGTCTTTCTATCACCGCAGGAAGTTTTGCATCTCCTCCAAAAATCTCCATCTGAGATCAGGCTGTCAATCTGCAGACCCTCACAGGAGGAACAAGGAGATATTGACACCTATCTGGTAACATCCTATTTCTGCATTGTTGGGAACAACTCTAAATTTGACATGTTATTTTTCAAACTCACATCCCTTTTTGACAGGGTCCTGACACATTTCCAACCCGTGCACTGAGATCCAGGTCTCTCGACATGCAGGCGAGGTCTTTTGCCCCAGACTTCAGTGAACTCCTCAAGAAGCGGGCAATAGAGATGGGTCTAAAGAAAGAAGTTACCCCTGAGCAAACTCAGGAGATCCCCTTGACCCATCAGAGCCAAGACAATGAGATGGTGGATACGACTATATCAGCCCCTCCACCCCTACCTTCACGTCCATCCTCAAGAGAAGCTGGAGAATTAAAACCTCATGACATAGTGAGGGAGGAGCATGAGAACAAAACTCCACCCCCAACACCAAGCACTGTTAAAGTGACAACAGCCAACACAGCACCAACTCCAGCAGCCCCTGAAACAGCATTTACAGCCCATCAGCAAGAGTCGAAAGATGATGTCGTCTCAAAAAGCAACCATGTCTCAGCTTGTACCAGGTAAAAGGCCTGTTTATTTCTATGTGATATGATGTATAAAATGATCAGTATGATGCTAATATTAAATGTAAATGTGTTGAATCAAATTTTCTTTTTGAAAATAAAGAGCTTGAGAGCTACCGTTCAAAAGTTTGGGGTTAGTATGTTTAAAAAAAAGTCTCTTCTGCTCATCAAGTTTGCATTTATTTGATCAAAAATACAGTCAAAACTGTAATTTTGTTAAATGTTATTACAATTTAAAGTAACAATTTTTTATTTTATTATACATAAAATGTAAATTATTCCTGTGATGGCCAAGCTGATTTTTTTATATTTTTTAATCGTTCAGAAATCATTCTAATATGCTAATTTAGTGCTTAAGAAACATTTCTTATTATTATTAATGTTAAAAACTGCTGTGCTGCTTAATATTTTTGTGGAAACAATGAGATATTTTTTGATCAATAAAAAAGAACAGCATTTATTTTAAATAGATGTCTTTTTTAATATTATAAATATCTTTACTGTCACTTTTTGTCAGTTAAATGCATCCTTGTTGGATTAAAGTATACATTTCTTTAAAAAAAAAAAAAAAAAAAAAATCATAATTCATCTATGCTGGGGATGTGACCAGATGGGACTTGATATGTTTCCAGTGAAAAGCAATTTGTCTGTCAACACTGAACACAAAAATGCTACACATTGCAACATAGATCATATTTAATGTTTAATATGAAGCTATATGTAGTGGGCTTTGTGACCAATGACATTTGGATGGGGCTACTTAGTACAAATAAATAAAAAATCATCCGTCAACTGTCACATCTGGTTTATAGTTACGACAAACTGGGGATGTTTCTTCATTGCTTAATTCAAGACAATGTTCATCAAAAGCTAAAATATGATTTAAATATTTTGGCACAAACAAACATTAACTCCCTGTTATCTGTTCACAGTCACACAACTGAAGGTGTGGAAGAGAGCATGACAAGTTTCACAGCTAATGGGCTGACTGTTATAGCTGATGAAGAATATTTGACCATCACCACCATGGCACCCTCTCCTCCAACCAGAAGCACCAGTGCTTTCTCCAGTGAACCACCCGCTCCACCAGCTCTCTCTCTAGAATTGCTAAGCACACCTCCATCCTACCAGCAAGCAACTCAAGCAGCGTCCACAGCAGAACCTCCTGCCCAGCTCAGCGTCCCCTCAGTCAGCAACAACAACGGCTGGGACGATGATGAAGATGAAGATGATGACGAAGATCCCAGAAGGGTGAAGTCTGATTGCATTTGCCTATTCATAGTTTTCAGTCACATGGCTGGCGCTGAGACTTGGAGGGCAAAACATCCATAGAACTGCAGCAAAGGCCTGTCAATTTTCCATGAATATTTAAATCACCTCTCAAAAGATGAAAAATATAAGTATGTCTTCAAAATGTAAACAAAGTTTTGGTCACTTGTGACCCATTTGCAGCACTTGCTGCAGTATTTCAATCACTAAAAACAGCGGGACATTCTGAAGTGCTTAATGTGAAAAACACTTATTGATGATGCATACTATATACCGGTGAACCCAGAATATATGGTAAGGTATATATATGTATTTATTGAATATAAGGTATATATTGAAATTGGTCTATTAATATCACTGTCTTAATGCATTAGCCTTGTTTTGCCCTCCAATTTGGCATTCCTATCCGGGTGTCATGTCACGTGAAAACTATGAATTGATGAAGTCCTTAGCTCGGCATTTCAGTGCTGGTTAATGCTCCAAAACTCTGAATTTTCTACTTATTTAAATCCTCAGACATTTTTGGAATAGTTTTTTTTTTTTTTTTCATATTTACTTTTGTTTTTCTGTTTTCTGTGTAAGCGCCTTGAGAAGCGTGCTTGATAAAATAAAGCACAACAGTATATAAAATAAAGTTTATTATTGTATCATCATCATCATAATTTAATGCTGGTCTAGCTAGTGGAGTAGCATAGCCATGTTGTTCACCTTCTCATATGTTCTGTCTTGTTTTAGGATGTGTTGAAGGAGTTTGAACTGACCGTCTCACTGACCAAATCGTGGTGTGGCAGCTTCGGTTTTACAATAACCAGGAGTAAACTGGACAATTGCTATTATGTCCAGGATGTCCTGGATAATCCGGCCAAAGCAGATGGCAGACTGAGGGCAGGAGACAGGCTTGTCATGGTACAGCTTTTCTCACAATTAGAAACACAATCACAGTTGTGACCATCTCTTTCTGGAGATTTGATTTGATTGTCAGTGGTGCACTGCACAGTTCCAGCTCCTGTGTTAAGACTGAATTGGCATTATCAACTTATATTTGTCAGGTGAACGGTCACAATGTGACCAACGTGGCAGATGACGTGGCAATTGGCATCCTCAGGTGCTCCTCCAAAAGACTGCACATGGTGCTGGGGAGAGCTGTGCAAAATTTACTGCCTCCACCACCTCCTGACACCCTCCAGGACATTGTCATTCCCAAGACTCCATCTGGACAACTGGGTGAGGAAATACTTGATAGTAGGGGAAACTAGGGTAACATCATATCATAAAAGTGATAGTTTTAGAAACAGTAACCTTCTGACTTTTTGTATTCAATTCAAAATTATGATACTTTTGCATTTGTCTGTGCAGGTATTAAGCTAACCGGGGGCATTGGCAGCAAGTGGCAGGGAATTTATGTTCAGGAGGTGGTGCCAAACTCCCCTGCTAGTGAAGAGGGCAGCATCCAGCCCAATGACAAGATTGTTTACATATGTGGGAAGTGCACCCTGGGAATGACAGTGGAGGATGCGGTGAAAGTGTGTGAAAGCGCCCCACGCAAAGTCAGATTCAAAGCCATGAGGTGAGATTGATTAAAAACATGAATTATATGAAGTGTACACTGTAAATTTGTTTTGTAAAAGTTATACAAGATTCAACTCATTTTTTTAAGTTAGTTTAATGTAATTTAAGTTGAAATGACTTAAACATCCAAGTTGATTGTTCTTAAAAAAAAAATTTTTTTAATTAAATGTTTTTTTCTTTGTTTCAGAGATGATCAACCAGTGATACCAATGGATGCATGGAATGGTACATTTGAGCTGATCTTCTTGAATTACAGCAATAATTGTTTGAATCATAATCTATACAGAATATGAGGATGCAATTAAGTTTAATGTTTATTTCTTCACTTTGAGAGTGTGTTTGTTGGTATTATTTAGTCATATATGGAGTTACATAGACACTTTAACCTTCCCATGGGCGAAGTAACTGCTCTGGCTGTCAGTGGGGTGTGTTTTCTTTCGCTCTGGGCGTGTGATTGCTCCGGCTGGGCTGCAGAGGGCAGTCGTGATCGACGTGTTTCAGTCTAGTCTGAAGTGACAGATATGAGGTGGAGAGCTGCTCCAGTGGAGGTCCAGAGCAGTCCAGGCCTTCACTGCACGCTTCACTGGACACTGCCACATTTTGAGCGAAGTGTCAACTCTTATTAGAGTGCTTTACACTGTGTCCGCCCTGAATAATATTTGATTCGCTTCATTTTGATGTCATTTTGAACTTTCACTCTATTTATCCATATGGGCACCAGAATTAATACAAAAAGTATTAGATTGAAAGCTATTCATACTATGTGTTATATACAAAAAATGAACAAATACCTACATTTTCTCAAGAAAATGTTATTGGCGCTAAACTTGTTGCCACGATGCTCGGTTGTTGTTGTAAAATCTGATGTAGATTTTCTCACAAATGTAATATGAAGCAAACTCTGATTTGTGGAGTAGCATATTTAAAACAAAAAACGTCTGTTTATCCCTTACCAAGTTATCCCTTTTCTCCTCTTCAGGTTTTTTTGAATGGAAGAAGGAGAAAAAAGTCTGCCCTCGCCTCGAAGAGCCTGTGTCACCTGACGTGGAGGCAGCTGCTACGGATGGTAAAGCCTTTGGTTTCCTGTGTCTCTGTTGTCTGGGAGTTGTGGCATTAGATCTGTGCTGACAGACATGGCATGTCTTGCTCAGAGGGCAGCGGGGGGAAGGATTAATTATTAGCGAGGGACATGGCCTCCTCTGGCCGATCAAAGTGCGCTTTCTTGTGTCTGACGAATAAAGGCCAGCTGATCTAGTGGGCATCCGGGTTGCTAGGAGACCGCTATCCAGGAGGTCCGAAAGAGCTTGAAAAGGCTAGCACAGTTTACCTACCGTAGCACAGAGCAGGTCATCAACGCATCTCACCCTGAAATGGCAGCAGAGGAGGGGGACGTTTGTGAGTTTGGGAATTGGTTGAAATTGCTGTGCACTATGGGTTGATTTTGTCTTTATTTCTGATTAACTCTGATTAACTTTGCCATTTGTTTAATCAGTTTGATGTACCATTCAGTGTGAATGATCCTGCTCAGTTAAAGAGATGCATCTAAAATTTCTTTAGTTTTAGTTGTAGAATTTTTCTGACACAAAATCCCTCTCTTGTTTCTGGTACAGTTAAACCTGTCGCTGACAGTGACGTGAAATTAAGGAAGAGGATGTCCGTCCCATCGGAGCAGGAGGTAATTTTCCCTCGGCCTTGTTTTAGGCTGATGTAACATGACTCTTGCTTTGTAATCTCTCTATGTCATTCACCTCTAAATATCTTTGTAATCATCATCATCAGCTAGTTCATCATTAAAAATATTACAATATTCAAACAGCAATCATTTAAACCTTTTTTCAAAAACATTCAAAATCGCTTTAATTCGACTCCAATCTTTTGATCGCAAGTGTCACTGCAAGTGATCTAAGCAAATGGCTCAATTTCATCACTTGAAAAATGACAGTGTGGACAGTTAGTCCTAATGATTGGATTTAAAAAGCCAAATCGGATCTGTGTGCCATTTTGAAGGGATAGTTCACCCAAAAATGAAAATTCTGTCATCATTTACTCACCCTCAAGTTGTTCCAAACCTGTATGAATTTCTTTATTCTGTTGAAAACAAAAGAATGTATTTTGAAAAATGTTGGTAACCAGACAGTTGACGGTAGCCATTGACTTCCATGGTAGGGGAAAAGAACTATGGAAGTCAATGGCTACCGTCTGGTTCACCTTTGTTCTGTCCTTGTTCCTCTCTTTTTTTGTAGAGCTGTATCCTCCAGGTAGAGTTCACCAAGCCTGAGAGAAGTGGGCTGGGCTTTGCTCTGGTAGGCGGGGTCAATGGGAGCACACTGAGAGTGAAGGATATTTGCTGTGGGGGTGCGGCCGAGCAGGATGGTCGTCTAAGAGTGGGTGACATCCTTTTGGAGGTATGAGCAAATCATTTCCTTTTTTCTTTGATAAACTGTGTAGGAGGTGTACCACATCTGTGTATGTTTTGCAGGTGAATGGTATCATTGTGTCAGGACTGAACCACGGTAAAGTTGTGGATATTTTGCGGAAGGCAGAGGGCACGGTTCAGTTAACCATATGTAGGGACATCCTGCCAATGTTAACCTGCTCTGGTTCCAGCTCCCCTGCTGAGGCCTCTCAGGAATTCAGCACACTCAATTCTGCAGGTCAGCAAGCCTGATACGCAAGCCCCGCTCTGTGTCTGTACTGTACTTGGTCATCTATTAAGTCAGACTGGCAGCATCACTTATATATTCATGTTCAATTGATAAAACTATAACCTATAATTTTGTGTTGAATTCTGATAGAACAATATACAGTATCGGCCAATTAATGCCAATAGCATTCTCAATGGATATTACATTTTTTAGTTTGAATTTTGTCATTAGGTCCTTTTTTGACAATTTTAACTAAATATTGAGTATATAATCATGTAAAATATCAGTATGATAAAAAAAAAAATAATAATACTTTCATTCAGCAAGGATGCATTAAATTTATGAAAAGTAACAGTAAAGACATTTATAATGTTACAAAAGATAAAATTCTGTTCTTTTGAACGTTCAATTCATCAAAGAATTATAGTTCCCACAAAAAGATTAAGCATCCCAACTGTTTTCTGCATAATAATAAGAAATGTTTTTTGAGCAGCAAATCATCATACTAGAATGATTTCTGAAGGATCATGTGACACTGAAGACTGAAGTAATGGAATTAATTACATTTTAAAATATATTAAAATAGAAAACCGTTATGTAAATTGTACTTATATTTCACACGATTACTGTTTACTGTATTTTTGATTATCGAACTGCATGTTCGATAATTTCAGCAATTCTGTGAACATCTCATTTGTTATCATTAAATTATATTATGTATATTATAGAGTGCCAATTTAACTTACTTCACTGTGTTTTAATTTACTGTGGTTAAATATGATTATTTTTAAAATGTGATACTTTAATTCATAATAATTAAAATATTAATATGATCAATTTGAATACGGGTATCGTGTTATTTATTACATTTTAAATCACAATTTTGACAGCTTATATTTTATTGGCATTATATTTGCCAACCTTTCCAGATATCTGTATATCAACACTGCCCGTTGAACAGATATATTGTTGTTTAACTACTAGCACTGACACTTGTTAGAAACTCTAATGTTTTAATGGTCTCCTCCTGCTGTAATGCTTCATTTGCAGATATTAGAGCACAAACAGAAGCACATGCAGATCGTGTGTCTTTCCAGACCTCAGATTGTCCTGGACTTAGAGGAGAATGTGAGCAGGTATAAAAACTTTTTTTCACCTTTACTGTCAAGTAAATATAGAAGTATGTAATAAATACTGAGATGATGACTTTTTCCAGTAAACTGAAAGTCCATCTCAGAACAGATTAGAAGACAAAAACCTAATCTAATAAATTGCACCCAGCAAGGTTCGCCATAAAATTAATTAGCACCGCCTCCAATTTCTCTCAGAGGACAACACTGAAACTCAGATGACAGTAAGGGTGGCCCGAACTGAGTTAACTCATCACCTGTCTCCTCTTTCTCTCTTTCTCTTTCTCCTTTTTCTTTCTATGTCTTGCCTGTAGGAAAGTCGAAACTGTACACCTACCTGTCAGAGGTGTTGTCCGTCTCTGGGAGTTACTGACATGCTACAAGAAAGGTGAGTGTCACTGAATTCCTGTATTTTTTTCTCTCATTTTTGTTAATGCAGCTGCTATATCACATGTGCCACTCAGAGTGCTGAGTTTTGTACAGAATGAGACCTGAAAGTTTGAATTAACTGAAACGCATCCGCAAAAACTGTTCGTCTATTTACCCGTAAATGT
This sequence comes from Scardinius erythrophthalmus, assembly GCF_964197995.2. Taxonomy (NCBI): domain Eukaryota; kingdom Metazoa; phylum Chordata; class Actinopteri; order Cypriniformes; family Leuciscidae; genus Scardinius; species Scardinius erythrophthalmus. Next base: position 19,906,343 of record NC_138241.1, on the reverse strand, counting down.
GCAACGTGTTATGACTCAACATAAACCAGATCATAAGGACTGAATTTCATTGCAGTTTTTGTTTTGTTTGTTTGTTTTTTAACATAGCTCTCAAATGGAATCGCCACAGGGAGGCACTAAAGAGTCATTAATAAAATACAGGCCCAATAATTACAGCTTTGGCTTCTAGTTAGGCTGGCCTACAAGCCACACTTGTTATAGTACGCAGCACTTGCAATTAGCAGCTTTTTTACATTTTAGGTGGAAAAATCGCAGGAAAATCAGCCTTGCATGATAACAGGCCCCGGAACGTAGCAATGTGGTCAAGGTCTCTGCTCATTCCTGCCCCGTACCCCCTTCAGGACAGACCCCCAGAAGCAGCATCTAGAAAAATCTGCCATGAAAGCAGAGCATAGCGAGTCAGACGACTGGAGCAGTGATGAGGAAGAGGATGGTGATGATGATGACAATGCTTCTCAGCCATCGGCAGCAGAGGCTATTCCTCAAACAGGTAAATCAGACATCTTCATATTTATTCACCATCTTAGTAATTCTACTCAATATATTCATTATTTTAGTATGATGTAATGTTTATGTTTTCATAAATCAATTTATGAAACTACAGTTTCAGACTATAATTAGTTGGGAAATACTGAGATCTGATTGGCTTGTGTAGATCCAAGCATATAAAAAGAACTTTATTACATTAAGGTCGACCAATCGTGTCAGAAGAGGAGCTTGCCAGTCTTGCAGTCATATCTCCTTCTAAGAATGGGCAGTACTCTGGCTCCAAGGTCAAAGCCCTCATCCAAGCCCTTGAACAGTTGGAAAAGCAAGATCTGATCAAAGAGTTTATGGTAAGGTCCTGTTGTTTACATCGAAACAAACAACTATATCTTCACAAGACTAAATATCATTGATTGATACAAGCAGAACATCCAATCACATTTGTTTTATTGCAATATTTTTCATATAAATCTGTTGTTTCTCTTTTTTTTTTATACTAATATAATGTCTAAAACATTTTTTCTATTTTACCACAAATTTAAAGGATGATTCATTCAAGTGTGTAAATGAGAGAACTTGTATGGCTCTTTTTTTTTACCAGGCTTTAGAGCATTTGAAACCCTCAGACAACTGCCTGGTTGGAAAAGCACCCGAAAACCGGGAGAAGAACAGATACAGGGATATCCTGCCCTGTAAGTTCCTCTGTTTCTCCCATAGTCCTCCACAAACCCTCCTTAGTTAGGACTTTTATTGCCGTTTTACAGTTTGTGAGCCTCACTTCTCATAAAAGAAGTTTTTGGGGGTACATTTTCACACCATTCTGAAACCACATGGACCACACACTGTACAAAATTGCCAGGAAACTGTGCACTAACAGTAATTCCTTGAATTCCTTACGATAAAAAGCTTTATGCCGTTTTTACAGTTTTCAATGTAGGCTTGGTCATTTTTGATGGTAAAAATCACTGTAAATAAAATAATAACCATGTCGTCCACTATGAACTCAGAGTATACTGTTTTACAATAGTAGTTTATTACACATAAATTGTTTTATTTTGTATTACATAATATTATAAGTATTCATTTATTATTACAATTAAATGATTTGTAATAAATTGTTCAGCTTTTTCTAGAAATTTACAAAAATATACTGTAAATATATACAGTGAATTTCCAGAGCAAAGAACAAATGTTTAAATGTAGACATCGAATGTGGGGAGAGGAATGACCCTTGTATACATTTTCTTGTAAACAGTGGAACACATGACACGCCAATTAAGTGAAATGTAACCAATCCCTGGTTATTTACTCCCGGGTGTCCTACCAATGCGATATTAGATTACGTTGCCTGTGTAGACGTCCGTTTGACTCAGTATTTCACACTCTATCCGTCACCTTTTTGCGGCTTTCCGGACCTCCTCATCCATGTGGTGCCGTTTTCACACTGCGGCCACGCTTATCCTGTTTGTACGGATTCAGTTTTTGCTGGTGTGAAGTGTAAGGAGGTCAGAGGCTGCGTGAGACGTTGTTTGCCCTTAGTTTAAAACATAACAGAACACTGCAAACGTAAAGTCAAACAGGAGATGTGTGACTCATAGATCTGCTTTCACTGTTAATGGGAAACATCCATTCATGTGCAGTGTCAGAACGAGTATGCAGAGAATGGGCTGTAGTTGTATTGAAGAGAGCAGGTCTCTGTACAGAATAGGCACAATAAGGCGCTTCATGTGCTGGCAGGGGGCAGACTGGCCCTAGCCTGGCCCGGAGTGTTTGTTTATTATCACGGCAGCTCACTGGGCTTCTGTTCCCCGAATAAAGCGCCCAGGTTTGAAAAGTGTGAGGCCCCTGGGACTTAACCACTGTTATTGCTGGAGGCAGTTCAAGGGCCACAACCTTCTCCAGGAAGCCTGATGCCACCCATTGTGGAGGCCGCTCCACACGAATTTACCTACTTCCAGTGACATAAGCTTCCCCTTACATATGCCCCCCTTGTTCATCTCTTTCCCTCTCAGTTTCACTTTTCAGCCCCTTTCCTTTCTGAGCTGTTGAACATGTTTTTGCAAGCAGCCCGCTTTTAGAGAGTTACAACAGCAATCTCTTCTGCATCTTAACAGGCTACTAACAAATAGGACCTACCTAAACTATTTTTTTCTTATTGTTGTTGTTGTAATAGAAACATTGAGCACAATTACTGAAAAATTTAAATCTCACCAGAACCTGACTGATGAACTCATAGCAGGTGAAATATGGGAAGAAGATGTTCAAGATCAGGGCGATATTATATTATATAATATTATATATATTTATTTTAATTTAAAATACTGTAAAAATAGTAATATTGTGAATTTAGACGGTAATACACAAATATGGACATGTCCACATTCTGTGGGTTTAAACAGCTCACTCTTTTACAGCAGATTTAGCTTTCAAACAAGTGACAGTCATGACCTAAATATGATTTTTATGTACAATAATAAATCTTAAAATTAGTAACTTATTTCGCCATTAGTAACTTAACTCATTAGTAACTTAGTAACTTCATCCCTTGAGAGTAAACGTCATTTCACCAAGTACATATTCACAATTCCAATTAACCAATCAGATTTAAGGGACAAGTTTACAGTTTATGTCAAGTTTAGGCTAACAACCTTCTACACCATTCTTATTCACCTATCATTTTCCTCTGATAATAGGGATAAATTATGGGTTATTTGGTTAGGGATAAGGTTAGGACTAAATTTTCAGACAGGAATGTTGTTCCAGGATCAACAAAATATGTTGATCCTGGAACATGTCTTACAAGCTCTAAGGATCTCCCATTCTTGGCTCATTTGAGTCAGACTTGTGAATCCAGTGAGTTGTTAACCGGTGATTTGAATCAATGAGTTGTTGAATCAAGAACAGATGCAATCGAATCGGTTCAATTCATGAATGAATATTTCAGTGTAATTTGCAAACAGATTTAACAGTTCAATTGAAAATAACGAATTGGACATGGCTGTTGCGTCTTGGTTGTTGACCATTTCTTCAGTTCAAAATAATGGGACACAACATGTTTTAATGAAATGCAGTTGGATATTATGCGTTGGAACGAAGTGAAGTAAAAGTAAAAATACTCAGATAAGTATCTGAATAAAAGTACTAATTTCTTTCATCAACAACAACAACAACAACAACAACAAAAAACTTAGTGACCACAATCTTTTCAATAGTGTAGTGTATATGTCAGCTTTTCTTAGTAAAAAAAAAGAACTACATTTTTAAATTATATTTAATCTGTATGAGGCGTTCAATTACGGTATTGATTTATAAAGTAATGTCATTATTTTAACTTAAATAAAAAGAAAATCAAGCAAAATGGGACTTATATAGTTACAAAAAATCTGTATTCATCTCACTGATTCAGTTTCAGAGTATAAATGTTGCTATTTTAAAGTAAATTCTCAAGTAGTGTGCTGCATTGACCAACAAGCCACCATGAGAATACTCTAGATTTTAGAACATTCTTCTCACCCTGCTCCCCCGTGTTCACTCCTTTTGGCTTTCCAGCCGCCATGACCTTGAGAGCTTGTTTCATTTATTTGGAGCTATTTGCTGTACCTGGACACAATTTGTTCCTTCTCCTCTATGGGGAAACCAACAACACTGCATTCTTGGTTTGTAGATTAATAACACTGTTGGCTACCAGAGCCAACAACAGCAATCACCTCATTACTGGAATGCCTCGTATAAATCTCCAACCTGCGTTTCAAATAAAAATTTGTTTGTGGTTTGGGAAACATACATTTGATAGTAAATACACAAGAGTTTTGTTTGTTTTCTGGATTTTGACTGAATCTTAAAACAGAAAAATTGTATACTGCACCTTCTGGTTTTCATAATAAGCACTAGATGGTTTAGTTACCCGGTGGGAATTGAGCAGTCATAGAAAGTTTAACTGTTGTTTTCTTATCTTATATTATTGCCAAATAACATGCATGCCTGTTCAAGCTCAAATGTACTAAGATTTTGGGCCGAGGCAAATACATTTATCATTACAGCAGAAGTAATTGCTTGGTTTTTCAAATGCGTATTAAAATGAACTAATCACAATCTACAATCCCTGTTTCTTTCTACTGTTTGAACAATCAGACGATAAGACGCGTGTTCCTGTCGGAGAGAACGAGGGCTACATCAATGCCAGCTACATTTCTATGAAGGTGGGCACAGAGGAGCTCTTCTACATCTCCGCTCAGGGCCCTTTGCCTGGCACTCAGGATAACTTCTGGCAGATGGTGTGGGAGAACAAGTCTGATGTTATCGCCATGATGACCCAGGAGGTGGAACGTGGCCGGGTAAAATGCCACAAGTACTGGCCCGAAAAACTTGATGTTCCCAAAGAAACCAGCCGTTACCAGCTCTTCCTGGATAACTACCAGATGCTTGGCTATTTCCACATTAAGGTCATCAAGATGGTGGAAAAAGAGGTTAGGAGCATGTACCTGATGGAAATATTGCATCTCATCCAAAAATATCTTTTTCTTATTGGAACCTTTTCAGTGTAATATCCACCATTTTAAAAATCACAGTAAGGCTATGCCTTCAACATCCTTAAAACAAGATAAATTTATGTGAGATCCAAAATTGTATAAGGTATTAAGAATAATGAAATGTATACTTTGCAACAAAAAGAAACGTCCTTTCATTTTCAACTGCTTTTTTCCAGCAAAAACATGTGTATATATTTTAATGCAACTCTTTATTGACCTGTGTACCTTTCCAGAGTGGAGGCGTTCACTTTGTGAGGCATCTAAAGTTCACCACATGGCCAGACCATGGCACTCCTCACTCCTCCGAGCAGCTGGTGTGCTTCATTCGCTACATGAGGGCTATACACTCTAAAGGGCCGATCACAGTCCACTGCAGTGCAGGCATTGGCCGAGCTGGAGTCCTCATCTGCACTGATGTCATCCTCAGTCTCATTGAGAAAGACCTAAGTGTAGGTATTTTGCACAAGTATAGCATTAACACTAAGCTTAAAACAATAGATCATCTAAATAAGAAAATTATCATTCATTTAAATGTAAATAATGCCAGAATTCTATGGAAGATTGTTTCCACGCACGGAATTAAAAATAAAAAGTGATTGCGTCTTTTTATCTCACAGTTCTGACTTTTTTCCTCTCAATTGTGAGTTTATATCTCACAATTTGGACTTTATAACTCGCAATTGTGACTAAGGTGATAAGGTAATAATTGCTAGATATAAACTCAGAATTTTTTTTCTTTTTTCCCTCAGAATTTTAAAATATAAACTTTAAATTGAGAGAAATTATCAGAATTGTGAGAGAAACTAGAAATTAAAACAGTAGTTCATAGTAAGTCTTTTAGAATGTCATATTTAGCATTTTTTTCCTCAGAATTATGAGATATAAACTCGGAATCGCGAGTACTGTATATGTAACATTGATTATGAGCAACTAAATCTATATACTTCTGTTTTGCTCCCGTAGATTAATGTGAGTGACATAGTAAAGGAAATGAGACTCCAGCGGCACGGCATGATTCAGACCAAGGTGAGTAAATCAGGACGTTCAGTAAGAATGTTTCCTTCAGGTGAATATATAATGCTCTAGGGCACATGGTCTCTCAAAAAAAAAAAAAAGATGTCATTCATGAGTTGGTCTTTAAATTTAATCAGCTTTTAATTAGCATCAAAATAGGGTTGGGAAGAATACAATACTTATCTTCTGTGTTTATTCTGTGTGCATTACCCTTCTTCTGAATGTATAGTATAGTTGTGTAAACTTACTTGAGAGGTCTTGCCATTCTTCTCTCTGATTTCAGGAACAATACCTCTTTTGTTACAAAGTCTGGCTGGAGGTGTTACAAAGCATCTCACTTCTTCATGGTCACCACTGGCAAACCGAAACCTGTTCATTAACGCATCCTTACAGTCCTTAAAATCTTACAAGTGTCTCAGAAAGGCAACAATATATGTGTCTTGGAGTGGCAGACATGGTGATGTATTGATCGTGTGTGTCTGATATAGTACAACCACTAGTTCTATTAATCGAATATTGAATATACCATAGGAAATATGGTAGATATTTTCATTAAAGGGTTAGTTCACCCAAAAATGAAAATTCTGTCAGTAATTACTCACCCTCATGTTGTTACAACCCCGTAAGACTTTCGTTCATCTTCGGAAGATAATTTTGATGAAATCTGAGAGTTGGCTCACTCCTTCATAGGCTTCTATGTAATCGATATCTGCCATCCCAGAAAAGTTAGTAATGAGAATACTTGCGCAAAAATAACAACTTTATTCAACTATTCATTTTGAGTGAGTGAGTCAGGCCTCTGAGTGAGTTAACACTGATGTAGTGTAGTGTAACAGCGCAGCGCTTCTGGGCCAGCATCACACACATGACAAGCGTCGCCCAATAGTGAGACTACGTTCTGATTTCATCAGAAAAATCTTAATTTGTGTTCCGAAGATGAACGACGAAAGTCTTACGGGGTTGGAACAACATGAGGGGGAGTAATTACTGACAGAATTTTCAGTTTTGGGTGAACTAACCCAACTGTGCAAAGTCCTTGTGTGATCTGATATATATTTTTGTACCATTTTGGCTTAAAAACACTGATTTCATAGCCTTTCTGGACTCCTAGTCATTTTGCCTTGAACATGTTTTTTGTTTCTTTAATACAAAAGTTATGCACAATAATTATTAATTCAATTCAATTAATTGAATTAATCAATTCATTAATTATTTAATTCACTTAACTTATGTTTCACATTTTAAAGAATTTACTATTCAGCCTCAAACCATTATACAAAATGTATGTTTTAAATACTGATCCAAACTGAAGTATGTCAAATTTTCAGATTTTCTTACAGAATTGCATTGTTTTGATTTGTCAGTCTTGCAGTGTCTGATTTTAGTAGCCGCGAGAGAGGTCATCTTCATTCAAAATGATTTTTACACTCTCAGAAGAACCAGCTGCTGGACAGATACTTTTAGCAAAGTGCCTTTTAATTTCTCTACATGTGGGCAGTTTACCGCTCATCTTTCTTTATCTGCACTCTTCTAAAATAAAAAGCTGTTTTACCTCTTAGAGAAGGAGGAATTAACCCAAAGAAATAGGACTGATTCTAAGAGATTACAAACCACAGCCTTCTTGTATAGCTTCTGAGGGTCTGCCAGCAGGCATAATCGCTTGGAAACCAGTATTTGACTTTGGACAGCATAGCAAGTATCTGCTTACACTTGTAATGGAGAAAGAATGCTTGCAGTAAACCATCGTAAGACATGAGACTCACAATATTAAGCAACAAATGTGTGAATGGGTTGGAAATGGCAATGGACCAATATTCTGTGATACTGTTGTACTTCACACTGTTGAGCTTGATGCAAAGCAACAGCACAATAATTTGCAGCACACTAATGTCTTAAACTGAGTTTATTATAGACTATGAGCACATCAGAGCTTTTAAAAGGGGTATATCGTCCCATTTGATCTATAGTCGTATATTTATTTGCATTAATTTTCCACAGGCTTTGTGAAACATGATCAAACTGCTATATTACTGTATTTCACTATAAATTATTAACCTTGTACTTTGATGGAAAGCTCAATTATGAGCTATAGTTATGATATGTATCAGAAATGTAGGCCTATTACTCTTACTGTACCCATTTTTACAAATAAAAACAGTATATCATTGTATTTCATGTGTTTCAAAATAATGAATGACTCTTATGAGCTGGTTCTTTTAGTGAATCCAACACATAGAGTTTACAACTAACTGTGACTTAAAATCACTGTCGTTGGGGTTTCAGAGTGTAGTTGAAGATGCACATGAGTTTCATCTAGTATTTTATAAAAAATAAATCCATGAAATGTTGCTTTTTTTTTTTACTGAAGTATTGTTTATGGTGCCTCTAAAATGAAAAAACATTAATGAAAAATCATTAAAAAAACAGTTTTAATTTGAATTATTATTCAAATTTGGCAGTGAAATGGCATTTCTTTTTTCCAAATATATATTTCTTACTTTCTTACTTCTTTAATGGAACTGTCAAGAAACTGGACTCGTTAAGAGGAATCAGAACTGTTAAATTCTTTTACATTTTCCATCGCTAATATTCATATTCACCACCAATTCAATAACAAAGATCTACAACACTGATCCTAGTAGCACACTGAATCATGTATTATTTCAGCACAGCTCAGAAGCCTTTCTTCCTGCACTTGATCTGTACACATCCTGAGGATTCCAGTTGTCATTGCGGCCACACTGTGGATGATAAATTTCAGGAGAAACAAAAACAGAATCTTTACAGCCAACGCCATGGCACACGGGGCAGAGTGTTCCCACTCTGCTTTTACTGCAGAGTAAACACCACCTCGGCTCTCACATTGTGACAGCATGGAAAGCCTTTTGACCTTGTGGAAGAGGAGGAAAGCCTTCAAAGCCAAACATTTGTGTGAAAACACGATTGCCGAGTTCTTCTGTTCCAGGCCTTGTTGATATTGTGAATTATAGCAGCCGTTGCTTAAATTGTCTTCAACTTTTTGTTGTGCTAAACTACAATTGAATGATAATTTCACATCAGGAGGGATTATCATTAATTAGGGATTATCATTAATTACTATTATCATTAATTTAACAATCGCTCTTTGTTGAGAAGCTACCTTAATGTGTTGGAAATGAAACACTCTTTCCCTTGCTGGTGTGATTTTAGGCATATTTTGCAATAATAAGGAGCCATCTGGATTTCATTATTGCTTCTGTTTTCTTCAACGTGTTCTCCAAATGTTTTCAATTAGTAAAGACCAACAACGCCACTGTTGCCTCATAGTAAACATAATGTGTTGGTGGAATGGAATCCCTGACATTAATTGTAATGTTTTGTAGTTGTTGGCAATCCTCTCATCATCTTTATTTACATTCACCCATTTACAAAGTGACAATAAAATAGCTATTCTATGAAAATACATTTTTTGACAACATCAACGCGCTGACATAAAGCAATTGCTTTAGCAAGGACTGATTTAGTGCATTTGCAGAAGGAAAATGGCAGAGGATGTGGTTCTGACATACTCCAATCATTGATCATGCAACTGAAACCACATGTGCGGAAATTTGAACATACTTTAGGAATTAATATAAGACCAAACCAAGCTCATCTTTCAGTTTTATAACACTTCCAGAGCCGCTGCTTTTGTCACTGAGCTGAAAAGTTCAAGAAGACAGCACTGGAGTGGGTGTATTGTTGTGGTAAAGTCATTTGGAATTGGTATTTGGAGAGAGCCAGTGATTTATAAGAGTGTGGAAATGATCTCACAGCCACCTTGTAAATCCACCAACTCTTGGGTTCACAGTGCAGTGCAGACATCTTTTTTTTTTTGGTAACAAATGTAAAAATAGCATATAATGTAATACAGCACTAACAAGTCAACGTCCTCGGTTCCACAGAATTACATTGGTAGGCTACTGTTGCTAATGCAAATAGATTCTTCAGTTGATTTATAAATTAAAGCACCAAACCAGCTCAGATAAAAAGAGTCTGTTTTGCAGCATTCAGAAACAAAACACTTCAGACTTCAAAAACACTCATTGCGCCTAATTCATTAAAGGGGTCCTATAATGCCCTTTTCACAAGATGTAAAATACGTGTCTGATGTCCCCAAAGTGTGTATGTGAAATTTTAGCTCAAAATAACCCACATATATATTTTTATAGCATGTTATAATTGTCACTTTTTGAGGGTGAGCAAAAACAAGTCATTTTTGTGTGTGTTGCTTTAAATGCAAATGAGCTGCTGCTCCTGGCACAGAGGGCGGAGCTTCAAGAGCTTGTGTGTGTGTGTGTTAGCAGCTCCGATTACCTCACACAGACACCACTGAAAATTTCAGAAACTATTGAGCCTTTTATGTTTAAACTGGAGTCGGATATTGATGGAGAGACTCAAGAAGAAGTGACAACATGTAGAATTCAACAGGAGATTTCCGGATGGTTAGTTGATGAATTTATGTTGCTGATGTGGAGTTAACCATCTTCTAGTCATTGATTAGCATATTCTGTCATGATAAGGGATTCTTACTGTTTTCATTTCGCTTCAAAAAATTAAGCAAAACTAAAACAGGCCTACTTGTTTCTAACACAGATAGGAGAACGTAGTTTTTGGGAATTGTGGTTTCGATCAGTTCAAAATTTGGTCTTAAAATTAAAATACATTTTAGTGCAAACTTACTGATGAGTAAAAGGCTATGGTGACTTATGAATAGCATGGTACTTTGTTATATGTTATCACTGTAATTGTATGCTTAAGGAATAAGTGTACTTTTATATAAATCATTTTTAGTTCATGTGCTAATATGGTCAGTTCTGTTTGCAATTAGATGCCTCACCCACAAAAGCAGTGAATATTGTGAATCTGCAGTGAATTATGGAGAGCAAAGGATCAGTTCATAAAAGGGAGCCAATGGATCTTTGAGAGCAACCAGAGACTTGTATGCAGTCAGAAGTTGCCTTGTATACACACAGCTGGAGCTTCACTTATGGACTTCTTATAGTCACAAAAAGGATATGATGGGAAAAGCAGAAGACTACGGATGGTTAGAAGAACAGGGCAGGTGTTGACTAGCATGCTGGTGGGTAAGTAATAGTGTTCCACCTGCTGTATCCCCCATGTAGTCATGTATCTGATTAACAGCAGGAAGGGCTCGCTTCCAATGTGGCCTGTAAAATATGAGCAGGTTTCTTGAGTGCTACAAGATGAAGTATAGATTTTAGCTTAAAAAATATTTCATTACTATGAAAAGTAAGGAAATTGCACATGGTACAACACATTTAAAAGTATTTAAGTGCAAAAATTGAGGCCTACGAGTTATTTTTGGAAAGTAAATCTTATTGAACTTTACGTGCACTGACAATTCAGCTCCTGTCCCGTGGAAAGTGAAGTGAATTATCAGGGAATCAAAAGGTCTGTGGATTCAGTTTGCAATAAGTCGAAAGTAAGATTGCTGAAAAGGAGCATGCTGGGGATCTGCCCATCTGGGCCGATGTAGTGCAGCTGGTGCTTGTGTTTGTTTTTTACATTGTCCTTTACACTTCCCTGGCTTCTCTTTGGCGAATGCGTAGTGTCACAGACAGAACAACCATTCATTACAGGCCTGAAAAAGACTTACTGGTGGGCTTTCCCTTACAAAAAAAAAAAAAGTATGCTTCAAATTCATTGTATTAACTAATAAGTAAAGTATAAGTATCTTTATGTTGTAAGTATACTAATATTAATGTAGTAGTATACGTAAGTGTACTATATTACTCTCTCTCTATATATATTCCTTATACGACCACTGTTATTGAGTCTAGTGTTCTTAAGTCAAGTTTTTATTTATGTCTATGCTAGCCTATGTTCTCAGTCAAGTTTACTTTAGTCAATGTCTTGTTTCGTTCACCTTTACTGCAACTCGTTTTCACTGGATTTCTGTTACAGCTACACTGTGGTGCCCCAGTCAAGTATTACAGATAAAGCCTTCTCTGATGTTGGAGATTACTTTATTCTGACCCGAGATAAAAATTCTGTGGTGTATTCCAGAAAGCAGGTTATGTGACATATAGGCCTACCCGTAAGCAAGCGGATAACCTCAACTTAATGTTAATTTTATTTCTAATATAGCTATATATTTCTCATCTCACACATCCGTGATCTGCATTCAGACGTGTTTTTTTTTATTTTGCAACAGGACTTTTTGATGCTATAATGTATTTCTATAATAAAAGACATATAACTTTTAAGCAATGTGGAAGCAAAATGACTGAACAACAAATAAACTTATACAGCCATGTTGTCTTTGCAAGCACAGACTTATTTATTTTAATCAGTCTTTTTTATTATATAATTAGAATCAAACAAACATAGTTCTTATTTGCAGTGAGTAAAGATTTTTAAACAAAAAGATTGTAAAATGATTGCACAACCAAATAAGTGGCCATATGTAAATCAGCAATTAACAAAAGAAGTATGGCTTGTTTTTTTCTTTTCTTTTTTTCTTATGCTGCGTCTCAATTCAATTTTGAGCGTGTTGCAGAAGAGTAGACAAGCTTTGGGACATACTCACTTCATAAAATAGCGTTTTTAACATTTGCTATGTCACATAGTTACACGCATCCTGTCACGTAAACTGACCTGTCAATCATCTTGCCAAAGATAAAATCCTCCGTATTTAAATCATTTCCAACAGTATCAGAAAGAAATGCAGTAGCACGTTAAAATACTGTCACGGGTATTTCATGAGTAGACTCCTTAAATTTATGCATAATGATACATTTAAGTTAATGCCCAAACGGATGTTTATAAAAGTTCACGTTTTTGCAGATGAAATATAACACGGATAACATTAGGCTGCATAAATATTTTTGATCAGCTTAAATGTTGATTATAAGTCACTCAAACCACTTTATTTAAACCGTTGGTCACCATGCTTCGTAGTTTTCTGAAAACTTTTTACTCATGCTTAGTTCTGAACTGGATCCTCCTCCAAAGCACAATGGGTTGTGGGCAATATTAACCATTATAGTGAGTGTGGATCCAGACTTCAAAAATTGTAGACCATCCAGGGACTTCTGGCATACTATTTTTAACATATATGCTTTGGGACACTTATTTTAATCTCACAAACAGTTTAGGATGGATAGCATGGAAATTGAGATGCAGGGTTTGTATCATTTTACATTGTGACTCAGTTGAGAATGTCTGGTGTGATAACGATGAACATTGAGGTCGTTTACTCCCGAATGCATTTTTGGAACCAACATGCCCTGCGGATTTTCTATCAGCGGTTTAGAATAAGAACTAACAAAGTGGCAGACTAGTGAATTAATCACTATTGATCTAATCAGTCAAACAGGTTTAGAAATGGTCTGAAACTGTTTGAGTCGCTTTAATTTGTTCAGACAATCACCGATTTATTTGCTGAGGTTTCTCACACCAAACTAGTAATGGGATATTGTATAAGACAAAAAACAAAAAGCCCTGGATGAAATCCAAATTTGCTTACAATCCATTGTAGGAAACAACTTATTCTAGTGTTTGTCAAAGATGAAGCAACCATGTACAGCTTGCTTAAACCCCTTCCCTGATGAAATATTAAATGCCATTAACCATATCCTCAAACCTTGCCATACAATACATTTATATTTTTAATATGCATTAATTTGATTGTCCACAACGCACATGATTTGCTTCAATGCCTTTATTAACTTGAGGGTTTCAGCAAAAACTTCATAAGAGATTTGATTTCAGAATAACATTTTTGCAACGATAAGAAAATGTAGTACAATCAAATTGGAGCAGGAGGACCAAATAGGGTCTTGTCCGAAACACAAATATAGCTATTTGTGCTTGTACAGGGCGCATCGTTCCAGCAATGGTTAGCTGTAGGGTGGAATAATGAAAGTTATTTGATTACAGTGGTATTAGAATCTTAGAAAAATTCTCAAATTAAGGCACTTTGTGAAATCCAAGCGAGTCATTTCATGTTACTGTATAATATGAAATTATTATTGAGGACAGTGCACTCACTGGTCCAGTTGATCTCCAAACAGTCCTCAGGACCACCAAAATTGTTAGGTTCTTCAGAGCACCAGTTGGTATAGTCATACACAGTTCCATCACTCCACAACCACTCTCCGTCCTAATAAGTGAAGAAAATGAATAAAGCACACTACTGTAGTCAGACTTAAGGAAGAAGCTACTAAGTTCAGCTTTGAAGACAAACCATCTTCATTAGAAACTTTACCTTTTCTGTTTAAAGCACAATTTAAAGCACAATTTAACTTACTTGTACAGCATCATTTGCACCAACCCAAGATATTGTGGAAGGCGGCAACAGATCCAGTAGGAATTCATTTTCCCATTCATCATGCACAGATGCGAGATTGGCACCAAGACTTTGACAGTTTTTCTGAAGAGAGATGTTGCGTCAATACAAAATCTAATATTAAGCAGAAAGCATAAGTGACTTTTTAAACAATGTTCTAGTCATTTGCAAACATTCTGATTAATTATTTGCTCAGTATCAGTTTTATGTATTTGATAGAGATGGAACCCCTTTCAAATGTGGGACCTGTGCAGTACATCAACAAGTACACAATACCAAACTACTCATTTAGATGCTGTTAAAGAACACCTAATGTTAAGTGTTGTCCAAATCACCTTGTTGTAACTAATACATTACCTCTGCTGTGATCCAGTTAACCGAATCAGAGAAGTACTTGTAGCACCGGAATCCAGAATTTGTCCATCCATACGGGCATTCAACAAAATCAACTATGCATCCAGTACATAATGTTATAGGGCCATTTGTAATATTCACAACATAGAATGTTTTTATTATTTTATGTTTGTGCGATTATGTGCCTAAATTATGTGTACTTTGACACTGTAAATCCATCATTAATCATGCAAATATTAGAAAGTGGAATATTGTACATTTCCAAAAATGCTTTTAAACTTGCAAGAGTTTTTACAATTAAATGTGTTCGTTACCGTCTGCATTCCCCATGGAGAAGATGAAGAAGAGCAGCATTAGGGGCCGCTCACATATCGCGCCTAAAAACGCGTTGAAAACGCTAGGCGCGCCGCGTTCTCCTTTTTTCCAAAGCGCTCGGGTGGTTGCGCTCCGGAGGCGTCTGTCGTTGCTAAGCTTGGTTCTTGTCACGTGACCTGCGGTGCGCTTGCGGCATTCTGAAAAGTTGAGATGTTTTTATCTCGATGCGGCGCGGACGCGCTTGGAAAAAACGAGCGCGTCGCACCGCGACCGCGTCGCTTCCATTATGAGCGCGCATACCGCGCGGCTACATTTGAAATAACGAACTTGCGCGCGCAAAAGACGCGATATGTGAGCGGCCCCTAAGACTTCTCAGCATTGCCATCATGAACCTAAAAAAAATAATAAGCATGAAGTTAAACGTCTGCACTCATATGCTGCACACTGTGGATTCTCAATGTATTTTAATTTTTAAAGACAACGAACACGATACTTTAAACATTTTATTCAGTAGCCTAGATTTCTGTTCCAAAAACTCACCTTGCTTTTCGGATTGTTGCCTTTAGAACCTCAGAGAGAGTTTTTGTGAAGTTCTAGAAAGAGCCCTGCTTTTAAAGCTTATTAGTGGGCCTCATTTATTAATCTAGAAACGAGCGCAGAAATCATTTTACAACAGGGTTCACGTGTGATTCATGAAACAATCGTATGCATCCAATCCCATCGTACGAATTATAGGACGTTGATAAATGTGGCGCGGCTGAAAACAATCGTCATTTAAATATCACGCCCCTAAAAATTCACGCTTTAGAAGCCGCCCTTCGCCCCTAGAGTTTGCGACGAGTCTTCCAAACGGAATTGCGTATCCCTATGCCCTTCTCCCTTCGAAGGCAGAGCCCAGTGGGGACTTTGAAGTGCGTGCGTGTAGCCGTTAGGAACCAGTGATGCGCGGGTCAATGTATAAACAAACCGCACCCGACCGACGTTTTCAACTAACCCGCCCACAACTCGGACCGCAAAAAACGAAAAAGAAAATATTGTACCCGACCCGCTTCCTGACCCGCATTTTTTTAAAGTAGCTATAATGCTCATCGTAGCGTCTTAATAACTTAATATTCTAATTTTGTCAAGAATTATAAAAAAATCGTCAATATAAGATCATAATTTGTACTAAAATAGTCTAAATGTTTAGTTTTAAAAACAATTTTAAAAAGCTGGCTATGTCTATTTTGATGTTTCTGCGCAAGTTCAGCAGACAGCGAGGTTCGGGTTTGTTCCGATCAGAGCTCGTGAGCGGAGAGCGCATTTCTGAATATTCCGCTCCGCTCATGGTCGCTCGCCCAACCCAGATGGCCTGCTGGTTCGAAAATATGTGGAATAAGGGCTGCCTCCGACTATTTTTTTTTCTTGTCGACTAGTTGTTCATTTAAGCCATTCGTGGACAAATCGCCCCTTTATATTAAATTAATTACTTAAATAGGCTAGCAGGAATAAGCGTAATGACTGCACGCATAAAGCTTGCCACAAGAACCGGTTAAAGTAATGATTATGAATGTGTCTAAATTAGCAAGGAGACATTTAATTGTTTAGTAATAAACTGGTGTTTTCTGTGTCGCTGCAAAGATGAAGTTGACAATGCGGAGATTGCGGACTCGCCATGAACGCCAGAGAGAAATGCACATTTCATATGGATTAGCCTACATAATCAGAGAGTATAGCCTATTTATTTTGGTTTGAATATTTTCGTTTAAAAGTAGACATTTCAAGCTTTCTGTAATATATAGCCTATATTTATCAAATCTGTGAGGCACAAGTTGAGTTTCGGCGCCCTCCAGTTCACATGCAGTGATCGCGTACCGGCGCCTTATTTTGTCTGCTATATTTGCTTCTTATTTAATAAATACGGGCAATTGATTGATAAAACATTGATCAAAATTAAGATACAATTTATACAAAACGAAAATCTTTTAAAAAGAGTTTTCTATTAAACAAAACTTAATGAAGTCGTCAAAATCATGTTTTACCAAAAACAGCGCCGTTGCTTGGAGGGCGCCAGCGCCTCTGCCTCTCAGCGCCTCTGCCTCGCGAGTGGATGATAGCCCTGAAGACGCCTAGCAATGATATACCTTTAGTGGTAGTAGGCTATACCTTTAGTTAAGTTATCGCAGCGCGCTAAGAGACAATGTTATCGGAAAATGCAGCCCAGGTATATGCATAATGGAGATTCCAAAGCGCTCTTCTTTGGTCAGAACCATGGAGAGCGATCGCGGATTTACTTTTACAATGCAACACAATATTTAAAGAGCATCAAGCTATTAAAATCTATATTATGTATACGCACAGATAATATAACAGTAGGCTATATTAGTCAATATTTTTTTATTAGGTTAAGCAGTGATTGGATAACGTTTTTTTATTTTATTTTTATTTAACGTTTTTAATTTAAGGCCCACCCACAATTGGTCTGGCTTATCCAAAACTGGAATCGTGGCGCCGTGCCTGGTTGGTCGTGCCAGTTTTGTGGTTATCAAATGTGTAAATAGCATCGCAAGAAGTAGCCTACACATGACAAAGCCAGCACTTTGGTCATGATCTTTCATTATTTCGGCAAATGTCTCCCACACTTTGCTCTTTGTGTATTTGCGGAGCTTCCACTCCCCAGTCTTCACCTTTTCTCTTGCCGCCTCCATCTCTACCTGCAGACTGAGCTCGTGCGTCATCTTCGCGCCAGTTATTCAGCCAATAAAGTGTAAATTAAATTTAAAACGTATTCATAGAAAATTGTGTCTAGAACTATATCAATTACAAAGGTTTAATTGGCATCTTTATTTCAAACGACCCGACCGACCGCGACCCGAATATCATTAAAAATATTTTTGGATGACTCGTAACCGCGGGTGACCGCAGGCACCCGCTCATTTCGGATCAACCCGCGCATCACTGTTAGGAACGCACTTGGAAGGGAGCAATTTCCTCATTATCTTCACCTGGGATGTTCTGATGACGCAGCTCGCTGTCCATCAGCTGTTCTTACTACAGAAATGTCTTATTGCTGTTAACATAATAGTTGCAAATAAATATACGTCTTAAGTTTTTTAAATATGGGTTATAGCCTACGTGTGTGTGTGAGTAGGCCTGTTTATCTGCCCTCAACTTTAAAACTTTAAAACCATCTCATTTCGGACACTGCATTACCTAAAACATTTCTTGTGTTCTTGATCTGCCCCTTTTAACGAGGATGCATCGAGAAATGACTTTTGCGGACTTGAGACAGCAGGGTATCCCAGAATGCATCTCGCACCACCAGCAAGCAGGGAAGAAAACCCTGGGTAATTTAAAAATAGGCTACTACTGTTATTGTGTCACGAAATGTAGTTTTAAGAGTTCATGGCCATAGCAACCTACTCTCTGAACACAACATGCTCTGGAGCAGATTCTGGTCCAGGGTTAGTTTACTTCAGATGTTTAGCACATGAGGTTTAGGGCACCTATTGATGAGGCTCCAGTGGGCGTGGCAGATTGTGCGCAATATTAAATATATAGTTATATCGAAATATAAAGCGCTATTAAAACAAGGTAATGTTAACTTTATTTCTAATATATAGCTATATATTTCTTCTCATCTCACACGTCCTTGATCTGCATTCAGATGTGTTTTTTTTTTTTTTTTTGCAACAGGACTTTTTGATGCTATAATGTATTTCTATAATAAAAGACATATCTTACCTTTCAAGCAATGTGGAAGCAAAATGACTAAACAAAATAAACTTCTACAGCCATGTTGTCTTTGCAGGCACAGACTGTTATTTATTTTAATCAGTCTTTTTTATTATATAATTAGAATCAAACAAACAAAATAGTTCTTATTCACAGTGATTCAAGATTATTAAACAAAAAAATTGTAAAATGACTGCACCACAACCAAATAGGTGGCCATATGTAAATCAGCAATTAACAAAAGAAGTATGGCTTTTTTTTTATTCTTTTTTTTTATGCTGCATCTCAATTTAATTTTGAGCATGTTGCAGATGAGTAAGCTTTGGGACATACGTCACATACATCACTTCATAAAATAGCGTTTTTAACGTTTTCTCTGACACAGTTACACGCATCCTGTCACGTAAACTGACCAGTCAATCATCTTGCCAAAGATATAATCTTCCGCATTTACATAATTTCCAACAGTATCAGAAAGAAATGCAGTAGCACGTTGAAATACTGTCACGGGTATTTCATGTGGAGACTCCTCAAATGTATGCATAATGATACATTTAAGTTCATGCTCAAAAGGATCTTTATAAAAGTTCAGGTTGGTGCAGATGAAATATAACACGGATAACATTAGGCTGCATAAATTTTTAGCAGTTTAAATGTTGATTATTAGTCACTCAAACCACTTTATCCAAACCGTTGGTCACACACATCCGCCATGTTTTGTAGTTTTCTGAAAACTTTTTACTCATACCGGGTCCTGAACTGGATCCTCCTCCAAAGCGCAATGGGTTGTGGGCAATATTAACCCTTATAGTATGGATCCACACTATGAAAATCCACCGGAAATAGTAGACCATCCAGGGACTTCTGACATACCATTTTTAACATACTATGCTTTGGGACACTTATTTTAATCTCACAAACAGTTTAGGATGGATAGCATGGAAATTGAGACGCAGGGTTTGTATCATTTTACATTGTGACTCAGTTGAGAATGTCTGGTGTGATAACGATGAACATTCTGAGGTCGTTTACTCCCGAATGCATTTTTGGAACCAACATGCCCTGCGGATTTTCTATCAGCGGTTTAGAATAAGAACTAACAAAGTGGCAGACTAGTGAATTAATCACTATTGATCTAATCAGTCAAACAGGTTTAGAAATGGTCTGAAACTGTTTCAGTCGCTTTAATTTGTTCAGACAATCACCGATTTATTTGCTGAGGTTTCTCACACCAAACTAGTAATGGGATATTTGAGAAGACAGAAAACAAAACCCTGGATGAAATCCAAATTTGCTTACAATCCATTGTAAGAAACAACTTATTCTAGTGTTTGTCAAAGCAACCATGTACAGCTTGCTTAAACCCCTTCCCTGATGAAATATTAAATGCCATTAACCATATCCTCAAACCTTGCCATAAAACACATTTTTAATATACATTAATTTGATTGTCCACAACGCACATGATTTGCTTCAATGCATTTATTAACTTGAGGTGGGTTTTTCAGCAAAAAAAAAAAAAGTTCATAAGAGATTTGATTTCAGAATAACATTTTTGCAACAATAAGAAATGTAGTACAATCAAATTGGAGAAGGAGGACCGAATAGGGTCTTGTCCAAAACGCAAAGATAGTTCTTTGTGCTTGTACAGGACGCATCGTTCCAGCAATGGTTAGCTGTAGGGTGGAATAATGAAATAAGTTATTTGATTACAGTGGTATTAAAAAAAAGAGTTCAGATTAAGGCAAACTGTGAAATCCAAATGAGTCAATTCATGTTACCATATGATATGAAATTATAATTGAAAAGTGCATTCTCACTGGTCCAGTTGATCTCCAAACAGTCCTCAGGACCACCGGAATTGTTAGGTTCTTCAGAGCACCAGTTGGTATAGTTATACACAGTTCCATCACTCCACAACCACTCTCCGTCCTAATAAGTGAAGAAAATGAATAAAGCACACTATAGTCAGACTTAAGGAAGAAGCTAACTAAGTTCAGCTTTGAAGACAAACCATCTTCATTATAAACTTTACCTTTTCTGTTTAAAGCACAATTTAACTTACTTGTACAGCATCATTTGCACCGACCCAAGATATTGTGGAAGGCGGCAACAGATCCAGTAGGAATTCATTTTCCTGTTCATTATGCACAGATGCGAGATTTGCACCAAGACTTTGACAGTTTTTCTGAAGAGAGAGATGTTGCGTCAACACAAAATCTAATATTAAGCAGAAAGCATAAGTGACTTTTTAAACAATGTTTTAGTCATTTGCAAACAAAGTATGTTCTGATTAATTATTTGCTCAGTATCAGTTTTATGTATTTGATAGAGATGGAACCCCTTTCAAATGTGGGACCTGTGCAGTACATCAACAAGTACACAATACCAAACTACTCATTTAGATGCTGTTAAAGAACACCTGATGTTAAGTGTTGTCCAAATCACCTTGTAACTAATACATTACCTCTGCTGTGATCCAGTTAACCGAATCAGAGAAGTACTTGTAGCACCGGAGTCCAAAATTTGTCCATCCATACGGGCATTCTTCAAAATCAACTATGCATCCAGTACATAATGTTATAGGGCCATTTGTAATATTCACAACATAGAATGTTTTTATTATTTTATGTTTGTGCGATTGTGCCTAATTTATGTGTACTTTGACACTGTAAATCCATCATTAATCATGCAAATATTAGAAAGTGGAATATTGTACATTTCCAAAAATGCTTTTAAACTTGCAAGAGTTTTTACAATTAAATGTGTTCGTTACCGTCTGCATTCCCCATGGAGAAGATGAAGAAGAGCAGCATTAGACTTCTCAGCATTGCCATCATTAACCTAAAAAAAATAATAAGCATGAAGTTAAACGTCTGCACTCATATGCTGCACACTGTGGATTCTCAATGTATTTTAATTTTTAAAGACAACGAACACGATACTTTAAACATTTTATTCAGTAGGCTAGATTTCTGTTCCAAAAACTCACCTTGCTTTTCAGATTGTTGCCTTTAGAACCTCAGAGAGAGTTTTTGTGAAGTTCTAGAAAGAGCCCTGCTTTTAAAGCTTATTAGTGGGCCTCATTTATTAATCTAGAAACGAGCGCAGAAATCATTTTACAACAGGGTTCACGTGTGATTCATGAAACATTCATATGCATCCAATCCCATCGTACGAATTATAGGACGTTGATAAATGTGGCGCGGCTGAAAACAATCGTCATTTAAATATCACGCCCCTAAAAATTCACGCTTTAGAAGCCGCCCTTCGCCCCTAGAGTTTGCGACGATCTTCCAAACGGAATTGCGCATCCCTATGCCCTTCTCCCTTCGAAGGCAGAGCCCAGTGGGGACTTTGAAGTGCGTGCGTGTAGCCGTTAGGAACGCACTTGGAAGGGAGCAATTTCCTCATTATCTTCACCTGGG
The DNA here is from genome assembly GCF_964197995.2 of Scardinius erythrophthalmus. Lineage (NCBI taxonomy): Eukaryota > Metazoa > Chordata > Actinopteri > Cypriniformes > Leuciscidae > Scardinius > Scardinius erythrophthalmus. Next base: position 19,884,171 of record NC_138241.1, on the reverse strand, counting down.
ATGTTCTCATGACGCAGCTCGCTGTCCATCAGCTATTCTTACTACAGAAATGTCTTATTATTGCTGTTAACATAATAGTTGCAAATAAATATACGTCTTATAAAAAAAAGTTTTTTAAATATGGGTTAGGCTATGTGTGTGTGTGTGTAGGCGAATTTCTCTGCTCTCAACTTTAAAACTTAAAAGGTCCCATGACATGCTACTTTTTGTAGGCTTTAATATAGGCCTTAGTGGTCTCTAGAACTGTATCTGAAATCTCTTTTCAAAAATTCAGCCTCGGTGCAGAATTATAGCCACTACAAGCCAGTCCCAGAATGAGCTTCCTTCAGACAGGCCGTTTCCGTGTCTGTAGCTTTAAATGTTAATGAGGAGGATAAAGGCGGCGCGAGGTGGAGGGTGGGTGTGGCCTTGACCATCTTGCGCAACGGTACCGGTCCGTGCATGTTTACGTTGGGTATAGCAATGGCACGAAGACACGCAGTCGTTTAAGCATTTCAGTTTGACCCAGAATCTGATCCGGATGGAGAAGCAACAACTCAGCGGTTCCAGCAGGACGTTTCCGAATGGTTAGTTTAAAATATTATGTCTGGATACGGTACTTTACTCGGATGGTTTACAGTTATTATCATGTAGCTAACGCTAACCTACTGTTGCTTTTTCATGAGAGATCTGTAACATCTGTAATTTATCTTATTACAATTACATCATCAAGCTCTGCGATCTTGAAATGCGGATATCGCGCGCGCCATATAACCAACAGGAAAACGGTTATCCAAATAACAAAGAAGTGTAGGCTACAACACTCGCGTTACAGTGTGTGTATTCACACACATAAACTGCATAGCGCGTTCCTACTTCCTAGCTCATTTTCTCATGGGCGGAAAATATTCTCTGGGCGGGCAAAGCAGAGACAGGGGAGGTAACATTCCTCCTTATAACGTCACAAGGAGGAGATTCAAGATCAGCGCGATTGAGCTTCCATATTCTCAAAGGCAGAGAAAGATAGCAAAAGCTCGATTTACACCGATTGAAATTTCTAGAAACTTGGGGACCATATACAGGCTAAGCTAGGGGAACTCATATTAATGTTAAAAAACCTCAGAAAGTGACAATTTCATGTCATGGGACCTTTAAAAACCATCTCGTCTTCGGACCCTGCATTACGTAACACATTTCTTATACAAAACTTATTTAAACAACATGACAAAAATGTGTGAAATATCTTGCACATTTAGGCTACATTAACTTAACCCATGCTTCAACTTTGCGGGTTGCGCCAATTAGTTACAGTCACGTTTGGTTTGGGGTTTTGTTTTATGTTCATGTTTCATGTAGCCTAGTTTGTTTCCTGTTTCCTAGCCATGTGATCATGCCTTGTGCTTCCCCTAGCGTTCTTGTCTGTAGTTGTGTTCTTGTGGACTTGTGAAACATCATCAGTCGCTGCCCAAGTAGGCTATCATTCCAACTCAAAAATCATACCTATAGCAAAGTCCAGTTCAAATCCCCGGATGTGTTCTTGATCCGCCCCTTTTTAACGAGGATGCATCGAGAGGTGACTTGTGCGGACTTGAGACAGCCAGGTATCCCAGAATGCATCTCGCACCAACCAGTAAGCAGGATAGAAAACCTGAGTAATTTAAAAATAGGCTGCTATGTTATTGTGTCACGAAATGTAGTTTTAAGAGTTTTCAGGCAAGAATGTAGTTGTTTAAGCCTCAATTTTGTGGTTCATTTATGAAGATAGCACCTATTTGAAAATTGAGAGTTGTGAGGTCCAGGCGATTACAGCGTTACCCCGCCGAGAATAGCCTTTCCTCGGCTGTAGTCCTTCTGACGTTTGCCACTGGCTCGGATGTCTCTAGTCTAGTGGTTAAACCTGAGATATAATTTGTCTTGTGTATATCTAACGGTCGATCTTCGGTCTCATTAATCTATAATTTGTTAGGGAAGGGAAAAGGGAAGTGTCATAGCTTTATTTATTTAAGCTATATAACTTTAATGTTGTAGCCTACTAAAGAGCTGACTTATTTTTGATTGAATCGTTTGCTTTATTTTTTATTGTATATCTTCTTATACCTTTTAGGCTACTTATACTTTAATATAGGCTATATATATATTTGTTCTCCTGAGTCGAACTTGGCAAGTCTGAACTACCAAGGACGCAAGTCCGAAGTTTGCGTACTTAGTTCTTATGTGTCATGTTCTCATTTGTTGTTCTGTAAGTGTCCTGTTTTCTCATTGGTTCATTGTTTGATTGTTCTAAGGTGTTCCTTGTTTATTGATTAGTCCCACGGCTGACCTGGCCACCGGGCATACCAGGCATTTTCCCGGTGGGCCGATGTGCTTTTTGGGCCGATACATCTCATACATACATAATTTTTATTATTATTATAAAAAAATGCCATCGATCCCCCCTAGAAGGACCAAGGTCCACCACCCACCACAGTTTTACTAAAAATCCTGTGAGAAACACTGGTATTGCTATGCCAATGCAGCCTATAGCTTGTTTTAGGATTCATCACTGTGGAGTATAGTTCAACTGTATTAATAAATGTCAAACTTTTACATATTTCATCTGTTAACTCTCACTCGTTCATATACTAACTCATTACATGGCATTAGTGGTTTTAAGGAATAGGAGTTGGTATGCATATAATTAAGGGCGTGCAAAGATGGGTGGTGTTTAAGATCATATAGTGGGCCAGTCTGGGCCAAAATGCCCAGGTCAATTTTTTGTCCCAGTCCAGCCTTGATTCCGAAATTGGCCCCTAAACCCTCATTCACTATTCCCTACGTTAATCCACTAATACTGTTCACTTGAAAATGAGTGAGTGAATTGGGACAGCCGTTGAGCATGCATCGGTTGTACACTCATTAGTGTGGTACATTGTGGTATTGAATGAGTGCACTCAATAACGTCCACTATGGTTTCGGACACCACTACAAATGGCTGTCCCCTCAAATAGCGCCCTATTTGAAGGTATAGGGGGAGATTTCGGGTTCAATCCATGTGTATATATATATAGCAGTCTTATTCGCATTGTTCCTTGTCGTGTATTGATGATGTAAGGTCATAGAGCTGGAGCCTATCCCAGTTTCTTAGGCCTGAGGCAAGGGAAAGCACCCTGGACAGATGGCTAGTCCATCACAATTTCAATACTATTTGGGACTAAATTGGCCCACTTTTTAGAGTATAATAGTATACTTTTAATTATACTTTAAGTGTAACAGAGGCGAACTTTGAGTACAACTACGTTTTTGGTTTGCACTGCGACTATACTACATATACTTATATTTACTAGTTAAATACTTATAGCACAATTTTTTTAGTTTAAGAATGTACACTTTGAAGTATACTAGACGCTATATGTTCTGCATGCTAGTAAGTGCTAAAACCTCACTTTTACAAAAATACATTGTGGAGAACGGCAGTAATGTAGCGTAATTTGCTAAGGCAGTATACTCTGCACACTACCTATCATATGCATGCTGCTTGTGCAGATGCAGTCAGTTTTGACTGCAAAAGATGAGGTAATTTGATTGGATGTCATGTATTTGACTTGAAAGGCAAAACATTTTGTTCGCGTTCACCCTCTGTCACCTCACGTACCCCCAGGGGTAAGCGTACCTTAGTTTGTGAACCATTGCTCTAAGTAAACTACTGTAGTTTAGTAGTTATACATTATTTTTGCACTTTAAGTATACTAATCTGTTCCCATTTAGTATTATTTTTTATACTTGAAATATACTATTAACTGTACTTTAACTCTTTCCTCGGCAGCGTTTTTTGATCATTTTCACCAAACTTTCATTATGCATCATATCAAAAGAAAGAACAGAGCCTCTACTTTTTTTTTTTTTACAATCACTTTTGACACATTTCTCAATAATTGGGTCATTTTATCAAAACTCTTCACACACTCCTAACCAATTTTCATCTTGGCACAGCAGTTAATTGTACATTCAAAATGCACTAAAACAAAACACTTCATAAATGTCTCAAATCAACTTATTCTTCCAGAACACTGGCAAAGGTTTTAACCCAACAAACACATGTTGTTACTCATAAAACAACAACCTAAAAAACACTAACAAGTTATACAATGTTTTCTTTAATAAACTTTAATAAACAGTTCTCTGTTGTTTTAATTCACTGCAGTATGTAACATGGTCCATGTTTACAGTACAGTATAGGTTGCAACCTGGTCTCACAGAATTCCGTGAATGACATTGATAGACTAACACCTATGTAGGTGTTCGGCTGAATCTTGTTCAGCGTAGCGACTGGGTGGGGTGGAGAGACAGAGCAGGCAGGGTGACATCTCACCAAGGCAGAGCGGGAGGGAGGACAGTGCCCAGTGGAGCCACAAGGATGATGGTATCTGGTGGAGCCGCAGCAACGAGCGTCCGAGGTGGAGCCAGGGTGCCTGAGGACTGAGGTGCAGCCGGTATGACTGAGGACCGAGGTGGAGCCAGAGGAAAGGCGGAGCGACGGGGTGGGGTGGAGAGACGGAGCAGACAGAGTGACATCTGACCAAGGCAGAGCCGGAAGGACGATAATACGCAGTGGAGCCGCAAGGACGATGGTATCTGGTGGAGCCGCAGCAATGAGCGTCTGAGTTGGAGCCAGGGTGCCTGAGGACTGAGGCGAAGCCAGTAGGACTGAGGACCGAGGTGGAGCCAGAGGAAAGGCGGAGAGACGGAGCATGCAGGGTGACATCTGACCAAGGCTGAGCTGGAGGGACAACAGTGCCCTGGTGGAGCCGAGGGAGGAAGCTGGGGGATCCTCATGCCTGGGTGATGCTGAAGAACTGAGGGCTCGAGGTGATCCACACAATGGAATGGCATCAGAAGAAGAGCCGAGGGGCTGGAAGGGAACCAGTGGAGGCAGGGCTGACGGACTGGCTGAGTTTGAACGAGAAGGTGGAAGAGGGAGTCTGGGCGGGAACTTTGTGACTGAACATGACCGGTGTGGGTACAGGAGACTTTGCGCTGGACAGTAGGACTCAGGCTCTGGGGGTCTGGCTGGCTCAGCCCTCTTCTCTCACTTAGGCTTATGTATTGTGGCAGGCTTAATCCCTCCATCTGCGGTGGGCTCCGGCATACGCTCTGTGCAGCAGGGTGATGGTAAGCTGGGCTCTGGGTCGCAGCCTGTGATGAAAAACACTTGCTGGAGTACCCAGCCCAAATACTCCAGCAAATTCCTCTGTTTGGGGAGGAGGAGATGCACTGCTGGCGAGTCCCTCTTTTCTTTTCTTTTAAATATACTAAATTGAGGGTCCGTTATTCTGACTTCATGACTTTAATAGAATCCTGTTGGTTATACTTTGACAGCAAACAAAAACAGATATGGGATATAGGGATATAGGGTGAGAACAGGGATATACTCATATATATGAACAATATTAATAAATGATTGATATTGATTCATGATTAAATATCTGAACATTTCTTTAACATTTGCATAACCCTTTTTGTCAACACTGTTTTGTTGCTTCTGGCGTTCTAAAAACAGTCCCAACTGAGGTACTACTCCTAAATGTACAAACCTACCCTTATAAATAATGAAAAAAAACTTTTTAGACCTCAGATGGGTAAATCAATCCCTTTATATTGTGTTGTGCCAAGAGTCTAATATGGAAGAATAGTCATTACCAGCATGATGACTTGGGAGGTAGAACGAATTGTACATCTGCAAGCCAACCCTTATCTACATCATATTAAAGGGTTCAGTGGTTCTCCAAGGACATGTAAAGTCAATGGAATAACCAAAATGTTTCTGAAAAGTGCTCACTGGAGGACCTCTGTGGTGATTAGACCTTTTCATGTCACTCAATGAGAATGCTCTGAAGACATAACCGTCTGTCTGTATGTTGAATGGAAGAGCATTTGGTGTTATTTTTCAGCATTAAGCTTGCCAGCGGAGAAGAGGCCAAGCTTGTGAAAAGTGAATGCCGTTGCAGCTGTGGTTATGGTGTTTCATTTTGAGTGAGCAGGATACAGAGCAAATTGACCCCCTGTTAACCTGACCTGTCTGTTCCGTGATTGACAGATATTGTTGATTGACACTGAGAATTGACAGTTATATATGGGGATGGGGGTGCCTTAAGAAAAACGTGGAATTACTTTTAAATTGTAACATATTTAGATATAGGTTTAGCAATAGCATGAAGATGATGCAGCAGACAATTTGTTATTATAGGAAATAAACAGAAACATTTGCAAATTTAGCTGTTTAGTACAAAATCTAAAATATTAAAAGAGGGGTAAGATGGCCCTACTGGGTTAAGTTGGCCCCTTACCTGGCCCCCTCCTCCTTAAACTCGACGCTCACGCGGGTTGCCAGATTGAAGACGCAACAAGAGCGAGCACAATTGACAATGGAAGGCGAGGACATTTGGGTTGATGGGTTTATATATATGCATTTTCATATGCCCCCCGTTTAAAGAGATTTTTAGATGGTTGCCAAGGCTTTTTAGGTCGGGTGGAATCTGCGATCTCTGACCTAGACTGTTTGCTATTCCATGGCTGCAATACGCTGTTTTCCGCCAACTGGCAGCCCTGGGTGTACTATTGGGTAAACTGGCAGTGGGGTGGAATCGCACAGACCAAAACAAAAACAGACATTCCGTCACGGAACGTACATTTCAAAGTAAAATAACTGGCTGTAGCATTGTTTTTCAGAGAAACAAATATGTGAACTTTTCTAAAAGTGCTGTTTGCTAAATATCTGCAAACATATTATGGTATTTTTATGCTATAGTACAAGCAAAACAATTACATACAAATTACAAATACAATAACTTAGGGCACTAAAGAGACCTTTGACTCTGAAAAACAACAAAAGAAAGATGCCCAGGGTCCCTGATCACTTGCCTGAACATGCCATGCTCCTTTTGCAGGAGACATGAGGACTGCAGATGTAGCCGGATAAATAAACTGCAACGCCTGTAATGTAAGATGCCTGAGACAGTGCTACAGGGAGACAAGAAGTTGATATTTAATTTTTCTATTATAAAAAATGAACACTTTTAAAATTACAACATATATGGTATTTTTGTGTGGACAAAAACTGCTTGTGAGCTTAAGTGGTAGAAACCATCTGGTTTTAGACCCACTGGCTGGCCCTGTCTCGGCCCATCTTCAAAAACTCACTTTTCCACGGGACCAGAACAATTATCGTAAGTTCTTCCAGCGAGTAAGAGACATTGAATGAGTGCCTGTCATTAACACCACTGTGGGTTGGCAACGTGTTCCCAAAAGCTGCTCTGTTAGAATGAACACCTTTATTCAAAGTGCAGTTAAATCCAGTGCCCTTCAATGTTAACCATTCAGCAATTACATCTTAATGATGTTCCCTTGCAATCCGAGCCTGCAGAACTTCAGGTTCTTTGTTGAATAGATGACAGGACTAATACGGCTCTCCAGAGATCCTGAGAGGTGCACTGTGTTGCGTGTATTTGGATTATAAATCACCGACACAAGTGTGTGATGTAGGCGTGTTTAAACAATTCACAGGACTCTGTATGTTTTTTCCTATCGCTATTGTTTATATTGGCCCAGTCGATCATTTTTATTGTAGATAAAGAATGAGAAATATTATTTCAAAGGTGATAAATCTGAAAGTTGTTTTACAGTGCACCATACACCCAGGGATCCGGTTTGCGTCAGTGACCGAGAGCAGCTTGGATCAGGAAACCTAAGCCACTCGCAGTGACAGACAGGGGGATGGTGACATTGGACAACAGATTACTTGGCTTGTAGGGCAATCTGGGATGCCAATTAACCACAATGCCAGATGGAGAGGGCATCAACGACACTTTGAAACAGCAGTGGCTTGATTAATCTAAAGACTCCATCCGCAAAAAGTAAATCCCACACTTTGACTTTTATAAATAAAACTTGCCGACATGATGTTAATTACTGTTAAATCGCTGTGTGGAAAATAGGTTTCCTGATAAAGCCGCCGTCCTCTGTTTGTTAATGTTCCTGCCCAATCAAAGGTGTAATTAGCACCTGCTTTCAATTACATTACTGTGATGTCAAGCCAGAGATATAGACAGATAAATCATGTCTCACATCATGCAAGATGTGCCTAAATTAGAAAACTATTACAAAGAGGTAGCAGACACTCCGACGTCCCGGGAAGATCGTTTATCTTCATCAAAGTGGGCTATCCTTGAGCAACTCAACAGGGGGTGTGTAATTGAAAAATGCAAGGAGATGTGATTGTTGGGAGCAATAATAATTTATTACACTGAGCACCAGGAGCTCAGGGAGCCATTTGTTTTCATTAATGTGAATTCAAATTACCTTGGCGATTAAAATGTGACTTTGACAGGCAGAGGAGCTCTGATCCGGGAGACAGGACTGATGAGACCCTTAATTCGGGTCATTTGTTTTCCGCCCGAAGAACGGGAGAGCGCTGCCTTTCCTTGCTGCCTTCATTTGCCATTTGATTTGATTTGAGGCATTAAAAGTGATGGCCACAAAGTGTGCGATGGATCTCCCCGGTGATTAAAGAGCCTGTTTCAGCTAATTGGATCAGTGAAGACAAAGGCAAAAAATAGTTACAGTATCAAAAGGGGCCAGGCATTTACTCTTCATTTTTTAAATCTCTATGACATATAGAGAGACAAAGATCAGAAATCAAATGATCCTGAGCAGTTTCACGAGTGGTGACAGTTTCGATAGTCGTGAATGAGCACTAGCTAATTCTGGCACAATGGACTGTGAGTGACTTTATTAGATGTGGTCTGCTATGGGTCATTTGAGCAGCTTCACTAACAAAATCACTTCTTTATTTGAGATTTAGCAGAATAAAGATTAACGAAATAAGCTATCGTATGACTTCAGAAGATTTAGCGGCATGGACTACTTTTATGATGCTTTCTTCATCCTTTTTGATGACAGAGTAGTACAAAAAAATTATGAATTAAAACAAAACAAAAAAAGGATAGATAAATAAAGGTAAACTAATGTGCACCTGTAGGTGGCGCAAGAGGACTCATTGGCACTTAGGCAGCAGTGTGAGTTTGATAAGATCTTTTTTTCCAGAGCAGGAATATTTTCTCTCTTTTATGCATTCATTTCTGAGCTTCAGAAAGAGATTTGTCCTTGCAAATGCATATTAGAATGACCTAAGGATTTACTTTAAGGAGCTTGAAGAAATAACATCTTTAAAATATTGCAGTACTGTTTTCCATGGACAACTCTCGAGTGTAATGAAGTGTGGATAGGAAATGACTTAAAACCATTTTCCATAAAATATCTACTTAAATTAGAAAGCTGCACAGCTTTTATGTACAGCATGAACGTTGTGCTTTTGGAAACTCAAGCTGATTGATTGGTTTTGTCTTTTGTATGTTTTTGCCCATATTAAAACTACTTCAATTTTTTTGTTTATACCATAAGCAGCACAAAAATAAACAAGAGTTCTCTAAGCGGGTGGTGTTATGTGTGCGGAGGAAGAGGAAGTGCATGAGGTGTCTGGAGTTTATTACATATAGACTATGACGGATGTGGAACATGGCATGTTTCTCACACATCTTTCACTGTTGACACTTCATTAATAATAAGTGATGGTCACTAGCAGACACACACACTGCTCAAGTGTTTCAGACTTTTGTAACATTAACCCTCTGTTTGATGGAAGTCTCAGACAGAGACAATGGGAAACGGGAGCTTGTCTGTCCCTACATAAAACACACACAGTTGCCTCTCATCGTGTGGTAGATTCGGCTCCAGTTACTGCACTTCCTTGTAATTCATCACTCACCCAATCAAAAGGAAGAGCTGTCGCCCCCAGTCCAAAGCTCGGGTTTCATCCAAATATTGGTCAATAATCAGGCATATCAGCCCCTCTGATCTGAGCAAACTCAACTTGGAAGGAGAGCTAAGAAAAGGCACTTCAAACGGGTTAGAATGTTGTGTATTCTACATTTTGCCAGCAATTTACCTCAGTAACAACTTGATTGATTCATAACAACTTGGTAAAAATCTGCTGCCTTTTCTTTGTCCAAAAACAGCACAAATTAGAGAATTAAGCAAAAGAGAGGAAAAAGATGACGAGGGAAGCCCAGGTGACGTGTTTTCACATATGGAATCCCCCTGCGTCTGAGGCCAGTCTGTTACTTTTTCCAAGCTTCTAAAAACAACAGGCATTTCATGAGAGGCTCCCCTTCCATTTGAGAGGAAGACATTCAAAGCTTGGCTCTTTTTTTCTCTCAAATCAGTTGGACTGTCAGAACTGATTTGTCTCTATGCCCCATAAGAAGAAAAAAATGGAACAGGGTAAGAAATTAAAGGGGGCACGGGCCAAAAAATCCACAAAAAAAAAAAAGTGCCCTGAAAAAAAAAAAATCCATCAATTAAATAAAAAAAAATCCCCCACAAATTCAAATTCTATTATGATTATTGACAATTTGAAACAATGAACTGATTAAATTGACTGTTTTATATTTTTATTCATGGAAAAATACATAATAATAATATTTAAAAAAAAAATCCTCCTGTAAAATAAATTTCAAATGGCTGATTCTTGTTTCTTAATGGTAAAGTTTTGATACTGGACTGGACTGGCTCCTAAATCACAAAATACGTTTTTGTTGATAGTACATTTGTAAGGTATCAAAAGTAAAGAAAATCACGATCGCCGTTGAAAACCGAGCCGCTGCAAACAACAGGGATGACATGAAATATCACCGAAAGAAAATAATCCCCGAGACCACAGATTTTAACGAAAAACTAAATGAAAGCACCCCTGTTTTTTATGGCTGCCTTTTACTGCTGTTAACACTGAGGTTCAATGCCGTGATTAATGTCATCCAACAAAGAACTTTCAGTCGCCTTTGTTGTGAAGTGCGAAGCTCACAAATTGTTAGCCGGAGTTGAAATATTAAGTTTCCCTCCTCCACCCATCATGTTTTAATAGCAGAAGTGGGAGAGGACACAAATGCCAGAGGCAAGATCCAGGCCATCAACTATTCTCTTTGTAAAACATTGACAATCTTCTCACTTTCCATTTGCATTGCCATATTCTGTACACTATGCCAGGGACTAATTTGTTTGCATTTGCTGCAACTAATGCAGATCCAACTGAAGGTGCAACACTGATGAAGTTATGACTATTATGCCAGTTTCGTGAAATAATTGAATGACTTTGCTTTCTTCATCCATTGCTTTAAAGGCTATTAGAATTTTTTAAAAGAAAGAAAAAAACAAAGAATTATGCATTTGCTTCTCTTACAGGTTCATATAATTTATGCAATGAGATCGCAATGTGTAAAAGATGAATGTTGCAGGATATTGCAGCAAACTACAGAACTCGTGATTGCCTTGACCCACAAACAAAAATGTGACAACTGATATAATTAAATGCACTTTGTTTACACATTTCGAGAAAGAAAATGTCCTTCCTCCGCATTTATTCTTCAAATGAGGCCTAATTTCTCACCTTATAATAGCTTGAGTTGTACACTTTCCAATTTTATGAATTCTCCAACTTATGCTTCCCTATTTTCAGCTCCAACCAACTTCTCTAACACCGCAGAAGAATGATCATGATAAAGCTTTCTGACATGTATTGTTTGCAGGAGAGAATTTAAACCGTGGGCCTTTGGCCTCACCTACAGTCTGAGCTGCAACCGCAGCCCTCAGCGGGTGACTGTGACTAATTAGCTAGAGAATGGTATTTATACATGGCAGGGCCATTAGCAATTTTAGCTCATGGGTGGCACAGCGGGGAGAAACGACAGGCATTGTAACCGACCACATCAGCCTTGCTACGTCTTATTCAACCCTAAAGCAAAGTCTGCCATTTCAGAGACCTTAACCATCTTAGTGGGTTAGCAAAACAAGCAACAACTGCCATTACGTGAAGCCGCACTTGTTCTGCTTTGTTTTCAAAAACATCGCTTGGGGAGACAAGAAGTATTAATTGGATAAGAAGCTCTTTTGGTATAGCAATTTTATACAAAACATATTTTAAAATATTTTATTATATCATGATCTTGCTCTACAATTGAGCCAAACAAAGACTCACCACCATCTCTGAGAAAGGAACTCCACATTTTCAGTGATGGAATCTGTATTAAAAGACTATGACAATATACCCTGCAATGTTATTCCACCTCTACTATGTCTACAACATGACAAATAAAGTGAAGAAACATAAAACAATTCACTATTTTAGTGAATTAAAAACATATAGCGCAATTAGTGTAGTCAGATTTTTTGAACAAATGACTCTCGGTTGTTTTAGTGAATCAAAACCATACAGCGCGACCAAAGTAGACAACTGATTATTAAAGAGCATGTTATAAAAAGATACAGATTTTATAGTGCGACCACTGTAAAAATGTGTAATTAAGTTGTGTAATGAGAACATATGTTTTTACATTGCTTTAACTCGTCAAAATAAGTTAAGCAATTTTCAACTTTTCAAAGTTGTGCATGATTCAAAAATTTTTTTTTTAAGTCAGTTTAATGTAATTTAAGTTCTTGGAAGAATGGCTTATATAAGAACAGGTTATTTTTACTGAATTCGACACTGACAAAAGCAAACAGCCGAAACGTTTGTTCTATTTTTATCTCCGTTTTGAGCCTAAAAGTATTTTTAGACCGTATCATACCGAATTCAACACATAAAAAAATCAGTAGCTACTGACTGGTTGTGTATTTGACTTTGTGTTGTTAGTGTCGTTTTGTCAGCAGTATTCTGTAAAAATAAATTAGGAAAATGTATGTGTAAACACTTTTGCAAGAGTAGTTTTAAATATGTTATTTTCTTTTTAAAATGGTCACTTTACTTCATTTTTCTTTCCAAATATGTCTTCATCAAAATAATATGGAACCATTAAGGAACCAAAATTGTTAAGAGAAATTGGAAAAGAAATTGGTAAATTTCTTACGATTCCCATAATCATTACAAGCTGTGTTTGCCCCTAACACTCTTAATTGCGTTTAAGCAACCATTTTATAAGGCACATGTACAGTATAGAATCAAACAAAAGACTGACCACCATCTTTGAGGGAAAAAAAAGAAAAAGAAAAGAAAAAACTCCACCTGTCCAGTGATGGAAGCCTAATTGCAGAGTGGTCAGACATGAGTTTTTATGAAAGGTGTAAAAATACCAGACTGGTCCAAGATAAACTCACTGTCCCGAAGCCTGACATTTACCCTGGCCAAAGCCAGAGGGCTTGCACTTACCTGGAGAAAAGCCCCATTGATTTGAGACATGGTGCAAAACTTCCGCCCCTGTTTGAAGTGTACTTGGGCACACTATAGTCTCTGGGAAATACTGGGTTTTTCCATATGCCTCACTTGCAGAAAGTGTGCAATGGGCTACCCTTGTTTGTACAAGTATGGGTGACAACTTTTAAGTGCATGTAGTAAATTACTCATGCTCAATTGGGAATTTGGGAAATCTGTTTTCACATCTGAAAGCTTTCAGATGCACTTTCAGAGCCATTTAAAGAACCTCAGACAGAAGTAGCCCTGGAAGAACAAGATAAATGTTTTTTTTTTTTTTTACATGATAAATACTATGACTTAAACAGTAAAATAACACAAGGGAATTCAAATTCTAATGGAGTATGAAGCATATTAAACAAACCAGATACTAATAGACTGTTGAATACTAAATGTATATGATCACAATGAAAATGGTGCAAAAAAAATAACAACTTTCATTCTATTTATTTGCTTTTTGGCCCTCTCAGCATGTGTTACCTCACCCATTGTGTCAGTGTGTTGCTGCAATGAATAGAAAGCACACAGTTCAGGATTTACATGTAAGTCCTGTTTTTTTAGGAGCTGTGCTTTTAGTGGTTAAAACGCAACACCAGAACAGAGCAGTGACTGAATAAACCTTAAATCCCACTCGTGGATTTCTTTGGCACTTTTTTTTTTTACTGTGCTTGATGACTTTATCTCCAATTTCAGGTTTATGTATTTATTTTTAATGTCTTTACAGTACCAGACTCCCTGTAGCGTTAAATGGTTTTTCCAGCAATTTAAAAATACCTTGAAATGTTGTTTATCTGGTGTAGACTAACAAAGAGCTCCTCTGGGAAATTAAACAGGAACAAACTGGATTTAAACTGTGAAAGTATGTGATCTTCGGTGTTTATTCAGTTACATGTGAGTGCCGTGAAAATCAGGATTCAGAAGTTCAGAAAATGTGCAATTGTGTACGAAACTGAGCACACATACACTACGTTTCAAAACTGTGGGGTTGGTAAGGCTTTTTAAATGTTTTTGAAAGAAGTCTTGTATGCTCACCAAGGCTGCATTTACTTGATCAAAAATACAGTAAAATATTTTGAAATATAATTATTCTTTATAATTCTTTTCTATTTTAATATAGTTTAAAATGTAATTTTAATAATGTGTCGGCAAAGCTAAATTTTCACCATCATTACTCAAGTCATGATCCTTTAGAAATCATTCTAAAATGCTGATTTGGTGCTCAAGAAACATTTCTTATTATTATAATGTTGTTTTGCTTCTAGAAAGTTCAAAAGAACCGCATTTATTTGAATTTGTCAATTTTTTTTCATTTTAAATGTCTTTTACCGACAATTTTAATCAATTTAATGCATCCTTGCTGAACAAAAGTAAAGAAAAAAGCTAAAAAAGTAACACTACTTTAGTTTCTTTGTTACAAACGTTACATGTAGTTACTATAATAATTGAATTGTGCTTAATTACATGCAACTAACCTAAACCACACCCTAATCATAATCATAACCCTATAAGTACATGTCAGTACTTAAATGTATAATTACACTGTAACACGGACACCTTAAAATAAAGTATAACCAAAAAATCATACTACTGACCCCAACTTTCTGAATGATATTGTGTATTGTGTAAATGACTTGTTAAAAAGATCACACTGAAAGAACAAATACCATCCACAAACATGAAAAACCAAACCTGAATGTGAGAATAGGACTAAAATTCTTCATTTAGACAGATGATTTTCTTTTTAGGGATTAGTACGTAAAGATTAAATATCTTAGAAACATTTGAAGCATCTCTGCCAATTGTTTGCAAAGCATCACAAAGACATGAGAGGATATCCCATGACTGTATCACTGGACACAGCAGGATGAGGTCATGGGTTACAGGAGACCTTGCTTGTGAGGTAAGCGATGAACCAGCTTTGATCTCACAGGTAAATAGCATTCGACCTGCAGGCAACATCGCACCTGCCGCAAAGCCTGCTGTCATTCCCACATCTGATAGCAATTATTCCTCAGTTAATGGCGCCACGCTATTAACTTGATGCACAAATCCCAGCAAGGATGACAAGACTCATCAATCTTGTGCTGCCACTTGTCTCAGAGACACTGCTGCGCTGTTAAGTGTTGTTCTTACATCCCAAGAAGCTCTGTGCTGACAGACAAGTCTCTGGTTCGCAGGCTCCGCTGACAAGCGCTCTTTTATCTTTCAATAATATATGAAACTCTTTTTAGTTCTACATTTACACTCTCACTTTGCTTTGCTTGGAAGTGAGGCCTTTTTTACATCAAGTCTTTCAAAACCTGCTGCAAGGATACCTTTTCAGACGTTTGGCTCTCGTTCTCAAGTGGAGGAGCCCACAACGAGCGTGAAGTAGTCCTTGCGATGTCCCAAGGGCCGTCTCTTGGGTGAGACTCTGACAGAACATGAGGACTGCCGTGATTGTACTGGCAGAGACCTTGGTCGTCTCTGTTTTTGCAGAGGCCTTCCCTCTCTCTGCTTCTCATGTCGTGGATGTGTTTTCAACATGCCCAGCGGGTTCTTGACTGTCCACAAAGGCCTCTTCATTCACAGGCGGAGAATGCCAGCTGGTGTGAGCACTAACCAAATAATGACTCTATCTGCTCCAGCCCACTGACCTGCAGCAACAACACACATGACACCCCGCAATGTTTTGTGGGGAAAAAAAAGTTGGATCATGAAGAGAACTAAAAAGGTATTATGACTAAGAAGAACTGGAAGACAGAAGGGCTGGGGGTGTTATAATGAAGCCAATCAACTGTACACACCCACAAGAACAAAAAGCCAACTCAGCTCGGGGTAAAGCTTATTTTCACTAACTATTTGTGCCAGAGTCATGCTAAATTAAATTAAGATGAAAAACATGACAAGTATTGTCTTTGAAACATTATATAGACATTCGTCAATGAATTCAAAACAGGAAATAAAGAAATATATTATATGATGTTTATATAATGTATTATATATTTTTTACTTTTTGCCTGCTATTTGACTACATTTATACCTATATATTTAATTTTAGCATTAACATTACACTTTAAATATTCTGATTAATCTCAGTCACAAATCTATTCACCAAAAGATTAAATAAGGTTTGTTCATTGAATTCAAGTGAATGTGTGTGTGCGCACGCGCATGTGTTTTTACACATATATCTCTGTATAACACATATTTTTTCTTAAAAACAAAACAATTAATCTTTATTAAATGAAAAACTACACTAAAACTAGGCTATTTAGTATCCCATCAAACATTTACATGCGCAACCCATAAGAAACATGACAAAATCATAGTTTCAATGTGTCGTTCCACACTACATTCCCACTCCTCATGTTCCAGTTGATTTAAGAAAACCCATTTGACACGTGAGATTGTTTACACCATCAGTAATGCTGTAAACGCAGACAGCTTAACAGATTTTAGGAGGCAGGGCTTTGCAGGTCAAAGCAGTGTGGAGCTTGATGGCCTCATTCACCTTTAAGTGTTAGTACTAAATTACATTGGCCTTTCACCTAGTTAGCTTTAGATTATGTAAGGCATTATCAATCATAATATTCACTCAGTCACCTCTGAGGGAGGACTAGTGTAGCTGTCTCTGATTATTTACAACCCGTGTTCGCCTGAGAGAAAAAGCCCACAGGATTACAAGCATTGTAGCCTGTCTTGTCTTGTCTACGAGAAGACTGTTATTGTTTTGAATATTCAGACATAAATTCAGATCAAAGGCTATTTATATATATATATAAAAAAATGTAAATGTTGAGCAAGTATGATAAATCCATCTTTTAACCTGTGTTTTTCTTAACCCAAATCACTACGGTAAGCATGTAATTTTTTATATTTTAGGGTGGGTTTTAGATAGCTTTAGCAATTGTCATTTAATTTCATTCATTAGGTTGTTGTAGTGCTATACTGGATTTGATTTTCAAGAATGGGCTGTGTAAATTATTAACCTAAAGGTTCCCACATTAACACCATCTTCAGTTTAGTCAATTTGTGATCCTTTCCATTTACAGTAAACTGGTTATCTCTTGTTTCCAGTTACTCAAAACAACAGCATAAGAAATGGCACTGCTCAAATGACATGTATTCCATGTATTGCACTTGCAGTTTTGCCAATTACTTTCTTTATTTTTGCTATGCTGTTGAAATTAGTTCCTAATGAATCCAAACAGAATCAAATATTTTGCATCTCAAAGCAACAAACTGTAGCTACGTTTTGTTCCTAATTGAATAATTGTTTTTTATTGAATCGGTTGAGTAAATAATTCAATGACTCACTCGTAATCAACAGTTTCTTTGCTGAATGAATTGTTATTGAATGATTCTCTGAATGATTCAAAGACCCCCTCGATTAGAGACAGTAAATTGTCACCACCTACTGGTGTAACTACAGAAAGTTAAATGATTCAATTAAATTGCGTAACGTGTCATTCTCAGATCCGCTCAGTGTTCTGTGCTGTATGCTGTTGTGGATAATGTTTGAATGGGTGGTGTAGTATTAGAATACAGTGGATGTGTGTGGATGTGTTTACTGAGGTAGGTGTTGAACATGTATTCTGGAAATGCTCCCAATGTAACACCTCAATAAAATATCCAGCCAACATTAATTCTGGGCCTGGGAAATCTTGCATGGCGGTCCATTGTAAGACCTTTTGAATGAGAGTGGTAAACTGAAATATCACTGAAGATCTATGCATAATTGAATGCTGGTTAATGCATAAATTTCATATAAGGATACCAACATGGTGTTTTTCAAAATATGCAATGTAACCAGAGTGAAACTTTTCAAACGGCCAAAGTCCAAACAACAAAATATCTCTTCCAATTCACAATTTGCGACATTGCCTTATTGCTAGGATATTTTTACTCTAACATGTGCGTTCCATTACTTTTCCAGAACTCCAGCTTGGTGTTGTTTTAGCTGTAAAGCTGATACTGTCTTGATCATGCTAACCGCATTCAAGTTGATCCAGGCAGCAGCCAGTAAGCTGGGATCGGACGTGCCCCTGCGCCACGGCCGGTGATTGTATGGCGGGGGGTGACTTTCTGACCTGTTCACATGGCTAATAAAACATTCATAGAGGGAGAGGAATTCCAGTGTATAGTTTTGCCCCGTCTGTGATGTTTGGAATCCTGCAGTGACCCCATAGAGAGCGCCATTCTGTCTGCAGACAAAGGCCTGCTGTTTCTCTCCGTATCATCGTGGACTAGACCAACACTACTGACTGCTCGCTGCAAAGCTAATCAAATATTTTTCTT
This sequence comes from Scardinius erythrophthalmus, assembly GCF_964197995.2. NCBI lineage: Eukaryota > Metazoa > Chordata > Actinopteri > Cypriniformes > Leuciscidae > Scardinius > Scardinius erythrophthalmus. The sequence continues at coordinate 19,865,639 of NC_138241.1, read as the reverse complement.
CCACCACAGAATTAGTCTCAATAAATACTTTTTTGCATGATTTTTCACTCTTTTTCCTCGACAAATTCATCATGAACTGCACTGGTGCTATAGTTCATGCAGATGGTCAAGGGAATTTCTTTGTGTGTGTGTGTGTGTTTGTGGAGAGAGAGAGATAAGTGGCCTCTTGTGTTAAAGTATAGGGAAAGACTAAACCAAGTTCAATTGCTCTCACAACGACCTGATTTGCCCAAATTGCCTGGCTGATGGGGTGGAAAAATATTCAGCAGATCTCCTTGTTGTTATTTGGTTTTTAATTAGGTTACGACACTGCAATGCTTCACTTTAATTATGCTTCACCTCTGTCAGTGAAGTCCAAAGAGGCTATGAAATATGAATTGCTCTGTCTGTGCACTAGTCCTTAGAGATTGCTTTAAGATGGTTCCCACAATCATTTCTTAATGAAAGAGTCATTCTGAAGTGTGCTAAAGTAATCCACTTGGCACAAGAGGCTGTTCAGCAAAACAATTGATGGAGTATTCCTGCTCAATTTATGTCTATTCACTTTCCTGAGCCACAGGCACTTGCCTTCCCTTTTCATCTCACAATAGACACTTTATGTAGCTGTCGCTGTCATTGATTTCCATGAATCATTGTGATGGCTATTTTTTTTTTCTTCTGGATAGCATTTAAGTCATCTCTCAGTGTCTCTGAGTCTTACATTTCCCAACAATGAGAAAGGAAAGGACTTCTCATCAAATTCTCCTCATGTTTCGAAGGGAGCCTCATTTTTTCATGAGCCACTTTCTGCCATGTGAAAATGGATCAGTTTCCCTCAAATCTATGCTCTGAAATTGGTTTCCTGGAAGAAAAACCTTCCAAAGTTACAGACTCGGTGTTGTATTTACAAAGACGGAGTTATATTCATTAAAGTCTAAGCGGTGTGCTGTCATTTCCTGAACAAGTCCCAGAGGCCCATGACCTTCACCTTCACGGCAAAGTCTTAAACCCCGTGGGTGGCTGCCAGGAAGAAATCACAATCAAAAGAAATCCTTAACTGTTGTGATTTAACAATGGCTTGACAAGGATTATAAAATACATAGAAAGTAATGAGAAGAATAAACTTTTTGTATTTGTAACTTTAATGGTTTGTAAATACAGTTCTTTGGCTTCACGCTGTCGGTCATGGATGGCTTTCATGGAATAATATTTTTACCACCAACAATATTATTTGGTTTTAGAGATTCTTCAAGATTCTTTCAAAGGACAAATAATTTTGTAATTTCAGTTCACATAAACCTTCATTTTTTTATTTTTGTAACTTGCACTGACAAGCAAAATCCATAATGCCGGGAATTGCTGAGGAGTATTTTTTCAATAATAGAATATTTTGGAATAATATTTGCCTCTTTTGTCAGCTTTCAAGTGGAAAAGTGTGGAGGTAGTTCCAAGCAAAACGTTAATGGAAGTTTTCATCCAACATTTACACTCCATTCAACTCCAACTCTCTCAAGATCCAAATTCCCAATGGCATTGTTTCAACAGAATTTGTTGTACTGATCAGCATCTGCTTATATTTTATTTATTTATTTATTTTTTATTTTTTTTATTTAATAATTTTTTTTAAAATCTCCGTCACTAAATTCCCATCCCATGTGGGAATATCAGGTGTAATTTAAGTCCAATTTTCACCATTACGTTTTTGCAATTTAACCAACCCCATAGTTCATGCTCAACGGTGTTCTGTAGAAAGTGTTTGATCGGTGTGCAACTGTATGAGTGAATTGTGGCTTCTGGCTCACCTCTGCCCTCAGTTCCTCAGAATGATGGCTGCCAGCATCCTTATTGCAAATACGAATCTGCAATAAACGAATCTGCAAACGAATCTCGAATCTGCATTTACCTGGTTATTTTATTCTGCGTAGAGGCCATCAGAGCATTAAAAGATCTGAGTGATATCATTCAAGTCCCCTACATTCGAGGAGGCTTTAAACGGCCACATCATGTTCTCTCTCTGTTAGAGCCATCAACCGCATTGTTTAAAGCATTAAAAATAAGCTGATCCTGGGACTCAGAATCATATATACAATAAAAAATGAAAAGGAATTGGCATTGGTTTTTATGCAGGCATAAATAATAAACAGCAGGGCTGGTAAAATGATCCAAAGTCTTGCATTTATCCCCAAGATAGTATTAATTAGATTTATCTGCTGCTCTGGCTCACTCTTCCTGCTACAGACTATATTTTACAAACTCAATGAATCTGAATACCCTGAGGTAGCATTACCCTCTCTCCCCTGGCTCTGTAACCCTGCTAGTCTATATATTTTTATTGGCAAGTGTTTCAAAAGGCCCCACAGAAATGCACACAGGTAAAGAAACGTACTGAATGTGTCTAGACACTGGAGGTCAGGCTGCTTAGTAAGTTAAGATGCTTCGTGCGGCGAGTACAAGCAGATATCTTTTGTGGTATATTGTGTCTGAATGTTTTGGATTGTTTCGAAATTGAGTATTTCAATGGTCGGTGGATTTGGGATTGGTATGTTGCCATATACAGTATTTAGCCGGGATGTAGACAGTTCTGTGGAGCTTCTGAACATGATTGCATATGGAGAATGCAGCATGATGTCATGTGAAACTTTGTTCATTATGCTAAATTGAGTTATATCTTCTGGTTAAACAATAAGACATGCGTAGAAAAGGGATTAAGTATAAATAATGGCTTCACAATATCCAATACATCATCTTGACATTGAAAAAATGTGTGCGTGTGATGTTTCTTTCAACAAGCACAATGAAGATATCCCCTTCTCAACCCACCAAAATAAATCAATGAATGAATAATATAAAAAGCAGTGTAATAGCGTTTAAGGCTGACCATTAAGTTAAGTCTACAATGGCATTTTAGGAGGCTCAAATTCAGTATTAAAGCTTTTTTTTCTTTCCTTGGAGCTTTTAAAATATGTATGTCAGCTATGATTTATGACATATTTTTATGCTCTGATTGGGTTGTAAAGTAAACCTCTGGTTGCACTTGCTCTCCAACAAGAAACACTGTGAAATATATGAGCTTTCTCTTAAAAGGCTGTATCAAATGTCATTTTGACTGAAAGATTTTAGCGATCTGTTTGTGACTCTTGCGTCTTACATACACATACAATGCTTAGACTTCATACACTCACCGTTAAGAAAGAATGATAAAAGCGATGAAAAAAACTTGATGTTGACAGAAAGATGAATAGGTGAGTAGAACAGCAGAACGATGACAGTTGACAGTTGGCAGTTGGCAAGGCACTTTTGGAAACAGTCACTCCAAGAAATCAAGTAATTCTAAAACTTCCAATTCACTGTTTTGTTTGGATGCAGATTAAGGTAAGCAAAAAAAAAAAGAAAAGAAAAAGAACAGTAATAATTAAGTAATATCTTAATATGCTGCAATGAGCTGAAGATAAATGTTTATAGTATGTTCTTTTCAAACAAATCTAAAGGATAGATATTTCACTAAATATGTTTAACTTTATTAATGTACAATAATATTTTTCAAAAGGGTATAAGAGTAACTGAGAAAATGTTTCAGAAGTATGAAGCTTTGAAGTATAAATATGCTTATGGTAGTTGTAAAGAGATTGTAAAAGGCAGAGACGAGCCACTCATATGAATGGTGGAAAAAAGCGTAACACTGAATATGGTGTCTATAGTCTTGCTTCAAAATTAAAAAAAGGCAATTTCCTTACTAAGGAGACTAAAAATGGCATCTATAGGAAGTTAAAGTCTGCAAGAGTCAGTCATTCATGCATTTGTGTATTAGCTTAACCAGCCTGATTGTGTGTGTGTGTGTGTGTGTGTGTGTGTGTGTGTGTGTGTGTGTGTGTGTGTGTGTGTGTGTGTGTGTGTGTGTGTGTGTGTGTGTGTGTGTGTGTGTGTGTGTGTGTGTGTGTGTGTGCCTGTACAACTATCTTTGTGAGGACCAGTTTGAGTTTTAGACCATTGGAGTGAGGACAAAGAGAGTAAAGTGAGGACATTTTGGCCGGTCCTCACTTTCTGAGACCCCTTTAAAGGCCTGTTAGAGGGTCAAGACTTGGTTTTAGGGATAAGGTTATAATTAGGTTAAGGGTTGGTTTAGGGTAAGGTTTCGGGTTAGGCACTTAGTTGTGATGGGTAAGGTTAGCGGCTAGAGATTGCATTGTGTCAATGAATGTCCTCATAAAGATAGCTGTAAGAGAGAGAGAGAGAGAGAGAGAGAGAGAGAGAGAGAGAGAGAGAGAGAGAGAGAGAGAGAGAGAGAGAGAGAGAGAGAGAGAGAGAGAGAGAGAGAGAGAGAGAGAGAGAGAGAGAGAGAGAGAGAGAGAGAGAGAGAGAGAGAGAGAGAGAGAGAGAGAGAGAGAGAGAGAGAGAGAGAGAGAGAGAGAGTGTTTGATTTGAGCTAAACAACAAATAATGTCGGATATTATTATTGCTTTCATAGGAAATATACTTGCAATACTGTAAATAGCTGGCAACGGGAGTTACGAATCTGGCCGTTGAATGAACAACTGACAACGCGATTTATGTTGTCAGTTGTGATGGAGGTCTAGAAAAATCATGTGGATGGGCTTTATTGTCATGTCCCGTATCCATTTTACACCTAATATAAAGGCTATAACTGCTTGTCTTCAGATCACAGCTTAATTATTTGATAGAAATGCAGCTTGTACAGCAGCAAAGGAACAGTGGGCTCAGAGGTGACATGTGGCACTCGTGTGAAGCAACTCAAACTCAGCATGTGGCTGTTTTCATGAAGACATAGACCATAGACAAAGCTGTGCTTGTTCTTAGACAGGACTGTATGGAGTGAGGAGGAGTCGGTATTGAAGGATAACTAATTTTGATTGACAGAGAGTTAAAGATCAAAGCCAGAATGGTCCAGGAGACCTACTGATTCACAGCAGTCAGGGGTGAAATCATGTTAGCTGTAAAGCAACAGCAGTGGGCTTTTGCAAACGGGACAGCATGAGGGAGTTTTATTGCTTCTGGACCAGAACAATGGAAGCATTGCATCTCTTCCCAAAGCCAAGTGATCTCATGCCTTATGCAGGGCCACCATCCAGAACTGGACAGACAGGAGGGAATCTGCCATGTGCATGGGATGCGTACCAGGACCATGGACAGATTCAGATCAGTTTGTTCTGTTCTATTCATCATATTCCTATTTTTGGGGGAGGGAAAAGATCTTTTTTTTTTTTTTTTTTTTTTTTTTTTTTTTACAAAACGGTGGTCTGTTTGGTTAAACAAAGATAGATAGATAGATAGATAGATAGATAGATAGATAGATAGATAGATAGATAGATAGATAGATAGATAGATAGATAGATAGATTATACAATATTGTATATTGCAATAATAGCACTTTTATCACATTATTACATTATCATTCTCATAAATGCAGAGATTTATTAACCAAAAAAGGTTACAGTTGCCAATCATCTTTTCCATGTCTCTTTGTAAGTGCTTTGCCCTTCAAGAGAGAGACGCAGTCTAACAAACAGTGCTTTTAAAACATTTCAACTCCGTTATTCTGTAAGTATGCTGAAAGCAACTGAAGCCAGGAGAGAATGCACTCTGCCATTAGGTCCATTTGGCGAGATTGGCACAATGATATTGTGCAGATCCAAGAGCACCAGAATTTAGAGAAGTGATTGATCACTCGAGGCACTGCAGGGATAATTGTCATTTCACTTGAGTTGTGAGCCACACATAGCCAACACAAACGGGGGAATAAAAACAACAGAGAGCGGGGAACTACTTTCTTTCTGCCCCTTTCAGAAATCCTGATGCTGACAGATGGCTACTTCAAATGTATTTGTCTTGGTGCCAAAAGACCTGATCCTTCTAATATCAGCAGCCATTTCCTTTTACTGAAGGACTAAAAATAGACAAAAAGAAATTACTCCCCTCCATTCATTTTATAAGTGGCAAAGTGAAGAGCTTTTATGTCAAATAATAATAAATAAGCATTGTTGAGAAAATGTTCATTGCACTGCTTTAATTATACAGTATAGAGTCTTTATTTAAATTGTATAGCATCAATTTATTACTACCAGAAACATAGACAAACAAACTTGATCCTTTAGGGGAGTGAAAGATTCAACTATCAAAATTTCCATTTCCATTCCATCAAAAATGCTAATTTCATGATAATCTAGTATTTGTCACTATAATAAAATTATAATTAATGCTATTTTTGACAGTTTATTCTTCCCTCATTTGCCTCAGGAAATCAAAGACCCATCTGCCATTTATGAAGCAAACCACATAAACAGTTTAAGTACAGGCAATTGAGTTTAGCAACACTATTTGTTTTTGCCACCCATATTATATAGCAAATCCATTGAGTTATGAGGGGTTCCCTACTATCAATTTTTATGACAAGCGATTAAAAATGTTATATATCATCATGGTACAATAGAAGGTTGCAACGCGAACGTACCTTTTAGTTGCGCTTTCTTTCCAAATATCAGAAAAGAATGATGCAAGAGGAACAATTTCGTCAATAAAAAAAGAATGAAACACAAACATGATGTTTTAAAGTAAAGTTAGTTATGGATGATTTCAATCATAGGAGAACAGCAGGAAAGATATTGACAAATATGGTGAGATTAATCAATAAAGAGAATTATAATTCATTACAGACATTTTTTGCGTCCTCTATTGCACAGGCATTTCCTACGAATTTGTGATTCCTGTATAAACCACTGCTTATTGAACCATGCCTAAATTAGTCCTGCATTAAAATCTAATTGAGATTTAAGTAATGAAATTATAAGAATTTCCAGTAAAACCATCAAAGTTTTATCACTCTCATTCACAGAATTCTTTTTTTTTTTTTACCCCTTCCAACCAATGAATGATGTGTTTGGTTTGCAGCTAGCCCCATATAAAGCTCATGAATGGGAGGGAAGGGAGGAGGCCAGAAAAATAATACGTGCTTTACAAGACCACAGGACTACTAGCTGTTTCGAAATAAGGGACAAACATATTAAGGGAATTTGTCCTGGAGAGACAAGCCTTTATACAAGACCTTGTGCTTTATTAGCATCATTCCGTAGTTAGCTTGTTAATTAAAAAATCATTCTCAGTATCCAGACCCAGCAGGATCTGAGACAGAATAGTTTCTCCCAGGTGCTATAGAGAGCAAGTGATGCAGTCATATTGAAGAATCAAAGGTCTCTGTGAACCAGAGTTAATTTGAATTCTTCCTCCCTTGTTCTGTTTTTTATTCATTTTTAAAAGCGGTATAGGATTCTGAAGCTTAATGGCTTCGCCTTCCCACAGTCGGACAATAAAAAGAGGGGTGGAAACAAAGCAGAGCAGAGGTATCTCCTCCTACTCGATTTATTCCGTGATTCACTCAGTAACAGTGTCCTAGTGGGCAGGAACGTCAGATTTTTAATGCAGATTTAAGACACATTCAAGTGTGAAGTAAAAAAGGGGGTCTCCAGTAGGGTCCCCAGGGGCCACAGGAGGTGTTTAATGGCACGCAATGACCCAAACGGCCGGGCTTGTTATGGTCTCTCCACTGGAGCTCCGGGCTTTCACAGAACCAGCATTGTTGGCACGGCACTGCAGACACTCCACACAAAACACAGAGGTGACAGGGCTGTTCCCCCAGTGTGCTTCATGTACTGAATGAAATCACTATAATGAAATCAAGCAAAGGCACTCACAAATTTTCAAAACCCTTTCTAAGTAGACTTTCAAATGAATGCATTTGCACGTTTTATATTTACTTAGAAAATGACTGCTTATTTGATCCAAAAGAAAAAATGATCTTATCTGTTTTTTAGACTGCATAATTCAACAATCAGTTTTCCTTTCCCTCATTTCCATGCAGAATCTTTTGTAAAAAAAAAAAAAATGATGGTACTAGATGAGTAACATGAGCTCTTATGCTTGCATTCTCATAACATGTCAACTTTGTTGTCATCACCAAGACATAAATGGCTGTTGGACTCATATTTTATGGTTGCAGATTACTGTATGTATACAACAAAGGTTTTATGTTATAGTGAATGCAACACTGAACTATTGAATTACTTTAGAAAGTAAATTAGAACAAAGATGTTTTATTGTTATGATGAATGCTTGGTGGAATGACCCTTTTGGAGTGTAAAATCAAAGTAACTTTATATTTGGGTCATTCAACGCAAAATAAATACATAAAAATGCCTTTATGAAAAATGTGAACCCTAGTATTTTTCATCAAGCTTTTACAAAATGCATGACAGCAGCAGTCTGGTTTTATAAAATAAAAAATAATCAACTTTAAAACTAATTTTGAATAAATAAAAAAAGCTTATTTGAGGGAATATTATGAAAAGAAAAAAGCATTTCCAAAAAAAAAAAAAAAAAAAACCTGTGAATGTGCATGTTTTCTGGATTGTCCTCTTGTTGGCCTCCCGCTGGATCGGGTGTAATGTAGCAGCAGCTCCCGTTGGCTGGTGGGTGGATACGTCAGCACCTCACTCCGCTTATGCCTGCTCCCGTGGATTGTGGCGGTCAGAAGAAATAAGTGATGTATCACAGGTTATCCACGAGACTGATAGAACTTCTGAAACCACTTCCTCTCTGCACTCCATTAAAAGGCGAGAAAAGCTTCTATCCAAACCGCATCATTGGAAAACGTCATACTCGAATCCTTTAGTATGTTTTAATACGTGCTAGCGCGTTTTTTTTCCCTTCATCTACACGGAATTCAATCATCTGGAAACTTTTTTCTTTCTTTGCAACATGACTTTTAAATGTGTCTTTTTGACGCACCTGTTACTGCTTTGGGTTGGATCCGAACCTGGCGCATCTGAAGGTGTTTGGAGAAGCGCGCGCGACAGCACGACGGACGCGCTCGATGCCACAGACGCGCTCTCGCAGCATATGTTTAAACTGTATGAGAAGTGCAACATTGAACCTAACCGACTCAAAGAGGGGAATACAGTAAGAAGTTTTAAAGCAAAACCTGGTAAGTAGCCTATGGAAAAAAACGAAATGTATGATGCAAACGGCATGCTGCCACTATATGACGTGTAAAAGCAAACATGGTAGGCTATTTATACTTTAAAAAAATCTGCAATTATTACGATTCGCTTAATTGTATATCTTCTAAATGTTCGCTTAAAAATTACGCTACTTAATGACTTTCTAATGACAATCATTTCTGTCATTAGGCTAGTTTTCGTTCTGTTGAGGTTTGTCTCGTGCAATGCAAATGTCTTGTTACACCCCTAGCACATTTGTTTGTACTACCTAAATCTAGTCAAGTGATAAATAATGACAGGATATGATTGGTAGATGTACCGTGCGATATCGGAAGTGTTGCGGAACCACCGCAGACGCGATCCGCCACGTTTTGTGAACTCTTCTTGTTAATGAAACGTTGTTTGAAAACAGCTGTTAAACCGGAACATTAAAATAACATTTGTCACACTCTCACGAAACAATACAGTCTTTTTTCTGCAGTCTGCTAAAGTGTTTAATCAGTGCCGATTAAAAGACTGACATTGTTGCAGGTTCTAACTCTTTAGGGAACCTAAATAAACATTTCCATATGTCTGCCTAGGAGTTACATGTCTCCTCACTTCCTTGTGCTTTCTTCAACCCCATACACAGAACAAAAAGCCTGTTGTTTGAGCCCATATTCATAATTAATATGTAACTCAGCAGTTTCTCTCGTATCTTTGCAGAGAATGTGGAGCAGAGGGCCTCATACTGGCTGAATCTTACTTCCCTTCAGGGCTCCGAGGTGATTCTCACATCTACGTTTCACTTCTTTTTTGACAAACGGCCACGCCAGAGGTCCTGGTTCTGCAAGCGCTTCAAGAACCCCTCTTGTCGCATCCCGAACTTCCAACTGCTCCCCTCTGTCCGTCTTCTTTTCCGGTCTCCCTCCTTCAGCTCAGACCCAGGATCGCTGCTCGGAAACATCACCGTAGTTCCTCACAGACGTGGGACCTGGCAGAGCAAGGATGTGTCTGTCATTATAAAGGAGGCCCAAGATAAGAATCACCTTTTGATCACTGTGGAGTTTGACTATGGAGAGCAGTATCAAAGGTATCATGATCAGCAATCACCTTCCAGCCTTCCATACTTGCTGGTTTATGCTAATGACTTGGCCATTTCAGAGCCCAACAGTGTGGCTGTGAGCCTACAGAGATATGACCCTTTCATTGCAGACCAGCAGCCAACTCGATCTCCAGACTCCTCACTCGACGTACGTGTGAAGCGGGAACTGGAATCGGACTTCTCTGATCCCATTGAGAACAACGAGCTCCCGGAGGTGGAGTACAACAGCTTCAAACAGCACGATTTGTGGGAAAGTGCTTACTTTGCGCTCAAGCCAAAGCCCTTCAAAAAAGAACATCGGAGGAAAGGCCAGGAGCACGCTGATGGATTCGACAAGTCTCAGGTTCTCCGGTTTGATGAGAAAACCATGAAGAAGGCCCGGAGGAGACAGTGGAAAGAACCTCGCAGCTGTTCCAGAAGGTACCTGAAGGTGGACTTTGCAGACATCGGCTGGAACGAATGGATCTTGTCTCCCAAGTCTTTCGATGCCTTCTACTGCGCAGGAACGTGTGAATTCCCCATTCCAAAGGTCAGAGAACCTCACAGCGAGAATCAGCGTATGCGAATGTGAATCATTTAGACATGTTGAAATATTTAAAAATGACTATGGTTAATACAGCCTCTCTAGCCAGAGATTTTTAAACAAAGAATCCCTTCAGAAAATGTTTCGGTTCCAGCGCAACTAAAGCACACCATCTTTATGTGCAATTACAGTCAAATAGTTGTACGCTTAATGGGGGTTTTAAGCACATTTTGGACACATTCTCTTTCGAAATGAGCCAGTTTTAAAGTTCCTCTGTTCTGAATAATAGAAGGGTGTTGTAAGACATAATTTCCTCTGCTCCATTAAAGAAAGCAAAACAAAAGTTGCATATCTAAACGCTACCATACCTCATTATCCTCTCTTTTCTGCCCTTTTCAGGTGGTCCGCCCCTCCAACCATGCAACCATCCAGAGCATAGTCAAGGCCGTTGGGATAATTCCAGGTATCCCAGAGCCCTGCTGTGTCCCAGAGAAGATGAAACCACTCAGTGTACTGTTTATGGATGAGAGCAAAAACATCGTATTGAAGATCTACCCCAACATGTCCGTGGAGACGTGCGCTTGTAGATAGACTTGCTGCTCAGAGGGAAAAAAAGACAAACGGGCATTGTTGTGGTTTTGAAACCGAATTTACCTTGAAGAGGCATATTGTCTTTAGTTTGCACTTCTTAGAAAGTGCATACATTTTTAAGGACTGCATTTCATATTTTATGAATGCTTGTCTATGTTATTTTCATTTCCTCTGTTTATTCATGAGGGATCTGTCGTAAACCTTTTTCATTGAGTAACATGAGCACTTACTCTTAAACTTATTGCTTAAATTGTCGGCTTTTCAGCTCCATGACATAAATGGCTGTTGGAATAATACTTGTAGATTACTGGATATACAATAAGGTATACTGAATATAACATAAACCCTTTCTTTTGGCAGAGCTGTTGAAATACATTGGAAAGTAAATTAGAATAAATAATTATTTTGTTATTGAGATGAATGTTGGATGTAGTGGCAGGTTAAGTTAACGTAAAAATGTAAGTGTAACTTGATATTTGGGACATTTAAAACCATACATGATGAAGTAGCCTACATGTGAAAATGTGAACTCTTAATCTTTTTCATCAAGCATTTACATCAAACAGTTAGCATGTAAGTAACATGCTCATAGTAGGTAATCTGAGCTTATTTTTATATATTCAAAAGTCTGGTCTGTTAGAAAACTAAGAAACAAAATTTTAATGGGGGGGGGGGGTATTCCCAAATGGTGCTGTTGCTAATCACTAAGGTCATTGATAGCTAGTGTTGACTAGTTTTTCCTGTGCATTTGTTTTATTTTAAGAGAAGTTACACAATGTTCCTCTTTCCTTATTCAGACATGTTTGACGATTTGTGTGGTGCCATATGTAAGGAGTATTTGGGCCAAATGTGTCAGTGTGTATAAACAATTGTTCATTTGGATTCAATATATTATATTTTAGAGAATGTATTTTTGTAAATGTGTGTTTTAAATTATGACAACTAGCCTTATAAGTAGAATAAAATATATGTTAAACCACCATTGTGTATTTTCTGCTGCATAAATGCATTTTTTCTGCATTAAATGTGTTCATATTCTTTACTAAACTAAGAAAATGAATAAAAGTATAAGAATGTCAACTAGATTTGACATCAGAAACCTGCTTGATACATTATTTCTTGACCTGGACATCAAAGACATCTCTAACCCACAGTTCCCACCTTCAACCCACTTCAAGAGCATCAGGTCACAAAGTGCAGGAAGTTCCAGCTCTTACTTCAACAAATGATGTCACTAATTCGATGTAAACCCTTTTAATCCCGCTAGCCCATGAATGAAAACGAGAAGTGTGTTCTCAGTGTGTTCTCAGAGAACAGAACCCAATTACTGTCTGCTATGTCTTTCCTTTGCATAACAAGTGCGTTGAATGTCTTTCTCTGTGCAGTCAGTGTGTGAAGAGACGACACTTGAAGATGTGAGTTGTTAAAGAGATGTGAATGTGTTTGCTAATTTTACTGCTGTTTAGAACTAAAAACATGAATACAAAAACATTCACAAATGAATATTTTGTGAGTTGAAAATTTTAATTATTTATAAATTGATTATAATTAATACAAATATTTTGCTGAAAATAAAAACTGGTTTAAACTAGTCTCCCAGTCTTACCAGCTTACAAACCCTTCTAAAACCATGTGGCTAAAGACCAGTAGATGTATCAACCTTTGACTAGTTTATTAGCATATATATTCGGCGGCAACAAACTAATGAGATGATAAATGTATGGTCTCCAATGTAATCAAAAGTTGTTTTCACCTCTAAGGCTAGTTTTGACAGTGTCAACATGTAATTGTCTCCCACTAGAATGTGAGAATGTAATGCCAACATCCACTAAAGCCACAATGAGGTTTACTATCTGGTGAATCCGCTTTAGAAATGGGGATCACTTTAATATTTAAATCAGTTGTATAAAGGACACCAGCAAAATTTGTGTGGCCCACCTCTGAGCCTCATCCTTGCTTCAATTCTGGCCCAGTTCTGGCTGGGTCCTTGGCCCAAAACTGGCCCACACACTGAAAACAGACACAAACAATTTCCTCTGGCCCAGATGTGGCTCACACCCTGTAAAATGACTCTAATTTATTGATATGGCCCAGGTCTGGCCCAGGCACTGTAAGACAGATCTGGCTGAGAGTCGGCTGGTACCCCGGGCCAGATGTGTCCCAGAAACTGGCATTGAAACACAAATTCAACCATTTACAAAGATTAAGGGTTTTAATTATAAAATTAACAAATACACTTTAATTTAAACATGTATTAAAAATGAACAAATACACTATGATAATAACATTTATTAACAACACACTTTTTAAATCGCAAAATAACAAGTAAATTAAATTTACTCTTTTAAAAGAAAAACATCATTCTCTTTCACACAAATAAACTCTCTTTCACTCTCTTTAATACTAAATAATTACCTTTTGTAAATCTCAAGTCACCTTTAAATATATAGCACTATATAGCAGCTTTACAGGGATAAACTGATCAATGATACAAACAAAGTTCAATTTAGCTGTAAAGCTGCTTTAAAAAGAAAAAAGTGTCATTGTTCAGCTGAATTCAGTGTTGATTCAGTTCTGTTCAATAACTGTATAAAGTATATCAATTATAAAAAGAGTACATTCAACTATTGAGGTCTGGAGATAACAGTTATGTCATCGTCCAGCTCAGTTCAGTTCTCACATAATGGTGTCATGCAGGCAGATCAATAATATTAAGAATGCATGTAGATGTAAATTTGCGAACTTGCTACAATAAATATTTGTAATTGTATGCCAAAATTTACACTCACAGCTCCAATGTAAAAACCTGGTGAATGTTGAGATTTGCACTCACAGACATTAGTCACAAACCTTTATTCTGAAATTGAAGCTGCAGACAAGTAGCCACAAATGTTAAAATGCCATTCACAGAAATACAACGTCACATTCGCAGAACAACCTCAATTAGGCATTTGCAACTTCTTTTTCTTTTCTTAATTAAATAATTAATCAAAACTTTTTCTAAATTAATCGTTACTTTTCTTCAAATGAATCGCAACTTTTCCTAAAATGAATTGTTACTTTTTCAAAATGTATCGCTACTTTTCTTAAAAAGAATCGATACTTTTCCTTCAAATGAATCGATACTTCTCCTAAAATTAATAGATAATTTTATTACTTAAAGTTATTGATTTTAAGTAAAACGATAAATCGATACTTTTCATTAAAACGAATTGCTACTTTTTCAAAATGAATCGCTACTTTTCCAAAAAAATAATCGAAACTTTTCATTAAAGTGAATCACTACATTTTCAAAGTGAAACAATATTTTTCTAAAATGAATCACTACTTTTCTTAGAATGAATTGCTAGTTTTCGATACTTTTTCAAAGTCAATCGATACTTTTCTTAAAATGAATCGATACTTTTCCAAAAATGAATTGATACTTTTCCAAAAAAGAATTGATACTTTTCATTAAAGTGAATCGATAATTTGTCAAAGTGAATCACTACTTTTCCTAAAATGAATCGATACTTTTCCTAAAATGAATCAATACTTTTTCTAAATTAATCGATACTTTTTCTAAATTAATCTCTACTTTTCTTAAAAAGAATCGATACTTTTCTTAAAATGAATCGATACTTTTCCTCAAAGTGAATCGATATTTTTTCTTAAAGTGAATCAATTAATTTCTTAAAATGAATCGCTACTTTTCATAAAGTGAATCGCTACTTTTCCTAAAAAGAATCGATACTTTTCTTAAAATGAATCGATACTTTTTCAAAAAGAATTTCATTTCTTAAAATTATTCTCTACTTTTCTTCAAGTGAATCGCTATTTTTCCTTAAAGTGAATCAATACTTTTCCTTAAAGTGAATCAGTACTTTTCCTTAAAGTGAATCGATACTTTTACTAAAATGAATCACTACTTTTTCAAAAAGAATTGATTCATTTCTTAACATTATTCGCTACTTTTCTTCAAATGAATCGCTACTTTTCCTTAAAGTGAATCAATACTTTTCCTTAAAGTGAATCGATACTTTTACTAAAATGAATCGATACTTTTTCAAAATGAATCGATACTTTTCTAAATGAATCGAAACTTTTCCTTAAAGTGAATCGATACTTTTTCAAAATTAATCGATACTTTCCCTAAAATGAATCGATTCTTTTCTTGAAATTAATCGATACTTTTTCAAAAAGAATAAATATTTTTCTTAAGATGAATCGCTATACCTTTTCAAAATGAATCGCTACTTTTTGTAAAATTAATCGATACTTTTCCTTTAAATGAATCGATACTTTTCCTAAAACGAATTGCTACTTTTCCTTAAAATTAATTGCTACTTTTCCTAAAAAGAATCGATACTTTCTTCAAATGAATCGATATCTGCACTTAGAAGTCTGAACCACATTGTTTACAGTCACTGAATGTGTAATAAGATGATCCGTACGCCTTTCATTTCACTATGCTACTACAGGGAGTTTAAAATGGGATGTGGTCAGGTATGAAACTCATTGTGTGTATGTGTAAAAACTGAATCGCTTTTAGGTAGATGTCTATCAGCAGATGTATTTGGAAATAAAAGCAATGTGGCACGTGTCAACGTTTTCACACGTTTCCACAATAGCACAACTTGTGACAAACAGCACGCCTGTGACAGTTTCAACGCGCAGAAGTGATGGGCCTGCCCTGCATCTTTCTAACAGGTCTAAATACTCAACAGTTACTGAAAACCAAAGTCAATATTTAGTTTTCCAAATGAGGCCTGATCGATTAATGGCAGCGATGAAAGATGCTCTTTAGAGCGAACAGAGGATTTTCTGTGTATGAAGGAGCGACCGCTGGGCTCCTAATTGCACCAATTCTAAGCCAGTGTATACACATCTTTTCATTCAATATTTCTTCAGAAGTTCTGTATTTACTTTCTTGAATGAGCAGAATGTTTGATTTTCTAGCTAAATGCAGACGGGTGTCCCTTTGAACTTCGCAGTGAGGTCAAAACGTTGACTTTTTGGTGAACTTTCTCAGTTGTTGAGTTTATCCCCTGCCTATAGCCTAATTAAAGGGAGATAAAAAATTAACTTTTTCGGAATTGTGCATATGGCGAAGATAAACCTGAACACAACGCCATCCTCACATTTTCCACATAACAGCTAATTTTGTGAGTGATGATGAGACCTTCAAGGACTTAATAATTGTTAGACAGGGCACTCTACTGGTCACTCAGTGTTAGTGCATGTGTGTCAAACGAGCGCTTCAATTGGTGTTAACTTTATTTTAAAATAAATGAGCATGTTTATGACGTTATAAGGAAAAAAGAGTTTACTTTATGCAGTTCCACCATTTTCACAAATCTAGAACAATATAACACATGTGTGAGATATTACTGACAGCCAAATGCAAGGACATTTACCACATATTAGATATTAGTTACTTGCCTAGTCCTAAATACTTGCTTATTGAAATGAATTTAAAATGAATAATAAATTAATAATAAATTATAATAATAATAAATATAATAATAATAAATATCAATGTACTGTGTGTGCACACAAAGAAAATGGTACTTTATATGTTCCATATTTCTAGATGGCTAAAATCAGAGGCAAACACAGGGAATATGTTCAGAATCTTTAATGAAATACAATGACTGTACTTATCTAAAAATAAAAATAAAATTAAAAAAAGAACAAGACAATATTTAAATAAATACATCCTCCTTGTCGTTGTGCTGATAAAAAATGTTTAAAAAAAGTAGACATCTGAAAAGAACATTGTAACATAAAGATTTGGCATTCTGATGGGATGGATTTTTCAAATATAAAATATCTTTTCAAAACAATGTTACTCTAAACTTATAATACTTTAGTCAGCTGTTAGCAAACCTAAAAATGCTGGAGCATTTCACTCCGTTTCTCAATAGCATTTACATGTAGCCTAATCCTGACATTTGTAAGGCACTATTAGGTTGAAAATGATCAGGCAAATCAACAGTATTAGTCAACTAAATGGTACAGCTATTTATAAAGAGAAAGTTATGCAGTTTATAGCCACCTAGTGGCGATGTAGGCCTACCTTGAACTGCACGACCAAAGCTCACACTACATGGCTGACAATGACCGGTGGAGAAAATGACGACGCTTTACTGTTGATAAATGGTTGAAAGGTTCAAGTTTTTACCACGTCTGTAACGTATTGCTATTTGCTACATACCTCCTCTGTCCAATAGCAGCCTAACTACAAATGTCCATCATAGAGTAGGCTATGCACAATTTATAATCAATGCATAATAACATATTAAAGTGCGCCAGAGTTTTTCTTTTCAATTATGTGATGTCATGTGACGTGAGAGGTGGTGACGCTCTCTAAAGTACTCGTGACAGATGGGGCAGGTGAGTTTCTCCTCTCTCCTCCGCCTCACCTGAGCCTCTGCGGCGAACTCTTTCTTATGATGGGACCTCATGTGAAACACCAAGTCAGAGGTCATTCTGAATGAGAGGTTGCATTTGGCGCACCAGTTCTGCACTGAAACACCCATTGGAGTGAAAGTAGGGGGAAGAAGTGTCAACGAAGATGTAGACTGCAGCTGGCCACCTATAGCTCTGGTCCAATGCTCGGGTGCGTAATAGAAGGATCCTCCTGTTGCCAGAGGAGCGGACATCACTCCACCTGCATGAGTGCCTGGCAAGTCAGCGTGAAACAAGTGCGAAGCCAGTACGTTTCTGTATCCTAGAGAAGGTTTTGATTTGAAAGAGTCTGAGATAGTATCCGAATCGGGTGGTGAAGTGTTCTGAAATTCCGTGATGGTGCGTTTGCTGGGTTCACAGAACGCGCTCTTCTGTTCCGAGTGCGCGCTCTTGGGTACAACGAACGAGAACGCGCTGCAGTCGGATTGCAGGCCTACGTCAGGTCCCAATACATCTCGTGATGACTGTTCAGGGTTTGACTGCTCTGATGGTTTTCTAACCTCGGTAAATGCGCTGTTTTTGTTTCTTTTTGACTCACTTGTCGAAAGGTTGTCAGTAGATTCTGACGAATCCTGAAAAGGCGGATAGTCTTTGTTGGCGTTGGCTTGATTAGTGATGTTGGTTCTCTCCAATAAAACTGTTTTTCTGTTCCTGGGGCTTAAGGAAGCCTCTTGTTTTCTTTTTCGAGGTATGGCCATGTCTTCGGAAGAATCGTTCCTTTTGTGCTCCAGATCTCTTGCAATGTTGTGAAAATCTATGACTTTGCGTTGTCGCTTGACTTCTTGTTTCTGTTCGTTGGTTGGCCGGATAATATCTACTTTTTCCTGCGCACATAAAAAACGACAGTGGGCAAGGAAAGGGTTTTCGTTCTTGAAGGCCTGGCCGCATTTCGTACATGTGTAGTCTGCATATGAAGAGAAACAAACGCTGTCAGAGCATGATGATATAGTAACATGCAATTTTACGTAAACACAGTTGGCAATTTAAATGTGATATTTGTATCCATGTTGTTTTCATGCATTTCTGAAAACCTTAATCGATATCTATCTATCTATCTATCTATCTATCTATCTATCTATCTATCTATCTATCTATCTATCTATCTATCTATCTGTATTTTTTTAATTATGAATAATACGTTTCCTTAGTTAAACCATTTGATCTGAACAAAACGTGCCTGACCTTGTCAAACACATAGACGGTATATAAACATTCATAAAGAGTGGATATCTTGTCACATGAAAACAAAATGGCTTCCTGCATTTTGGTTATAGGACAATTGCTTTGGTGGACAAATAATGTTTTTCCGTAAATAATAATAATAATTTACATCTAATACTTAAAGAAATAATGGAATGTTATGCCAAACTACTTGTGTGGAATTTTTTTTCAAGAATGTCTGCATTTTAATGACTTTTTTCTTTTTACATAGGCTACATTTTTACTTCAAGCCATAAAAAAATAGAAGTTGAAAGAGGTGTACAAGTTATTTTTGTGTAGAATATATTTGTGTTTGTATTTTTTCCTTAATTTCTTAAGTCAAAAATACACAAAAATACAACCATTGACCTATGAACATTCCGACATTTTGAAGTTACATTAACTGGTTTAACATGATTTGAGCATGCATTAATGCATTTATGCCATTAATAATGAAATAAATAAATAATAAAAAAAAATGTTTAAAGCTGCTACTCACCATCTGTCAGGGCTTTTGTGTTTATGTCTCCAAACCCCAAAAGATGAGACAACTCCTCGTCGTACCAAACAAGCAGTTCCTCCCCTTGTTTCACATCTCGAATAGTCCGAAAGTGCAGCTGCCCTCCTTTCAAGTAGGCCTCAGTATTCTGTTCTTCTGCGCTCACTGCAGCCTGTACTAACCGTAGCCAAGGAACTACAAATGGAGAGCCTTTCATCGCCTCAGGATCTACCTGTTGATAGAGGGACATATTTGCCATTAGAGGAAATCTAAAACTGAAAACTTTACAAGAAAAGTCACCATTTGACCTTTTGCACTGCATAGTGTAGGCTAATACAAATATCTGGAATATGCATGTTTCATTTACTAACACAGCACAAAAGTGCAATTGTTGTAAAGTGCAGTCTAAATTAAAAACCTTTAGATAATGTAATTGTGAGTGAATGCTAAATTACTCACCCTAAATACATATGATTTATTCCGTTTGTCAAAGGATTTCAGTGCAATAAATGCTATAGTGTCATAAAAGTTATTATGGAGAACACATGGTCCGAATGATGTTCCGGCTGGTACATCCTGTGTAACTTGTACACTAGTGAAGAAATCCGGGACATGGTGATGGAGAAATTTGCTGTCATTAGTCCACAAGGCGCGAGGCATAAAACTCTGCTCCATGTTTTATTCCTGAAAATCTGAATAAAAATAATGAGAAGTTAAAAAGAAGAAGACATGTAAATTCATGCTTAAATATAATTAATGGAACAATCTTACAGCCATATAAATATATTGACATTGGTAGTGATTCATTCAGTTCTACTGTGACTGATATGAATCGGTCTGTGTATTATGCGAAATTGATTGTTGAATCAGAACTTTAAAGTTTTTCTTTTCTTTTTTATTTTGTTTGATGGTATTTAGACTGTATAGGCTAATGACGTTTAAATAATCAGCCGGCATTTTTGTATAAAATGTAAAATCTTAAAATTATATGCAGTAAAATCGCAACGTACCTAAATCACGTTAAGGTTGAGGATGTTCAGGAACAGGTGCACAATCCAAGGAGACGTGATTTGAAATGATCCACCGAGAGCTCGCGATCCCGACTGTCTCCTGATCCTGACAGTCTCTGGACTGTCTCTCGCGCTGTGCAGTCACGCACTTATCCACGCTGAGGACGCGGAGCTGATGCGCCTCATTTCTCCCCAAACCCCCCAGGTGGCGTTTTGATTGGTGCTCCACCAGCTTTGAAGGCGTGTTAATTAGAAGCGAGGGTAATCAATGACAGAAGTCAGAGACCGTTAGATTGTAATAAGTAGCCTACCAACCACAAAAGACTGTATGCTGCAGTAGCATATGTATGCACATTTAAAACGGGTCTCTGAGTTATCAAAATCCAACTGTTAGATTTTGTGATGATTCTCCAATTATGGAAACGTTTCTGTCTCTTATTGTGGTCCATCATTTTTAACAGTGCTTATATAATTGATTATATATAAAATATAAATGGTTTCTTATCTGATTTTTTTATATCTGAAAAAATATATAGCCTAGTAGGCTACTTTCAAAGTAATTGCCTTTTTTTTCTTTGCGCATTATAATGGTTGAGTGGTTCGAATAACAGCCGAATTAGTGCTGTCAAATCGATTAATCGCGATTACATCTAACAGAAGCTTGTTTACATAATATGTGTGAGTAAATATATTTGTATATATTATATAGGCCTGTATGTAATGTGTGTATGTATGTGAGAGGGAGAAGTCTGGCTTCAACGAAATTTCTTAAATACTATTTTATGTTATGTTTAGTGCTATGTTTAGTGATATATACACATTTTTGTTTAGTGATTATATATATGTATATATATTTATATATATATATATATATATATATATATATATATATATATATATATATATATATATATATATATATATATATATATATACATAATCATAATCACTAAACAAAATATAGCACTAAACATAAACAGCAAAATAGTATTTCAGATATTTCGTTGAAGCCTGAAGTCTCCCTCTCCCGGAAAGAGGAAGTTTTATTTGCTGTTGCCTGCTCGCTGTCCGGTCTGTGGTCGCTCCTCCAAACATTTCTCCTTGAGGAGGAGCTTTCTATGTTTTGAAAGCGGACTCAGATGATTGCCGAAAATAACACAGTGACAAGACATTCAATAAATTTTATGGAAAAGAGTAGTTTTCATTTTTTTGCAGGATTAATATGAAAAGCAGTTCTATCCCAGTGCTTTTGGATTGATTCAACTGATGAAATGGCACGTTCTCTGATTCTTGTGGGTATTTTAGTGATTTTGATGCCTAGTCTTCATACTGGAAAAGCTGAGCCTTATTTTGAGGATGAGAAGAGGTCTTGTCAAGGTGCTTTCGACTTGTATTTTGTCCTCGACAAGTAAGTGGCCTTTATATTTATGGCATCTTATTCTCTTCTCACCGCGCACTGCTGCGCGACGCCTCTCGACGCCCTCAGACGCGCGTGGACCGCTATTATAACAAAAGTCATTCGTTTAGACAGCCGAATAACTGCTGAATTGATCCAAATGCTTTGATGTCCAAACAAGTTGTTGATATTTTTAAAATGATAGTAATTTGTAGGAATAGCTACTAGCAGGAAACGTCCGGTGAGATCTGGAGCTATTCCCAAAGGAGACCATGGCAGGATAAGAGAACAATATCTCATGGAACTGACATGAAGTTTGAACAAAATTCCAAACCATAAAAACACTGAACCATTCACTGCCTGCACAAAATTAACATGCAATGTTGTTAATGGTTTTCCTAATTATGGATTCCTAAAAAAAAATCTATTGTCAAATGGCTTTAGACGCAGCAGGAGGACAGGACTCTTAGCCTCAGGCGACGCTTTGCCTTTAACAAGCATGATTTTCTCTCACCTGGTGCTGTTCACATGCGCATTTGTGCATCATTATCTCAGGGGCGTCTCACTCATAAAAGGCAAAGAAATATACCTCATCATGATATAAGATCATGCACTACAAATACCCAGTTCAGTTGTAAAAAAGTATCATGTCATGTCAAGATAAATTAAAACTTACAACTGCATCCAGTTGTTTACATGTAAATGTTTGCAAAATGCAAATAGTTCTTAATAATTAAGTGTGTAATGAGCTCGTAGTGAGTGTAAGCGAGGAGTAGCCTATGTGGCATCCTTCTCATACTATAGCACCTTGGAGTGAATACTCAAACAAGCTTAAACATGCTGGAGCATTCTGTATGTCGGTTATAAAACGAACCGTTTTGTGGCCATCAGATTTGAGTCAAATCTGAACTAAAGGCTCAAGAGCAACATTGCATTGTCTGTAGACAATAGTTTTGTTCATATAGTGACATGACATCTGTGTGAAATCTGAAGGAATTCCAGTTTGAGTTCAGGTAACTAGAATTTAGATCAATATAAAAACATATTCAGTTCTTCCAACTATAATCCTTTGTTGCACTGTTTGTAGTGCACATGCATATTAGTTACACTTCACAGTTAGCGCTTCTGTTTGTAAAGTTTTCTGAATGCCTTTAGAGACCTATGGGATTGCATGCATCATCAAGCTTTTCCGAACTTTTAATCAGCTGAATGGTTTTGGCTGAAGTTTTGGGGCCTTAAATGCCACTCAGTGACCCTACACTAATTGTAAATATCAGGCCATCGGTTCAGAGAGTTTTTGGAAGAAAAACAGCCCCAGTGCTTTTCAGAGAGACAACACCTTTGATTATCAGTGGAACGAGAATTAGTTCTATGTCACTATATAGGACTCCTTTTAATTTAGGGCTCCTTTTTAATAATAATAATAATAATAATAATAATAATAATAATAATAATAAAAACAGACTTTGCGAACAGAGCTGATGTTTCTAATATAACAACATTCATTCAGTCAGTGGTTTGCTGAAGATTGACCTTAGTTCACAGGAAAAGAGATCAAACCAAGATTAAACTGCATCAAAGGAAACCAGCACAGCCTTGTTATTCTAGACTGCTGCATACCACCACTGTGTATTCAATGCAATTATTTATTTCAGTGGCCCCAAACTGTATTTGTACACACTTAAAAAAGGTCTGAATGCCTTTGCATTAGATAACAAAATATCAAATATATGTATCATCTGCCCCTTTTTAACAGATTTTTAGTGAATGCAGTAGCAGTATATGGAGTCAATTCAGTTCACACAGGTGTCCTAGCAGAGTAACCAGCAGGTGTAGTTCATCCCATTAACTATGGGCATTTTCCACTAATATTTGACAGCCAGAAAGTGTCCCAAAGCTTTGTTTTAAAAGCTGACAAACATCTTTTTGAGAAACTTTCTTTTGGTGCTTGTTTTGTGTTTCCTTAAAATATATGGCACTTGGTTTCATATTTTCTAATCTAATGCAGTACCATTCATACATTAAAAGTGTGGCCCAAGTGTTAATTCTGCAGGTGTGTTTAGAACTGACGTCAGATTAGCACTGATTGCTCCACATGTCCAGTTTTATGTTTCCTGACCCCCTGTCAGAGATGGAGCTGTGAGCCTTTTTGGATGCTGATGTAGATGCCAGCTCTGTTTTAGGTCCTCAACCTGTTACACTCAACCATTGCCATCTGTTCCCATTCAAATGGCTGGCTCCAGGAGGAAGGGGTGTTGCTCTCTGCTAGCAGGAGGCAGATTCATCTGGCACAAAGGCAATTAGCTCTTGTTGGGAGCGCTTTGGGGCCTTTAATTAATTAGTGGCATGTGCGCATTTTATAGAGTACTTAAGGACCTGCTACTCTCAGATAGTATAAGAAAAGGTGGTAATTGATATGTAATTGTGTTTAAGGTAGCCATTATAATGCACAGAAGAGATATTAGCCTCTGACTCTTTGAAACATGTGGTTTTTCAACACACATGTTTGATTTTATTATAGATCAGGAAGTGTCCAAAACCACTGGATTGAAATTTACTCCTTTGTGGAGCATCTTGCGGAGAAATTTATAAGGTAAAGTGCTTTCGTTTTGATGCACTATTGTCCTGTAAACCCTTTAAGGAATAATATGTGAATCTTTATTTACAGCCCAATGTTACGAATGTCCTTCATTGTCTTTTCAACTCGTGGAACCACGATTATGAGACTCACAGAGAATAGGTATGACCAAACACGCATCCAGGTCCTCTATGGTCCAAAACACCATTAATGTTGCACACAAATACACATTTTTGTCTGCATTGTAATAACATTTCTCCAACATTTGTAATTCAGAGATGATATTACCAGAGGCTTAAATATGTTGAGGAGACAAATACCAGGAGGTGATACATATATGAATCTTGGATTGGAAGAGGTATATTTTTTCTTTTTGAAACAACTGAATCAATTTAAATCCTCTACTATGGTTAAAATTCCTGCATTAATGCTGTAAACATCAAATTGCAGGCAAATCAGCAGATATATCATGGAAATTATGGTAAGCGTCACCTTGAATTACCATGCAATTCATTCACACTTTTACTATGGGAAAATCAAGCCTCAATGAGATGATGTTTATTTCACAGGGACAGCCAGTGTGATCATAGCACTGACGGACGGGGAGTTAAACGACTATCAGTTTGTCACAGCACAGCAAGAGGCAAGTACACAAGCCAGTGATGTCGTAACGGATGTGGCGTGTTCTCTGGCAGATGTGTAATTGACAGTGGCATTTGCTTAGTAATAGAGCTGACTGTGTTTTCTCCGTCTATGTGCAGGCGCAGAGAGCTCGGTCTTTGGGAGCCATTGTATACTGTGTGGGTGTAAAAGACTTTAATCAGACACAGGTAACACAACAACATTGTACAATGAGTTGCTTTGTGCCTCAGATTTGAACCATAATAACTTTTCCGTTCTGGGGTAGTCTCAGCTAACCTGTATTGACTATATTGTATTGCTTGTTTAGCTGGCCACAATTGCAGACACCATAGAGCATGTGTTCCCAGTTATTGGAGGATTCCAGGCCCTTGAAGGAATGATAGACTCTGTAAGTGTCTCTAATTCTCTGTCTCTGTCCATGAGGGAGTGAATCACCTAAATTATCCCTTTGCGTGTGTACGGAATACAGGAGTCACTTTTAAAATTGCAAGAGTTGGCATTTCGTGGCTGTTATCAACAAACATGGATGCCATGCCAAACGTTTAACTCAGTTGGAGTCAAATATTTTTGTCAAAGAAATATAAGGGACCAGGACGGAAGCCACCTCAGTGTGGAATTAAAAAAGTAAAGTAAAGTGAAAATTTTGAAATATGAAATAAAGTTGCATTGTGTAATGTAAAGTCACACTGTTAAATATAGTCATATTGTGAGTTAAATAGTCAAGTTGCTAGATAAAGTCACGTTGTGAGACAATAGGTGTGTTCGACTTGAAGCGACTGTGCAGGCCGATCGGTGTATGACATCAAAGTACCGCCAGAGCAGCTCTGAATGCTTTCGAATTGCTCTCAAGGTACTTTGATGTCATACACTGATTGGTCTGTGCAGCGCCGCTTCGAGTCGAACACACCTACTGTCAACTTATTCTATGAACCCTAACATAACAGTCTACTACTCTACTGAGAGTTAGTTGACATGTAGTTGCAAATTTATGAAAGTTAGTTGACATGTAGTTGCAAAGTTACTTATAGTTAGTACAATGTATAAAGTGGACTACCGAAATAAAGTGTTACCTATGAAGTCACATCACAAGAATTTAGTAACATTGCAAGATATAAAGTCACATTGCAAAATATAATGTTGCAATTTGGAGATATCCCAAGTCACATGGGTCACATGGGTCAATTTTCAGAAATTGAGATGTATACATCACCTGAAAGCTGAATAAATAAGCTTTCCATTGATGTATGGTTTGTCAGGAAAGGATATATATCTGGCCAATATTTGGCCGAGATACAACAATTTGAAAATCTGGAATCTGAGGGTGCAAAAAAATCGAAACATTGAGAAAAAATGCCTTTAAAGTTGTCCATTTATGTTTGCAATTGTGCTGCATTCACTCACAAAAATAAATGTTTTATATATTTACGGTAGGAAATTTACAAAATATCTTCATGGAACATGATCTTTACTTAATATCTTAATATCCTAATGATAATTTTGACCCATACAATGTATTGTTGGCTATTGCCACAAATATAGCCGTGCTACTGGTTTTGTGATGACGTTACAGAGAGTAATGTTACAGCATTACCAGTTAGTAGGTCAGTTTGCATCTGGGAGTGAATTTGGTTGAAGAATGTGAATGCTCCTTTAAATGGCTAAGGTATGTCTGTATTGACTATTAATCACCCAAGCACTGTTTTTTTTTTTTCTTCTTGTAGATCATCAAGAAATCCTGCATTGAAATTTTAGCAGCTGAGCCGTCAAGTGTATGCGCTGGTGGTAAGATTCACCTCAGCACTTGTCATGGTCATTTTTTTTTGTAATAATTAAAAATAAATGTAATTTACATCTTGATTTGTACATTAAATCAGGATGTTAATAATAGAATATGAGAGGACAGTGCGCAAACATTAATACACAAAAAGCTGTGCTAATTTTGTGAAAGCCCTAAGCGTTGTAATGATGGCTCACGAGTTGCGGTCTCTTGCACTCACCAGAAAATGAAAATTGATCATGTCTGGGCAGAGCTAATCCGCCTGTTCGCATCACCAAGGAGACGGCGCTGTAAGTGCACTCTCGCGCAGTAAGTGCATGCTAATAAGGTCATGTCAAGCCACATCCATCCTCTCTGGCCTACACACCAGTGCTCAATGTGGCAGGCCTGTCTGCTGAGCAGCAGCCAATTAAACAAATGGGCATTTCACTGGTAAAGGCGGAGCGGAACTGCACTGCAGTTATTCGGCAGCACTTCGGCTAGACAACAGATCCGATGTGGCAAACTAGGCCAGGAAGAACCAGCCAGGCAAAAAACACAGCTCTCTTATTTCACTTGAGCATTCCTAACAATAAGTTCTCTGTCACGTTGTGGGACATCAAACCTTGAAGCACACAGAGAGAGACAGAGAGAGAGAGAGAGAGAGAGAGAGAGAGAGAGAGAGAGAGAGAGAGAGAGAGAGAGAGAGAGAGAGAGAGAGAGAGAGAGAGAGAGAGAGAGAGAGAGAGAGAGAGAGAGAGAGAGAGAGAGAGAGAGAGAGAGAGCATGCAGTGACCACTGGCAAACGATGATGGTTAAAACAACAATACCCCTGCAGTTTGACCACACACTCACACTGTTTCGTCTGTAATACTTTACAATAAGCTTTCATTTGTAAAATAAACTAACAATGAAACATATATGTACATCATTTGTTAATCTTAGTTAATGTTAATTTCTACATCTACTAATACATTTTTAAAATAGAAATTTGGGTCTGTTTACATTAGGTAGTGCACTGTGACCTATCATGAACAAGCTATGAATGGTTAATAAATGCTGTAAAAAATATATTGAACATAGTTAGCTCATAGTTAGTTAATGTTAACAAATGCAACCTTATTGGAAGTGTTACCTTTGCATAAGATATATTTTAATTGAGTTAATTCAAATCAAAATGATCTCTTTCAGTCATTATTATGTAACACTTTACAATAAGGTTTCATCATTAACATTCTTGAAGTAAGAATGAACAATACTTCTACAGCATTTATTGACCTTAGTTAATGTTCATTTCAACATTTACTAATACATTATGGAAATCAATTGTTGTATTTGTTAACATTAGTTAAAGAACTGTGAACTAGCATGAACAAAAATGAACAGCTAGATTTGTATTAACTAACATTAACAAAGATTAACAAATACAGTAACAAATGTATTTCGTATTGTTAGTTTGTGTTAGTTTGTGTAAATTAACTAATGTTAACAAATGAGACCTTATTGTAAAGTGTTACCCATTATTTGTATTAGATTAGATTTAATGGGATAGTTCTCTCAAAAATGTTCAAATGTTGTTCCAAACCTGTATGAATTTTTTTTTTCTGCAGAACATAAAAAAATATATTTTGAAAAATGTTTCAACTCTATTAGTCCATAAAATGAAAATCAGTGAGGCCAAAACAACATTGGACCCCATTGACTTTCATTGTATTCACAGAAAATACTGAGAGATTTAAAAAAAAAAAATATTTTGAGTTCTACAGAAAAAAAGAAATACACTCCGGTTTAGAACAACATGACAGTGAGTAAATAATTAAAATTTTTGGGTGAATTATCCCTATATCAAATATCTTTTGTTATTTCTTTTGTTGATGACCCCAGACCACATAGATAAGCATGATTAATTAACATAATCCTTAATGGAAACATTGCATGACAATGAATGTCATAATTAATGAAACATATTGTTGTGTAATTAAATCAATCCTTGAAGTAATGCACTGTGAAAATTGCTATTAGCCATAAGTGTGCTATATTCCTCGAAATATTACAGTTTAGCCGAAGATTCATTAGATGCACGGGACTCATTTGATCGTGGTTAGTGGTTTGTTTTGGTTTAGTGTGCTGTGGAGGCAGTTCCGGTGTCTGACAGACTCAGCGATCAAACTGATGAGAAGTGACCAGCCCGTGCAGCCTGCAAACAGGCCATCACTCGCTGTTTTGAGAGGAGGCCCAGCCATCAAACGTGACAGCAATCGTTGCTTTGATTAACTCTTGTGATTCTGCCGCACCCCATCCCCCATTCGGGCAGTGATTGAAGTGTCCGTGCTCGGACGTGGCACCTCTGCTCTAAACAGCCCGAGCCATCAAGCTCTCAGGTGTGGATGGGAAGCGTCAGCTCTCCCGTGCAGCACAACGGGCGTGAGCCGACAGCGTACCAGCCCCTGCCCACCATCTCGCTGCCAGCGCTGCCCGCTGCCAAGCCAGTGTTGACCTTTTTACCCCTGCGCTGTCCTGTCAGAACCCGACACACCATGTCTGACAGTAACGCGGGAAGAAAAGGACATGGATGTTGATGCCCGGCCTCTAAAATTAAATGGAATTAGCCATTTCAGTTGTATGGACGTCACATTAAGCAGGCATGAGCAAGGGAGCTGGGCAAATTTAGACGCAGAGGTGGGGTGGAGAGGGGCTTCTGCATGGCAGACGGGATTAGTATAATTAGGGAGGAAATGACAGGTTAATTGGAACGGATGGGAGTGGAATTTGTTTTGGTAGATCCATGATGAGACAAGAGACATGCTGAGAATTCTTTTCACTCAAATTTTCCCGTGACCAGCCTTTTCGTTAATCGCCAGGTCTCATGTAGATATACTGGATGAAGGACCTTTACAGTCAACATGATATTTAAATTAATTCAGTTTAAATTGTAAATGCACACTCCTGGTCTTGTGATCTATTCTTAGATGCATGATATTCCAAAGAATAAAATTGTCTTTATAATCCTAAATCGGCATGAAATGGAAATTAATCCAATCTATTTTCTAAATGCTTGATCTTATTGTGAACGTTTCATCTGTGCATGATTAATTTGTTTTGTTTAATTTACCTCGTAATTTTCGATCTTTTGGTGAAACGACAGACTTCTCCCTGATGATGTATCATTTAGTCCGCTTGAAACCCACTACTCTATTACAATCGACTGCAAAATCAAATTCAGCCTGTCCTGCCTCAATCCAACCAACAACTGATGGACAGAAGACAACATTTTTTTCTTTTTTATTAATCCGTTTCATTCAAATGTAAGCCACAATACGGAAAAAGATCTATCGCTACTTCTGTTACATCACAACTTTAATGAAAATTCAATTACTCTTTCTCTGAAATAGCTTTCCTTTTCTGCTAATGTCACTTAGGCAATGTGGGCTATTGAATAATGGTAACCAATAGCAAGAGCAAACTCTCATTCAGAGTTGATTCCATCTTGATATGTAATGGCCACTTTACACAATCCAATCGATTCCTGATTAATAAAGTCGTATTTTTTAAAACATTTGTTGAATATCCTCATTTTACGAAAGTGCAGTGAGTTGTGAATGGCAAGTTAAATTGACTTCAAGGCTTTTTAAAAAGCTTTTTAGGTGTCTATTGGAGGTAAAATAAAAATCTACTATATTTAGGATTTGATACTTTAAATGCTGGTGTAGAAGAGAACTAAGACTTACAGTATAGTGTTATTTCTCACAGCAGTGATATTCTCCTGACCTTTCCTTACCACTATCTTTCCTTATGGCACACTGCACCGAATGTTTTTCATCCTGTGAACTTTACACACTTAAATGTTAAAGGTTTACAACCAGAACATTTTCTAAAAGTGTAGCATTATTCAGAGATGAATCAGTACAAATCCACTCAAATCTCCCTCAGTGCCACGAGTAAGGTCACATCCGCTCTGCATCCTTTGACGCCCGCTGAGACAGGTTCTAAGTGAGGGTGTTTTTCTCTCTAACATATGCTGCTTAGCAGCCGTCAGAGGGTCTACAGCATCGCCTGGGGGGTCTCAAAGGTCAGCCAGCCAGCTTTGTCGGCCACCAACGCAGCACCCCCCAGCTACAAGACTCCAAGAGATTTGTGAACCTCTTCACTTTTATTATTAGCACCACTGGAGCATATGCATTTGCCCAGTTGAGTTGAGTGTTCCTGAAAGGTTAAGGGTGAAAAAAAAGAAAAAGAAAACCTGCCCTCTGGCTGAGCACACTTTATAATTTCACAGTATGGCATTTTTTTTAAAGGTCTTCATGAGACAAAGATCTAAAAAACAGG
The DNA here is from genome assembly GCF_964197995.2 of Scardinius erythrophthalmus. Classification (NCBI taxonomy): domain Eukaryota; kingdom Metazoa; phylum Chordata; class Actinopteri; order Cypriniformes; family Leuciscidae; genus Scardinius; species Scardinius erythrophthalmus. The sequence goes on along the minus strand of NC_138241.1, from coordinate 19,834,597 downwards.
CACCGCCTTGTGTAGGAATTTTTGTCATACTATATTTCAGTATAAATAGTACATAAAAACAATATTTAGTCTACTTTTTGGTTACCTTTTTTTCTGGAAAAGAAGCAGAGGAATTTCACTATGTAGTAAAGGGACTTAGCTAAATGCTTATTATTATTATTTGTGTTTTTTTAAGATTCTTTCCAAGTGGTTGTGAGGGGAAATGGATTTTTGCATGCCAGAAACATCAATCAGGTTCTGTGCAGCTTCAGAGTCAATGACACAGTTACACTGGGTAAGTAATATTACATTACTTTTCCCTTAAAGTTTCCAATGACACATTTTGTAAGACTTAAAAAACACAAAAATAATGTATGCAACACTATATGCACTCTATGTATATGACTGTTTATTTTATAGCAATAAAAAAGTGGCATCAAAATATACCTTTTTCTTTTTCTTGCAATTAACTTTCAGATGAAAGACCTGTCAGTGTTGAAGATACGCTCCTTCTTTGTCCCGCGCCAATCATAAATGAGGCTGGAAAGTAGGTGTTCTTCATCCTGTCGCTTTATTTTTTAATGCATTGGTACCCTTGAAAAATTTGGGTCAATGTCATTTGGAATTATTCTTATCAGTCAGTCTCCACGCACCCTAACACATCGAGACAACAGGCATGTGGTATAATACATAAAATGAGCGTATAATTAGCCTCTCTGAGAGATTAGTCACCATGGGCTTGACCTGCATGAGAAGTTTCTAGCATGTTAGCCCAAAGCTCCAGTGGTTTTCTGAGCTGAGAAAGAAAAGAACAGACAGTTAAAACACAGAGCCGACCGTATCCACATCAGCCGGAGCCGAGCCCCGGAGACTGACTGCAGGTTACTTTTCAGGCCTTCTACAACAAATGAGCTGCTGCTGGCGGCTCATTTCCCTGCGAGCCCTCCAAATAATTATGTGTACCGGCGGCTCTAGACACCTTGAGGATTTCATCTGTCTTGTTCTTGTCAGGAAAATTCCTTGAGATGCCAATGAAGGAGCGTCTCATGCCACCTTAAGCAAAACAGGGATATTTTTTTTTTTATCTTGGTCAGCCTAATACATCACTACACACACACTATATGGCAGCTGATGTTGCCATATCGATATTCAGCGTTTTACATTCATTCAAAACTATTGTGACTGATTGATGTGTTCTTGGCCATATTTGTTGTAAACTTTATCATAATGCACATTTGTGGATTAATAACAACATTGCCCAAGATTATGGAATGCATCGTTTTTTATTTATTTATTACAATTCTCTAGAATACTGATTTCTGATTGGTCAATTGCACCATCCAACATCCGTCAAATATTTCTTAATTTTCACGATCGTCCATGGCAACACTGTACTGTTTATCAGTCCACTCATCCGGATACTGAAACCAGCACTATTTTTATTTCTTTCGTTTCACACGAAAGACTCACTCTCTCTTTTCAGACAAAACGATATTTTGAATTAGCCTTTATTTTTATATTTCTATAATTTTTATATATTAACTTATATTCATTTCAGTTTATTTTTCTAATTATAGTTCTCCAACCTAAACATATATTTTTTAATTTTTCATCTAATATTTATATTGTATTATTCATATTGTTAAGATGATGTTTATTTCGCGATATAATGACGTCTGCATACCATTATTTGGTTTCAGAGATCTCGTAGAGTCTGGGTCTCTCAAAAGTCAGCCAGATGTGGTATGTATTCTTATAAGGGAAAAACAGAGATGAAACATTCCATTATAATCATCCAGTTACAAGGAAGGGTGGGGTTATTTAGGCTAATTAGAGCCAATGGAGATTTCCATCCTGTTATGCAAACTTTGATGTTGGGAGTAATAAGTAATAGTAATGACACAGTAATAAGACCAACCATTGAGTCAAATAATGTCTGTATAAACTGATTCCATTGTAAAAGGCCATTTTAGCTTTTGAGGGGTAAGAAAAAGGCAATTTTAGGGCAAAGTCTGCCCTCTCCTACTCCTCTGCATCCACGTCTTTTGAGACGAAGCTGTCAGTGCTGTCACCTAAACGCGTGGTGACTGAGTGGCCTCCTGAAGACGTGCTCAAAAAGAGCCAGCCGCTTCCTGATTGATGGAAAATGAGATGGATCTGTCACTGGACCTCCCTCCACACAAACCCCCCTCTCCTTTATCCTGTTGTGCCCCCTTTGAGCCCATCCCCCATCCTGCCAACAGAGTGGCACTAGAAGGGGTGTGCAGGACCGACAGAGAGGAGTTGGGGCAATACCCCTGTAGTAACTTATATTCAGCTCTGTCTTCTCCCCCACCAATACAGAGGAAGAGGGGTCGCCTAAATCAAGAAAGCTGAGACTTTTTCCACTGTACCAGCACTGTGAATGCCCATGGTAGAGCCAAACATTTCTGATATTGGGAGAAATTCCATTTTTGAGAAAGTTGTCAGGGGGAACTGGACGTGGCATTGTCAGTTTTGATGTCCATAGACAAGTCTTCATAGACTGTCAGTCAGTCACATGACAAACACTTCTTTTTCATCTCTTTCTTATAACATGATTATAAATCTTAAAATAAGACTTATCACATATAATCACTATATATTATTAACATTATGTAAAACATTTACTCTTCCATTCAAAAGGTTTGTGGTCTCTAAAAAAATAAATAATAATAATTTATAATAAATAATAAAATAAATAATAATAATTTCCGACGGAGGCGGAGCCGATGGATCCCAGGGCGCAGATGGAGAAGAGTGACATCGCTGACACAGGAGGCCTGGGCGATGCCCGAGGACTGAGGCAATACCGGCGTGATGGAGGACTGAGGCATACCCGAAGGGAAAGAGGAGCCTGCTGCAGCCATAGGGTGGAGGAATGGAGCATAGCGGAATGTCCGCAAGACCAGGGCGGAGTGACGACTGACCAAGGGGGAGCCGGTGGGATGAGGGAACCTGGTGAAGAAGTAAGGCCGAGGGTGTCTTGTGGAGCCAAAGGTGGAGCCGACAGGCCGAGACAATCTAAGGCGGAGCCACTGGATTTATCCGCTCAGGCGCTGATGGTGGTTGTAGGACCTGAGGCTCGACGTGAGTGCTTGGCATCGCAGGAGATGAAGGGCTGACAACCTCCAGCAGAGGGCTGGAGAACTGGCTGAGCAAGAGGCAGATGAAGGCTAGACAGGGTCGAAGGTAAAAATACATTGTCCATGGCCCTGTCCAAGAAGTCTGCTGCGGAGCCCGCATCAGTGCAGGCTCGGCAAAAGTGCGCATCAAGGGCACAAATCGACCACATGGGGGCGCTCACGAGCACCCTTCTGAGATCTAAAAATGGCAAATGGGACACACTGCGGTCTCACGGACTTAACGGATACGGGCACGCGGCAGCCATTGTAAGTCCACAAGACCGAAAGTGCACATGAAGTGTGCCATTTGGGACATTCAACTAAAGATGAATGAGTCCAGATAACTATGACAATATGGTAATAATATTTTACAGTATAACTATTTTTATTTATTTAATCAAACAAATGCAGCCATTAGACTTTAGATCAAACACATGTGACATTATTAAGGGCCTTTCATCGGAAGAAAATCCTGAGAAGCAGAAGATTTAAGCAAAAGTCTCAATTTGATTCCCATTGAATCTCATTTGTGACTTTGAGAACATAGATGATAGATGAACATAGATGAAAATGGATGATTAAGATCTCTTTTAAGGCCTGCCTAATCAGTTTTTCAAGTCCCTTTGGCTTGTTTTTTGCATTCCGGGATATAAAAATGCATAGTTGATCTACTTTAGATAGCATTTATCAGTCAAGTTCCTGTTCCTACATTATTTCAGCCTGCTGGTTATTGAGTGTTTAGTTGGTATCTATCCAAGAGGAATGCATTGGAAGTCATTTAGGCAGCTGTGTGAAACATACATTAACCACTCTTTTTTTTAAATCCTGGCTCCAGATTGCACATTTAAACAAGAAAATGCTGATCTTAACGGCTTTAATAATAACCACATAACAAGCTCACACATGTCCATCATAGGAATGCAATGAATGTGCCTTTTTCAGCAGGTGTGATTGAGGTGTTTTTGTTGTGTTTCAGGGTGATATATCTGCAGGTTAGCATGAATGAGGGATTGTCCTACATCACAAGTTCAGTGCACATCACTACTGCTGAATGTGTAAGTATGAATGTCTTCCTTTGACAAAACCACTTCTACCTGTAAAAACATGAATGGCAGATTGGCGTGACAATGATTCAACCTCCCTGAATGTCTTCTCAAAGACTATTTGACATTGTTGTTTGCTGTCTACATCTTGTTTGGTTCCTTTTCCCTTCTCTCTTACCCTTTCTTTTTCTCTTATGAGGTCTCCTCTGCTTTCTTTCATCAGAGGAGTCTGGTTTTGTCACGTAAGTTAAAATTAGCAGCAGTAAAAAAAAACAAAAAAACAAATTCCATCTCTTGGAGCAGCCATTTGCCCTGTTCTTCATTCTCCTTACCTGTTCATTTGTGTTATGCCAGTTAAATACTCATGAAGATGTATGTTTGTATCTCTCTGAGTGCAGTTTGATGGGACTATCCTGCTCATCTCATTACTGGCTGTTTTCCTGTTGTTGGGTCTGGTTCTGATGTGGTGGTTCTGGCCTCTGTGCTGTACAGTGGTACGTCTGTACGTCTCACAGGTCGAAGCTGTACATAATTAACATTTACAGTGGTAAAAAAAACTGGTTTGACAATTAAAACACAATTTAAAATGTATGGATGTCATTGCATAACATAACACAAAACATCACATATGTTAAAGACTCACAATCACACTTGCAGCCATAGCAAAAAATGTATGCAAGCAGTTTTTTAGCAGTTTAATTTTTATTATTGTTATTTATAAATCATGCATTTATTTGTTATTCACACAAAATAAAAAAAATTGTCATCATTTACTTTCCCTCAAGCTGGTCCAAACCTGAACAAGTTTTTTTCTTCTGTTGAACACATTTACATTACATTTACATTTATTCATTTAGCAGACGCTTTTATCCAAAGCGACTTACAAATGAGAACAATAGAAGCAGTTAAACTAACAGTAGGACAACAAAATGCAAGTGCTATGACCCTTCTCAGTTTAATCTAACGCAGAACTTTTTATTATTATTATTATTTTTTATATAGTTAATTTCCTATTTCCTATTGAGAACACAAAAGAAGATATTTTGAAGAATATTAGTAACCAGTATTTTTTTCCTACTATGGAAGTCAATGGCTACGGTCAACCATCTGGTTACCAACATTCTTCAAAATATCTTCTTTTGTGTTCAGCAGAAGAAAGAAACTAATACAGGTTTGGAACTACTTGAGGGTGAGTAAATTCTTCCTTGTTATTAATGATAATCAGGCGTTTATTTGTTATTCACACACTTAAACATGCATTTAACATTGTCAGTATATATTATTGTTATTCAAGTCAAGTCAAGTCAAGTCGCCTTAATTTATTTAGCGCTTTTAACAAGATTGTTTCAAAGCAGCTTTGCAGTGATAATAGGAAATTAAAGTACTGTAACAGATTGTTTTGGCTTTACAACAGCTCTAGATATTATTATAGATCATTCATTAATTTGTGTTATTCACACATTTAAACAGTGATTTGAAAATATTGGTATATTAAAGGGATAGTTCACTTTGAAATTAAATTTTGGTATGTTTTAGCTTACCTCAAGGGCATCCAAGATGTAGGTGTCTTTTTTTCCGCAGTAGTTTCAATTTTGATATTTTTAGGTCAAACCGTTCTTGTCTGTCAGTCATTTAATGCAGGTCTATGGACACTGTCTCAAAGAGCATGCACAGAGTCCAAATTAAAACAATTCCCCATCGTCCAAATTAAACAATTCCCCATCGTAAGTACACATTGATGGCCTAAGACACGAAACGAGCGGTTTGTGTGAGAAAACGAACAGTATTTATATCGTTTTTACCTCTTATACACAGCCACGTCCAAGTGATCTGAGGGCGCGTGCGCATCCTGGTGTGTGACGTATAAGCAGACTGGTGCATAGATATATACACTAGATGTCGTTTTAAAGACATTGGTTCCAATGAACTGCCGTAGCCAAGGCAACATCTAGTGTGTATATCTATGCACCAGTCTGCGTACACGTCACACACCAGGATGCGTGCGTGCCCTCAGATCACTTGGACGTGGCTGTGTATAAGAGGTAAAAACTATATAAATACTGTTCGTTTTCTCACACAAACCGCTCGTTTCGTGTCTTAGGCCATCAATGTGTACTTACGATGGGGAATTGTTTAATTTGGACGATGGGGAATTGTTTTAATTTGGACTCTGTGCATGCTCTTTGAGACAGTGACCATAGACCTGCATTATATGACTGACAGACAAGAACGGTTTGACCTAAAAATATCAAAATTCATACTGCGGAAAAAAAGACACCTACATCTTGGATGCCCTTGAGGTAAGCTAAAACATACCAGAATTTAATTTCAAAGTGAACTATCCCTTTAATCATTATTGTTATTATCATTGTAACTTTTCCCCAGTGACATTAACAATGATTATGCTTCATGCAATGTAATGCTGTTATTCTTTATAATATACTATTTATAGTGTTTCTGTTTGTACTGTACTGCTCTTTGCTTAGATTACATTCTTTCGCTGAGAATTATTTTTCTTTCAGGTCATCAAGGAAGTCCCTCCACCCCCTCCCCCTGTGCCTGTGAGTCTAACTCCCTCTAACCTCATTTTTTGCTCATGTTTGTGTATGTGTGTATTTAGACACAGCATACACTCAAGTGTACCATGGAAATTTAGAGCCGATATGAATCAGGAGTCAGGACAATTTAAAAAAAATGATAAAATGACTTACACTCATAAGCTGAATTCAGTTCATTCCAGAAATGCCATCATTTCTTGTAAACCACATTCCCTAACACTGCCAATATCAGCTACTAAATATGAGTGCAACTGCTTTGAAAAGCTGTCCGTCACCATTTAAGGGCATTTTCTATGGCACAGCCGTGTAAATAAAGACAAGTGAGCAGTGTAACTGGACACAGTGCGAATCACAGGCTCAACCGCAGGATGACTGAATGGCAAAATTCAGGGAAAAGGGCTCATAATGATCCTCTTGTGTTTGCTTTGTTTCCAGAGGTCAAAGGCAAGCAGTCACTGAGGCTGATAGGAAATAAAAGAGCTTTGTGGAAATGGCTTTAGTGTGTGCATCTGTGCTTCTTACCACTGAAAGTGCAAACAAGGAGCTCTGTCTCTAAGGCTTCTCTTTGATTTGTAGACACAATGTGGTTGCTACTTTTTTAACTAACATTATTTGACAGTGTCTTTGTGTTTATTCTTTCTGTGTGAGTTGAGTTTGCTAACAGCGAATTTAAAGGGATAGTTCACCCAAAAATGAGAATTGTGTCATAATTTACTCACCCTCAAGTTGTTCTAAACCTGTATGAATTTCTCTCTGCTGCTGAACACAAAAGAATATATTTTGAAGAATGTAGGTAACCAAACAGTTGATTGACCCCATTGACTTCCCTAGTATTTTTCCCTAGTGTTCCCTTGTAAGTCAGTTGGGCCCTGCAGATGTTTGGTTACCATTATTCTTCAAAATTTATTCTTTTGTGTTCCATAGAAGAATGAAATTCAACTTGAGGGTGAGTAAATGATGACAGAATTTTCATTTTTGGGTGAACTATCCCTTTAAAAGACAGTTCCAACAAAATAAACAGAAAATGAATGTTTACATGACTTTTTAATTAAAATATTTACTAGTGTGATATTAGTTTTACATAAGTTTTGTGTGCTCAACAGGAGTCCGATGATGAAGATGGCATGGGCAAAAAGAAATGGCCTACAGTAGATGCATCCTACTATGGAGGAAGAGGAGTTGGGGGAATCAAAAGAATGGAGGTGATGCATGTTTTTGTACACGATATGGCTTTATATAGGGTGTCATTTGATCATAGGTTAACACAGGCTACAGGGGGATGAAGACCACACGTGACGAGTGATGTTATGAACCCTCAAGGCACTAGAACACATCACTGTGACCTTAAATGCTCCCTGTCTACCTCGTGCCAAAACTACATCATGTGACATCATAAGACATGCTGATGCCTGTAGATTTACTCCTGTAATTTGCAAAGGTAGCAATATTGGACATATTCATTATTGTTCTTTGTAAAATACACAACTTTTTTTTTTTTACAGCTATAGTACAAGTGCACTTCTTAAACACAGTAGTGTTAATGCAAGCTTGCGTGAAATGTCTTTTGCTCTTATTGAAACATGCAAGCCTTTCCACTGCTGCAAATACGGCTTCTTAATATTGTTTTCATGTGGAAACAGCCATTTTTCCATAGTTTGTGTGGTTCATAAGTGGACTATGTTCCATTGGTCTTTAGGTGCGCTGGGGGGATAAGGGCTCCACGGAGGAAGGGGCTAAACTGGAGAAGCCAAAGAACGCTGTGGTGAAAATGCCTGAAGACGAATTCGAGCCCTATGAACCCAAACTCAGAAAGCCTTATGGGCACAGACCTTCCCATCACAGAAAGTGGTATAGTCCTATTCAGGTACAGGAGTTTTTTCCATAAAATGTAATATGAAATCATCTGTCTAATCTTTTAAATGTTTTAAGGTCAAAAGGTTTTAATAGAACAATTCTATGTGTAATAGGGGAAACTGGATGCTTTGTGTGCCCTTTTCCGTCGAGGATACGACCAGGTGTCACTCATGAGACCCCAGCCCGGAGATCAGGTACAACCATGAACCATTTGTATCATTTGTATGCTTTTCAGAGACGCCAATCCCAAAATGCATTGCAACAAGCTTTAAACATAGATTATCAAATCACTAACGCTTATGGACACATTCAAATGATCAAAAATGGCAGTAAAGACATTTATAATGTCTCAAAATATTCCTATTTCAAATAAAATCATCAAAGAATGCTAAAAAATGTATCAAGGTTTCCAAAAAAATATTACGCAGCACAACTGTTTTCAACATTAGTAACAATAATAAGAAGAAGAATTTTTCTTGAGTACCAAGTCAGCATAAATTTCTGAAGGATCATGCGACACTGAAGACTGGAGTAATGGCTACTGAAATATAAAAATACACTTTTCCATCACAGGAATACATTACATTTATTTTTAAATAGAAAATAGTTATAATAAATTGTATTCATATTTTGAAATGTTGCTGTTTTTACAAACAGTAAATGCTGGCTTGGTGAGCATCAGAGACTCATTTAAAATAATAATAATTGATTGCATAGTGAAATGTATCAATATAAATAGATTATGATTAAAAAATGAATATGTGATCCAGAATTTGTGTGTTCTGAGTATGCTGGGATGCTGCTATAGAAAGAAGTGAGGTAGTTCCCTTGTGTTTGGAACAGAGCTGTTGTGAAACTGAGCATGCTCAGTAGCCGGGACAGGAAATAGCAGTGTAATTACATTGCTCTTAATTCCTCCTCACATGGAGCAGTCGTGTGGCCGAGCACAATCTCTCATTCTCTTGTGCCTTTTGTAAGAGACGTCCCTCAGTGTCTGAGGCCTGCTCTTTGCACCCCGCATTATTCCATCAGCACAAGCTGTGTCATGGCAACACATCTGTGCTTCTGTGAAAGGCATCTTTCATGTGGACCGCAGTGCCGCAGGCTGTACAGTATGATCCCATTGACATGGGCAGACTATAGGTCCGTTCCCACACTGTAGATGGACCGATCTGATTTACTTTAGGTTTATTCTTCACTGCTTCATAATGGGCCACTTGTCTGATGGACCGGCAATGTCCAGCTGCTCAATGTACTTTGCATGAGCTTTAGATGGTGCTGGTAAAGCCAGCAGACTCTGTAAAGGGCGAGGTTTGGATGGAAACAGCTGTGCCATTCAGGGAGATTTGGGGCGTAGTTGTGTGTTTCATGCCCACCTGCAGCCCACTAGACGGCAGACACAAACAACTCGCTGTGCCCAAACAAGACCTCTGCTCAGCTACAGACGGCCTAATCTCTATATTAGTCCACGTCTTTCTCTTTATAACTCTGTGCATTCCCTAGCTGTGACTGATCCTCTGTCTGTCTCTTTCTGTCTCTGTCTCCTCTTTGTCTTTTCTTCTGTTTTCTATTCCTAGCAAAGGGCCTCTTATGTGCATATCTCTAGTCTTGAGGAATTCAAAGATGGATTGCAACTAAACAGTCTATCATTATACTGCTTGTAAAGCAGCACTGTATTGATATTTGTCAAACACATTGGTTAGGGATTTGCTCTAAATTAGTTCACATGTTTCTCTGTTTATAACACATACTTCAAAATCCCAAGCATAAGTATTGAACTTTTGCAGTTAATTCAGCATTTAAAGTTTTAATTCTTTTAAACATTTATTATGAGGATATTTTTAGCCTGTCAAGGTTTATATTTTACATTTACATTTATACTTTATATTTAAATATATATATATATTTAAATTTTACAAGATTACTTTTTGAAAATCTCCCATTTATTTACACTGATAGGATGCTTGTGCATTCAAAGTGTAACAGCAATGATGTCATGGCATTTATTTGCATTCTGGATTGCGATTGGTCATGTTTCTTACTCCTATTGCATACGGAATTGTTCTTTTTCGATTGGTCAACTTATCCACAGTTACCTGTAAAATACCACAGTTACTACAGTTACTGTTACTACAGTAAAACTGGGGTAATTTGGATTAGCCATTATTGTCAATAAAAAATAGAGATTTTACTTCTTCTGAACACAAAAGAAGATATTTTGAAGAATGTGGGTAACCAAACAGGCCCTGTTGACTTCCATTGTAGGAAAAAAAATACTATGGAAATCAATGGGTGCCGTCAATGGTCTGGTTACCCATATTATTCAAAATATCTTCTTTTGTGTTCAGCAGAAGAAAGAAACTCAGGGCCCTATTTTAACGATCTGAAACGCAAGTGTCAAAGCGCAAAGCGCAAGTAACTTTGTGGGCGGGTCTTGGCGCTGTTGCTATTTTCCCGGCGGGATAAATGACTCTTGCGCCAGGCACAAATCTAAAATGGGTTGGTCTGAAGTAGCTTCATTATTCATAGGTGTGGTTTGGGCATAACGTGAAATAAACCAATCTATCTATCTATCTATCTATCTATCTATCTATCTATCTATCTATCTATCTATCTATCTATCTATCTATCTATCTATCTATCTATCTATCTATCTATCTATCTATCTATCTATCTATCCATCCATCCATCCATCCATCCATCCATCCATCCATCCATCCATCCATCTATCTATCTATCTATCTATCTATCTATCTATCTATCTATCTATCTATCTATTGTAATAATGTATGATTTGCAAAAATGAAAACTGCTGCTTCTGTGTAGATGAGAGAATCAAAGTGTATGCGCGTTGTGCACACGCTACATTGATTATGGCCAAGCATGCGCCCTTAAAATAGCATATGAATAACATGCGCAACGCGCCACTGACTTTAAACAATTTTTTCCTGGTTAGTGGCGCAATTGTTTTCTAAACCTGCAAAATAGCATGAGGGAACGTTTGCGCCGGAACACGCCTCCTTTTTTGCGCTGAACCGCCCAGGGAGCGCAAGTTCATTCCCTAGTTTAGCGACGTGCTTCTGTGGAGGGAAAAGCGCGCTTTGCGCGGGTGCAAAATAGGAATGATACATGCGTCGGTGTACAAAGTCAATTGCGCTGGGTGCAAGATAGGGCCCTCATACTTGAGTAAATGATGACAATTTTCATTTTTGTGTGAACTGTCCCTTTATAAATGAACATGTATAACCTGAGATAATGTAGATGAGTCCTAGGTCAAACTTTTTACCCATTGGCTTCAGTGCACTCATTGTGATGCAAAGGTGACAGCTTTGCTTTATTACTCACTTATAGTTGTTGTGTAATGAAAGAAGCTCTTGTTGTTGAAAGTCTTTGTCTGGCCAGTTTACAAGCTTCACCTCACATGCTCAGTATCTGCCCCCTCACGTCTGAGTGCCATCTACAATTGAGACAAAGAAACTCTGTGGAACAGACAGTGTTTTTGTTTTGTTTTTCCTAATGACCCACAGGAATATAAAAGTTGTGTCAAGAAAGACTGGTTAACAGAAGGAAATACATAATTTACGAGTCAAGGTGAATGACATGCTCCTCCGACTGTTCTTGAGGATTCTCCTCTCACGTAGCCAATGCTTGGTGGTCTGATTTAACAGCTTATTAAACAGAGAGCCCTATAACATGACATGAGGCCCATTTGGCAAAGGGGGAGGTGAGTATTATTGTGATAGGCTATTGTCAGGTTGGTGGGGGGTGGTGGTGATTGATTCACGTCTGTCTGGCTGGGGGGTAAAGCCATCACTTTGCCGGTCTTGTGCAGCGAAAAGGACAATTTGGCGAGCAGCACAGCAACAGGCCTGCACAAGGGTGAGCATATGGGCCCAATGAGAATGGAGACTCATGAATATTGTGCAGATGTGGGTGGAGGGAGTGGGGAAGAGAAATCTGTCCATATGGTGTTTTAACTACTGTGGATGACCCCCAGCAGGCTACAAGATTCTACTGGCTTTAGATCAGGGGTCTCAAACTCAAATTACCTGCGGGACACTAGCAAGGCGCTGCTTTCCATCAGGGGCCAGTTGAACAGTTGCAACTAATTCATGCGTTAGTCATCAGCCTTTTACAGCCTATTTTTTTAAATAAATGTAATACATTTATATCAGGTATTTCTTTAGTATTAACATTAAGATAATAATACCAGTAATTTGTGATCTTGTGGGGACAATTTGTTTTTAATTTTTTTGGTTCCCATGAGGAAAACATCCCATGATAGAAAACACACTTTGTACAGTATAAACCAATGGTCTATGGAAAGTCAAGTCCCCATAAAATATGGAAACCCAACATAATAATCCTTAATAGAATCAAACCAAAACCAATCATTGCAGAAAGTGCTCTCTATATGACAGGTGGTTAGAGTGAAAAGGCTTAAAAATGACAGGGCTTGGTGAGGTTAACCAAAAGTGAAAGTTGTTTCAGAGGTGGAGCAAGTTGTTACATTTTGATTAAATATTATGAAGTTAAAAAAAAATTCTTTAAAAAAAATCACTAGCATGTTGTTATTAAAAGGTAAATGGTATCTTATTTGCAAGCAATATGTTGACTTGTGTCACAACTTGTGACAATTTTCAATCTGTATGTGAAGATTGAACAGTTAAAGAGAAAGATACATGAACTGACATCTTTGCTTGCCAATCTCACAATGTATTTAAACCATCCCAACACTTTCAGACGACGATTATAGAAAACAGACACCCCCTTACATGGAGTCCCTCTCTGTCCGTCTGTTTCATATTTACTGTTACTGTTTCACTCCTGCATAGTCAGTGATTTGAGACCACCCTTTTTACTATAACACAAAAAAAGGCGTATCCTGACTCAGTCCTCTAAGACCCTTGAACAAAAGAGAGGGAATCTTTCCTGTGACAATTTAGCTAGTGGCCTTTAAACTGTCCATCTGTTTGTCTGAGCTCAAACAGCATGGCAGAGACTGACTCCCCCCTAACCGCTCTCCTTTCCACTCGAGTGAAAGTAATTCGAGTTCAGCAAGATCAGAGTAGGACACATATTAGTTCACAGTTCACACTGTGCTTTTTTATTGAAGGTGATAGTATCAAATGCTGTGGTGTTTGTGATTTATTAGCCATGGCTGGCATGCATTTCTAGCTAATATTTGATTGTTTACCATTCATTCTTTTAATAAGCATACTGAATATTGTGATTTATTTCTTAAAGTATATTATTATCATACTCAGTATTAATACTATCTACAATATACAACCATTCACAAGTTTCTTTTCAGCAAGTAAGCATTAAATTGATGAGAGTAATAGCATTTATAATGCATAATACAAAAGATGTTCTTGTTTCAGGTAAATTCTATTCATTAAACAACCCTGAAAAAAATACATCGTGGTTTCCTCAAAAATATTAAGTAGCTGTTTTCAGCATTGATAATAATAATAAATGTTTCTTGAGCACCAAACCACCACATTAGAATGATTTCTGAAGGATCATGTGACACCGAAGACTGGAGTAATGATGATGAAAATTCATCACAGGAATAAATTACATTTTAAAATATATTAAATAGAAAATAGTTTAAATAGTAATATTTCTCAATATTGCTGTTTTTACAGTAGGCCTATTTTTGATCAAATAAATGCATCCATGGTGAGCATAAGAAACTTCTTTCAGAAACATACCTTTTAAAAGTTCAAGCAATTGTGTTTATCACTTCGATTTCAAAATGTTTTATTGCGTGTAGCCACGTATACTGTGTTTGAGAGGAAGAAGATTTAAAGCTTTGCCTCCATTCATGCACTTGCATATGAATACGTCACTTTTATTTAGGCCCGACAAAAGTGGTTCCTGAGTCATCCAGAGTTTCATTTTATGCACTTAATGAAGCGTAAAGTGGGTTTTGAATGGCTTTGGTCAGTCAGTCCCAAAGTTTGAACCCTCTCTGAATGTTGTGAATTCACAACAATGAATCACTTCATCTTTAAGAATGTAAGTTTTCTCAGAGACCAGTGTCTTGTTCCAACACCGTTTTCACAAATAGCTTTTATTCCTTAAGCGCAGCGCTGCAACTCTTCAACCCCACCCCCATGATTTTAGGGACAGAATTGCAGTTGACAGCTGAGTTTCTGAATGTCTGAAGTGCTGTGGGTTCATCTCCTGGGCATTTTTGAGCGAAAGCAAGCGAGAGAACTCAGCTTAGGATCAGCTGCACCAGCGCTTGAGCTTTTGTTTTTGAATCCCACGCGTTTCGCGTTCAACTTGTCACCTCAGGGGTTAAAAATACAATGTATCCATACAAAATATGTAAAGAGTTTGGGTTTCGTTTTATCCCCAGAAGTTATAGCTTCTGATAGCAATGAGATTTCAGCTTTGAACTGACAGTGATCCCACCATCTGTCTTGTGTCCATAGGGGCGATGCATCAACTTTACCCGGGTGAAAGCAGAGGAGCCAAGGTCACCGCCACGCACCCACCTTCCACCTCCACCGCCCCCTTCAGACCATCAGCCACTTATGCAGCCCCCGCCCAAAAGACCACCATCCCGGGGACCCTCAATCAACCGCTCACCCCCAAGACCTCCACCAGCCCGGGCCCCCCCAGGCCCCCACGGACCCCCTCCTTCACGACCTCCACCCTTCCCTGGGAACAGGCATTGAGAACAATGGAGGGCCTTCACAGCTACCCTAAAATCTCTCATTCAAATTTGTGATATTTACGAAAGCCACTGGTTTGCCACAGTTTCAGATACATGAGTTTGATGTTGATTTGGAGTGAATGAAATGTGGAGTATGTGTCTGTGAAACACTCTTAAAATAAAGGTGCTTTATTGGGATATATCTGTGAAAATAAAGGTGCTTTATTGGGATATATAGTTCCATGAAGAACCTTTATCATCCACAACCTTTCCATTCTAGGGCCTTTATAATTTAAAAATGTTTTTCACATTTAGAAAAAAAAAAAAATTAAGAACTGTTCACTGAAAGGTTCTTTGGGGAACACAAAATTGTTCTTTTCTGGCATCAGTGCGAAAACCCTTTTTTGGAACCTTTACTTTTAAGAGTGTGAAAGAGGGACTGCATCAATGCATGAGATTATTACACATGCAAAATTAATGCACTTAAGAACGTTCAATGTTGACTTGGGGTATTTGTATTTCTGATTTTGCATGACGTTAGTGTGTCAGTATGAATACATACATTATGCCCTGTTTTAATTTGTATAATATTAACTGGTCACATCTTTAAAAAGAAAATTTGACTTGCTGTGACTGCGGGGCAGTACAAACCTCTAATTTATTTAGCCTTGAGTTCCTGGTAGGCACTTGAATATAAAATGACAGGGTGTCCACCACTGGTACTGGACACTTAGCATGATATTTCATATAATATATTTTGTGTTTTGCTTTGTGGATCATGGTCATTAATAGTAGTCCTATACAGCAAGAAAATGTTAATGTTATAAATAATATGGACATGGGTTGGATTTTTTCTTTTCTTTTTTTTTTCTGGACCCATTATTAATTTTTTTATATAAATTAGTTTTTCTCCTATGATATGAGAATAAGAACAATATTATCCCCATTTTATGTAAATTTATAAAAGATAGGAATAAATATTCGGTTCTAAAATTGTTTGAACTTGTGTTGAACAAGCTTTATAGTCAATCACTGGCAGTAAAATGTGCAAAAGCCCAAGGTTTATTGTTTATTCAAGCCTGTTTGCTCTTCTTTGAACACCTTTAATTCTACAGATTATTTAAATTTGTGCAAATCTTACAAATACAGCCGAGCAAGCAACACAGCCAGCTTATACGTACACCAAAACATGATTATTATTATTTTTTTCAGTGAAGTCATCCTCAAAGATTGGTCAATTTCCAAGATTGCATCATCTTTAAACATTTTGCATGAAGGATTTGTCAGCTCACCGTCTTTGTTGTGTATCACTTTTTCAATCAGATAAATGTGGGAGTGTAAAAGTAACAAAAATCCTTGTATGATGTGAATATCCATACTAATGCTTAGCCAGATTCTACAGATAATGAGTTAGAATGAGAAACTAGGAACTGCATGGTTTAGCTTTATTTTTCTGACTCCCTTTATTTCCACACATAACTTACAGTACACCTCATTCCGCTCTGTAAGGAATTAATACTCAGCAGGGCCTTGATTCACATCATGTAACATGACATGATTCATATGGTCTGATGACTGCAGCTCCTTTGGCTGGGTGCACCGAACACTCATGAGAAACATCAATGTGTTGACAGTGGCCACAAAACGTGGAGCCCTGTGGCAGCACTGAGGATGTTCCCATTACAGGCACTGACAGCCACACATTGTGACTAATATCCCTCTGCCTGTTGTGCTGTGCTGTGACAGCATTTTGTAGCAAATTCAGTGACCACACTTAAACCTGCACCTGTAAAATACAGTCTTTATTCCCCATATCAGATTCAATCTTAAAAAGTATGAATGGAAATTATTTTAGCATGCATCTGAATCAATGCATTTACACAAACGTTCTCCTAAGCTCTAAGAATGAATTTCATGTCCTTGACGTCTCACCTTCTTGTTAAGTGAAACAGTGCCCTCTCTTGGCCAAAATCACTTCAGTACATGATCAGGAGTCTACGACATTTTAATATTATTACAACCTGACTGGCTTTAATTCGTCGTGATGATAATACGAAGACCATAACTACCTTCAATGAGAAGGTTCAAAGTTTCATTGTACATATTATATTTGACTGAAAGTTAAAAAAAATCCCCTAAAATGGTAATTTTATGACTAAAAGTTAGTGAAAAGAAGTCACCCCACTCACTACTATCAGTTCGTTATTGAAAAGAAAACAAGATATCACAGGACGTCTTGTTCATGTCAAACCTTTCGTAAAAGCCTCTCTATATAACGATCTCTAAATAACGATTTGCATTAAAATGCTTAATGTTGGTGTTTATATCTAAGACACAGAATAACTGCTAAACTGATTCAGATAAAGCTAGCCTACATGCAAAACGCCAGTGTTAACTTTAAAAAGACCTTAATGAACTGCCCTTAACTGGTTTAGAATAGATGTCAATGGAGTCTGAACTAAGGTGGCTATAAATGTTTTACAGAACACAGAAGCAGATTTCAGCCGATGAATCATGGTGAATCATAATTATGAGATTAAAAAGATATAATTATGAGATAAAAAGTCATGAAATTCAAAATGATGACCAATATCATAATTTTAATTAAATTATTTAGATTAAAAAGTCGAAGTTGACATACTATGTCATAATTATGAGGGAAAAGGTCCAAACTGATAGACTGTCATAATTAGACCCATAATTATGAGATAAAAAGTCATTACGGTTAATTAGCCTATGAACTAAAAGTCAAAATGATTTACTAAATCGTAAGAGATAGGCTAATATGCATCCATATGCCATGCATTGTGAATGTCAATATAGAAGCAAAACAATGAAAGCCCATTTCTGTCAAAAAGTAAAAAAAAAAATAAATAAATAAAAAAATGTATTTGGTAAATTATAATTTGTTAATGTAGGCTTTATGACTATCGTTTTATAAAGTCAAAATGATGAGATACCAGGTCAAAAATTTGATTTTGACTGTCATAATTGTAACTCAGTAGGCTATGTCAAATTTGAACTTTTTGCCATAATTATGATTAAATTTGTCAATGTCCTCTTTTTATCATCAATGTTGTTGGGTTTTTGTATGTAGCAGAATGGGCTTCCATAGTTATGGTCTATGTTGGTGTACATTCACAATGCATAAAAAAACCTTATGTCATGCATTGTCAATGAAAGATGGCTCTCAAAACCAGCTGTAGTGGCTAAAGCCAGCAGACGCCACCATAAACATGAGCCTGTATCACTCTACTCTCACTGGGACCATAAGGGAAAATCCAGTCGAGCTTATTGGAGTAAGAGGACACGTCTGACCTCCAGCAGCCCTCTTTCACTCTCTCTCACAGCTGGGATCTACGTTAACACCACCAATATCCTCTGCAGAAAAACTGTGGTACACAATATCTATCACTGTAACATTTGTGAGATTTAAGACTTTGAAGGGCACTTGGGAATTACTTTATTAAAGCGCATCTTGAATGATTTAAAAATTTAAGAAAACACCATTGTTTTACAATGGAAACATGATATTAATAATGTAAAGGCAGAAAGCATAAGGCAGTATGGGATTCTTTAAAAAAAACTGCATGATCTCATGATTGATGTCATTTTCTTCATGTGTATTGATTAGTACATCTCAAATGTAAAAAAGTACAAAGCATAAAATTAATAGAAAAGCAGAAAAACTACCATTTGTAAAGAAAAAGATTCACTCCATATGATTTTCTTAACATTTTATTTTCTGTCCATCATAGCAAGTACATAAATACATAAGGCAAACGCTATTATCATACTGCTTTTTTCTCATATCATAACTACAGCAAACATCAACTAGGACCTCTTGAAATCATCATTAAGAGACTTCCACAGGAAGTTCACAAAGCATTTGCACACATGTCTCTAGCTTTTAATTTGATCATGCCATGTAAAATGAGGCCAGATCTAGGAAGACCACAACAGGAACACATTTTAGGCTTTCCTCTTCTTCAGTATTTTTGTTCCAGAGAGCGCTCCTTTCTTGGCCCCTCTGACCATGCCTTTGAACTGGCCTTGGAGTTTGGCCTTTTTCCTGTTTAAAGTTCAATCAGGTTTTATCAGCTGCATCACTGGTATATTTAAAGAGAAAGCGTGCAAGGACAGAATCGGTCCCTTACCTGCGATTGAGCTGGGACTTCTTCAGAGGAACGTAGGCATATGGGTCACACTTGCCTTCCTTCTTAACATCCCCTTTTCCCTTCTGCAATGAACAGAGAGGTTAAGCAGAGATCCTTGAGATGTTCATTTTATGTTGTCTATTATATCGAAGGCTTCTCACCTTAGATTTATACTCTGTCCCAAACGCTGGTCTTGCACCCAGAGGCCTGTGGATTCCAGTGCCACCGGCTGAGAAGTTCCACAATACATAGAAATGTTAACATGTTCAGAAAACATTATATAATTAATTTGTTGTAACAATATTTAAACTACAGCGCTGCTTATTATAAATTCACAATAGCACTGTTAAGTTATGATTTTATATGGTTTTAATATATTGTGGAGCCTTAGAAAACAGTCGAATAATGTGCTTCATGGATTCTTATACGTGGAATGCGCCACTTCCGGTATTTTGCCGGTTACTCGTTACTCGTTTTTTTTTTTAAATCAAGTACTCGAATTTAATCGAGGAATCATGAGAGCGCTAGTTATCATACATTAGAGTGGACACTAATATATAGTTATCGTTCTTTGTGTGAATGAACCTTTACACTATAGCACAGTCCTTTTTTTAAAAATGAGACAAAATGATTATGAATTATGTTGTCCTACCTAAATATTTCATCGCAGGTTTAACATCCATGTCCTCATCTAGATCGTCATGCATTTGCCTCTTTGGATTCTTCCTCTGTTCAACAAAGAAAAATTACCATCACACACTACAAATTTTTTTTGTACATTTCTCAATTCGGATTATGAAGAAAGTGAAAAGCATAAAACACCCACAGTTTTGATTCCCGCCTCTTCGAGGACATCATCCATTTCAGCGTCTGGAGGGATATATGCATATTAACATACAGTGGTTTATTGCAATAATAAAGGTGAGTCAATAAACTTCAGCAAAAATGATCATGTCCCACCTTTAGCTTTGTTATCATCATAATCATCACCCTTCTCTTCTTCGATGATCAATCGACCATCGGATGTCATCTTGAATCCATGCTCAACTCTGTTAGCCTTCTTTAGGTTAGGGTTGGTGGCTAAATCAATAAAAATGAGCGATATACACAAGATATATTAATGTACATGATGAATTTAATTTGATCATGACTGAATCTAACTGAACATTTGGAAAGATCTCTTACCCAGAACTCTCTGCGCTGCTTTTGGATCGAGGAAGTTGAGTGGTTCGTCGGACACACCTTCCTTTAACCAGGCCTGACCCTTCTTTTTCATTGGCTTCTTCAGCCCCTTCTTGGGCTTCTCGTCTTCATCCGAGTCAGCAGAATCAGTCTCTGCCAGAATGTCCTCAATACTGCAAGGAGACAACGGACATTAATCCGGAAACATGTGAAAAAGGCGTTTTAGTTTCAAAACGCACCCCATCCACACTAGCGTTTTCCAAAAGTTGCTCATCCACACTGAATCGTAAACACACTTAAATCACCTTACTTGCACATATGAAAACTTAAAAGCTCATGAGATGACACAGAGGGAGCAGTCAAAGTTCTCACACTAATTTTCTGGCACAATCACTATATTAGTAAAATATTCCACCAATCACTGTTGAGCACAGGTCACACTCAAAATCTTTTTTTGCCACAGGACAGCAATTGAGAGTACATTTTGTGTCATCTTCGCAAGAATGCAATATGAAGATTCTACAAAGGAACATTCATCTAGCAACACTGAAAGTAAAAAGCAGGCACAACAATGCCGGTATAACCATAGATATCATGGGTACAATATGCATCACATGACTCAACATGCATCATCGTTTTTTGAAAACCTGTTTTCACGGTCCACACTACAGCATGAAAACAGTCTCAGTGTAGATGGAAGGTCAAAATGGAGAGAAAAAGATGTGTTTTTAAATGAAAACGTATTTGTGTGGACAAGGCCAAATAATAAAAAAAACACTATCAAGAACATCCTGTCAGCTAAGCCCTAAAATATTTCCAGATTGACACCACATAAAACAGCCACATTACTCAAATCATAAAGCAAAAGATTTCAGTTGTATCTGTACCTCTCTCCTTTCACTTTAGGTGATTCGTCCTCAGTGTCTGAGCCGTCCCCTTCTGTCTTGTTCACGAGTTTGCGTCTCTTATTTCTGGCCTCCGTTTTACGGATATTCACTAGGACCTTGTGTTGCTCGGCCGGTAACATGCTTTTGACCAGCTCAAATCTGAACACATATTACATTACAATCATACAAAGTTTATAGAATAAAAGAAAAACCATATAAAGAAAGAAAGGACTGAGTGGTTATGTTTGGTGGTTAGCCGCAAACCTTACCCAAATTTCCTAATCAGTTTGGTGTAAATGCTCTTAAGTTTCCCCCTAAAGTGTCTTCGCATATCGTTCATATTGTTGATGCCTTCCATCTGCAAAATGATAGAGACAAAAGGGAAAAGAATCAATAACATGGTCAATTTATTAGAACTTGTGAACTTGAAAACACACTCTCTCTTCCTCACTTACAATAACATTAACATGGCTGGCTAAAATCTTGACATCTAGAGAAAACAGGAGAACTTTTAGGAAGCCAAGCAAGGCCTTGACAATGTCTCGTGTCCTGCTGGCAAGCAGAAGACAGACATTTTGTAGCAGCAGCTCCAATGAGGACACGTCTATGGAATCTGCAGATAAAGACCAGACAATATTTCCACATTTATTTTTGCTTTACAATCAAACAACGATTAAAAACATTTAATGATTCTTTACAATCATTAATATAACTACAGTTTCACTTTTTCTGCAGAAAATGTGAGTAGTGATTCCCAACAAAACAACAGAATGAGATTAAGTAGTGGTCACTCTCACCTTTGTAATGGAACACCAGCCTGGTTAAGGCAAGAACTGTGCAGGTGATCATCGTTACAGAGCCAGTAAGTCCAATGTACACATGGTCTAAATACTCCTTTATGGCATCTGACAACACATTATGACAGATAATTATTTCAGCTCTTTTTTTATAGACAATATTGAAACAGAAAATTTGTACAAAGTGGGATCATACATCATTTCAAACAAAACTGATGAGGATAAAATACACAAAAAAGCCAAAGGCTTATTTCCAGTGTGGTCCTCTATGTTCACAAAATGTAAGAACAGATCATATATGGAGAGAAATCACCATCAAGTTCAGCATCTCACTCTACATCACTTTTAAATTGATAAAAAAGCCATTTTTTAACTTCCTTTCTAAAAACACTTTCAACTTTTATCTGATTTATACAGCAAAGTTTATTATTCCAGGCTATAGCACTAGTATATAGAAAGGAATTTTATAGTGTGAGTGAATTTCTTACTTTTAGCTAGATATATTTCAGTAATGAAAATAAAAATATATTAGATTTTCTCTTCACCTTTTGGGTCCCCACAAAACCGCAAAAATGCATGGCCAATCTCAACCAGAAGAGTGTAGGCATTTTTGCGGGCACCGATAGACATTTCCTTTGTGCAAAGAATTACCTAAAAACACACAAACACTTTTATAAAGAATAACACTCGGATTTAAGACTTTGCAGTTAATGCGCATTTAAATGCTGAGTAAAATGAATTAACAGCATGCACTTACTATAGGATTAGGAATAGGGTTTAGTTTTTGATTAGATGCATGTAATTATGGTTAATTTACAGTAATACTACTGTAACAAGGACACTAAAATAAAGTGTTACCAACTGAGCTCAATGCCAGACGTACCTCAGGAAGCAGAGCAGTAATAAAATCACGGTGCTCTTCATTGATCTGCTTCACTATGTGAATCAGACACTTGAGTCTAGGCTGAAAAATGTAATAAAAAAAAACACCACTTATTATTCCATTACACATTCTCAGTGTAAATGTGATTACTTGGTGTTTTTTCATGGCTCTCACCCGTTTGGCAGATGAGACGGCAGACTTCAGGCTGCCCAGCAACATTGCCTTCAGCTGCTCGAGATTCGCCAGAACAAAAGCCTTACTAGATGTTTTCTCTCCTCCACACATCTCCTCCAGCACTCTGTAGGCTTTTTTCTGGATGCCAGCGTCCTTGCTCTATAAACACACATGTACAGAGACATGAAGTACACTCAATGCAAAGAGTGAAAATATGGTTTAAAATGGTAATAGGAAGATTCTCACCTCCACCAAAGGTTTAATCAATTCAAATGTTTGGGTCATAGATGGTTCATCCACAAATGGAGCCATTGCAACAATCAGGTCGATAACTGCAAGCCTACAAAATATGAGCCACTTATTTTCCAATGCAAAATGTAAACCTAATCCAATGAAGCTCGACACACTTTTTAGGATGATACTCAAACATGTGGTTTCAAATTATGCATTATTCAGGTTTCCATCTTGGTGTCTGCCTTTTTATATGCGTCTCAAAGAAAGACGGTAAATGTGTGAAGCTGAATTACCGTGTGAAGTTGTCCTCACTGTTGAGTCTCTCCGAGGCTTTTTGCAGGAATGTGCACACCATCTAAATCAAAAGGAAAGAAATAATTACAACTGACAACAAGAGCAAACTTGCAATGATGTAATTTTAACTGTATGTAAAAATTTATTTGTAAATATGGTAGATGAATTTACTGGCTGGTCTGTGATGTTGAGGTAAACTCTGATTGTCTCAAGGACAGCCATTCTAGCAGATGCCATCTCTCCTGGTTTAGGCTGCTGACTATAGACATTAAACAGGATGGGAAGGAAGTTCTTGGAAAAGCGAATTAATTCAGCCTTCTCTTCCTCTGCAGATTTAAATACACAATCATAAATATCAATGAGCGGTCATCAGTGAAAATGAAACCAAAGCAATGAATAAAAAAACAACAAAGAGCTGATTTTGAGACTAATGTTTTAATAGTCACAGCCGACTATTGAGACTATCAGCTGACCTGTCTCACAGCTCTTGTTGATGAGAGTCCGCAAGGCCTGACAAATGCACAGGCGGAGGTCAGGGCGATCATTGAGGGCCATTCCCAGGGACCGAGCAATGCCCTTAAATGATGCCAACAAATCGGTGGGTTTAGTGCAGAATCCAGGTAACATAGTCCAAATCTGGAAACACAAATACATTTAAATTATAACACTGGGAAAATAATTCAAATGGATAAAACCATTCATCCATTTTTTTTGTATATACATATTTTCATCATTCCAAATGTTTCTGTGTACGTATTAGCTGGAGCATCATAAAAGAAAAATCGATAATTTTGACCCATACAATGTTTTGTTGGCTATTGCCACAAATATACCCATGTGACTTGTGACTGGTTTTGTGATCCAGGTTCACATTTTAGTGTTTGGACCATTTTATACTTCACAAAGTATATGTCGCTTGTCTGCGTTCAATCAGTTCTCTTTCACAATTTATTGTGAAAGTTTGTATCATTATATGGACCAGATCTGCACCAGCTCTTGCGAATCGCATGTGATTTTTTTCTGATTCATGATTGAAGTGTTTAAATAAGGGCTTTTCATTCTGATTAAGATATAAGTAAGATTATTAAATTAATAGTTAACCCAAAAATGACTAATCTGTTTGGGTCAACTACCCCTTTAACTGCTCTTTCAGATATAATTGTGAATGGCAGATTACTGTGACCAGAACTGTGTCAAAATACCTGCATCTGTAGAGTCTGATACACTTTTGCCATCAGTTTCTGTCCGGACTGCTCCAGTTCATCAGCTGATATAAACCAGAGAATGAGAAAATAAATGTTTATTGATAAGCATGTGCATTTAATACAGTAACACAGACATTAAGCAACATTTGAATTACAATGTAAACCACAGTGTGTATGTGTCCATTACAAACCTGTCTGTTTGAGTTTGGTTGCCAGAGGGAAAAAGTGTGATGTGAAGTAAGCCAGCTGAGTGTTCTTCACGTGATCTCTTATGACCGGGATCAGCCAGCTGCGAGGGAACTCAAGGTCATCACTGTAAACAAACAAATACACAACACATTAATAACTTAATTTTTCATTCAAAGCACTCAGAAGAATTTTTTTTAGACTGAGAAGCATCAGCAAAGTAACTCACTCTGTTCCAGTGATGAGGAGGGGCACAGCGTTCAGGACCACCTCTGGACCCATGCTCTCCACCGCACTGCCCACAGCCAGATCCAGCTCCCCAGAGAAGGGGAACTGAGGGGTGGCCCGCAGGTCACTGAGAGACTGCAGACTCTGAAGATCACACACAGATAATAAACTATCAATGAAACAAAACACACAAACTAAAGAGAAAAAAATAAATAATAATCACACTTAATTATAGGTGTTTTTAACGTACTTGCATTAAAAAAAAAGAATAATTATAAGGTACAATGTACTTATTGTGTTCATGTTGTATTGCAAAACACTTTTGGTGCTATTGAGGTGGGTTAGAGACAGGTTTGGTGGTTTGAAGGGTCAAAAATTAAATGTAATTATATAAATTAATCACAGCTGTAATTACATGCAGGTAATTTTGATATATTTATATACAATACATCATGGTTCGGGTACAGAAGGGGGGAGAAGAAAACTACATGAAATTGCTTTTTTTTATTAAACCGTGGTTTACTGAACAAATTGTGTGTCTTTAAATGAATTCAGTTTTGTTTCTTAAGGATAAAAAAAGTTCTCTCTGCTAATGCTGTAAACTATATAGGGAACCCTTACTTTCACATTAATATTAAAGGTTAACAACAGAAACCACAGTATTAGCCTAAATTCAGTTGCTATTTATTTTTAGATATAATAATCAACACTCAAATAACAAATTGTATGCAAACATGTAAACTGCACATAAGGCAGTTTTTGCATTAACTTTTAAATATGTTTTTACTCCAAATCGTTGTTAAATTTAATCATCACACAGTGGCTGTCATTTTCAAAATATATTAAATAATCAAGACATCACTAACAGCAGGTTAAGTAAAATCTAATGAATATATAGGCTAATATAGTGCATATATTTAGTGAAAGAGTTCCTTTCTCTAGCTGACTAACAAGCTGTGGACACTGAATGACTTGCCTGAGATAAATGCAATGCTATGTGGGATATTGTTTACAAGCTGTTTTCCTAATTCTTTCTGCCGTTGAAATACTGATTGAGTGATTACACAAGATATAATATGTTTCAGTAAGTTGTACTGTATCTTTCAACATGTTCATTCATGTATCTTCCGATGTTCATTCATGTTCATTAGGAAGAGATGATCATGTTCACTCGCGCTCCGCGTGCGCTGCTGCTTAAACTGAGGCGCCTGTATAGTGATCTGTCACGCCACATTAAAGAGTGTCAAAAGGGCATTTATTGTTTGAATGTCGTGATAAAATGGACATAATTCGTAAAATGACACTTTGTTTCTTATCGAAAGTAGCGGAGCTTATTGCGATTATTGGTGTTTAGGCTTCAACGCTGTATTCGTCTTGTACACATAAGACACGGAAATTCGTGGGACGTGAAAATTCGCGGGACGTGTACCGTTACACCCCCAGTTACTATTTAATCAAATGTCAAGGAAGAAAGAATTGTTTTGTGACAAAATGTAAAGTTAGGTCAACCTCAACAATGGGCTAGGGCTGGGCGCGTTTGGTACGCCATGAGAGTATCGCGATACGTACCATGGGTGGTGTATCAGGGTTTTTCGGTTCAGTTTGAATATCATTACACCCCTAATATATATATATATATATATATATATATATATATGAAGAGTTCAGATGCAAAAGCCTCTAAGTGCCATCTGAAATTTTCTTCTAGAATGATAATTTTTATAAAGCTTGTATATTTAAGTTCAGTAATTTCACTTAAATGACAATTAATAGGTAATTTTCATTGCCATTTAAGTGAATTATTGAATTATTAAATATACAAGCTTGATAAAAATTATCATTCTAGAGGAAAATGTCAGATGGCACTTAGAGGCTTTTGCATCTGAACTCTTCATATATAAATCTTTTTTTTTTTAAATGTATATACCTTTATCATGAAAGGATGACCCTGTTTTCCTGCAGCTCGGTAGAAGCAGCCCAGGATCTGCAGCACAAAGGGCCAAGAGGCATGAAAACGATAGGACAACCCTTCCTCCACAATACTGAAAAAGACAAGAGGTCAGATTTTTAGAAAGACCAGGCTCTAGAAAAGGACATGACTTGAGGATAGATGGGGGTAACAGGTAGGCTCACTGAAACATCTTTAGGATGCAAGCTCCATTTCCAGCTGATGTGTTTTTTAGAACAAGTTCAATCTCTTCCATTCGCGCAGCAACACACTCATTTATCAGAGTCTGGAGGGAGAGAAAAAAAATAGAAAAACACTAAGACAAATTCACTTCTGAGAAATAACCGATTACGCTGCTTATAGACAACATGTGGCAAACCTTCAGAGTCTGTGTTGCAGCAGAGACGACTTGCGTGTGCGAGGATAGAAGACACGACATGGTGACCGAGAAGAGGCGAGGAAGATGACCGAGACTCAGAGAGCTCTGTAAACTAGAGCCCAAAAATAATGGAATGAGAAAGATTCCTCACCAAGCTAGCAAACAAAACACTCAATGCTGGAAAAGACCTACCTGGAGAGATGAACATGGGCTTTTTCCATTACAGCAATCCATGCTAGTAAAGGCTGCAGATCATTCTCACTAGGAACATAGTCATATAAAGCCTGGAAGGAAGGTGTAGATAGATATGACAATCCACACATTTGAAGATCAGATCATGGAATCCAGCACAATGTCTTTTGTGTTCACATGCATATGACACTCACTGTGATGATCTGGGCATTGAGCTCTGCAGACATAGTGGAAGGACTGGGTTTGCTGCTGAAAAGCCTGTGGAAAGCCTGCATTGCATTTGCAGTCACCAGCTTCAAAGAATCAGAGGCAGGTGTTAAGAATGAAAATCAAATAAAAATGACAGAAATGTATGAGTTAAACTGCTCTCCCACCACATGGCTCAGGGTCATGACACGGAGAAGGGTCTCACAGCAAGACTTGACCGAGTTCAGGGGGAATGAAGACAGCAGTTCCTTCAGCAGACCCAGCACATGGAGAGTGGTTGTGTCTTCTTTGTTGCCTTGAGTCGAATACAAAAACAATATATTCATCATTATAATAAAAATAAAAAACGATATATTGACATTTTTAACTCCACTGGAATGGTACGACACTTTTATGGCACAATCTTTCATTCACAATTTTTTTATTTTTCATATCAACATTTAAATCAGTCATACTGGTATTTGTTACCCCTCTGGTGGTCTTTGCACATTTTAGATGTTCTGAACTTTTAACTTTTAAAATGTTGGATGCTAGGTGGTGATAAAAGGTTATTTCTGTGCTTACACACTAACCTTATGTAGTTTGATTCTAAATTTTGAATTGCTAACAACCTTGAAAACTATAGGAAATTAAATGTACACTTAAAAGATTAGTAATTTTCCTCATTTTATTAATATCTTAATTTTATTAATATCTTATTTTTATTAATATTTAGTGATAGCATCAGATTGAGTAGGTTTTGACCCGGTATGACAAGCAGGCATTATTGTTCGTTTTGAGCATTTCGACAGAAGGAACTGGAGTTCAACTGACCTCCTGACTGCTCCAATTCTTTGCAGCAGAATTTGGCTGTGGTGACGGCTGCTGGGTGGTGGCTCGGGGCATTATCTGAGAACATGAAGTCGCTGAAGCGAAGGACGGAGCAAATGCCCTGCTGCGCTGCCTTTCGCAACTGCAGCACAAGGACATAATCATGATTCAGAAACCTCAAACAGTTATAGTCTGTCACTCTGTGGCGGTACAGAAACAGTGTATCTATTGTGTATAACAACTAGCGGTGTATGGCTAAAATCTAACATGGCGTAAAAGGAATCTTATAACAACAGTAACATTCTGGCTCTGACTGGATGGGAATCAAACAGACAGACCTTTGGTTTAGGGTGCACTGTGAAGCTCAGCAGGCCGTGGTACACCTGTAGAGTTGATGGGTAACTCCACACTGACAGATCCTGTTTGCGCAGCAAAGTCGCCAGACAGGATAAGATCTGCGAGGAATATAGAAACAAGCAATTTTAGTGTAAAATAATAGGGGATATACACAAAGCAGACGACTTCCTCTCATCACAATGTCATTACATTGGTTACACCTCTGGTGGTCTTTGGTCCTTTTAGATCAAAATGTTACATTTAGATTTTTAACATTTTTACTTCATTGGAATGTTAAGAAACTTGCTGACTTTAATGGCACTTGCTACATGAACACAAAAATATCGTGGACTTGATTCCAAAAGGCTAAATGGTCTTAAAGTCACACTTGTGGCTGTCAAATGACCGCAAAGATCACAAGAAGTGAAATGGGAAATATGAAAAACAGAAAGTAATTTTTTGGGGTACAAACTACAAATCAGCCACGATTTAGTAGTCTTTGACAATGTCTAGTCTGACTTCCATTGGATTTTAAAATCCTTTGCTCTGTTTTTAACTTAAACACTGTATTCATTTAAAATGTTTATATTATTTTATATAGAAACGGTGCAAAATTTAGAGTTGAATATTGGCTAATACCATGAAACAAAATATAGTCCCTTTCTTTTAATAAAAAGAAAAAAAAAACACTTATTGTGTAGGGTCTGTTTAGACTGCTGAGGATCACAAGTGTGATGTTAAAGAATACCATAGGGTTACATTTATGAAAAAAAAGAAGGTGTACAAACCCATCGCAGGCAGGACAAGGAGTCAGAATCGGCTTGGTTTGACATCACATGCATGAAGGCTTTAGCTGTGTCCGAGAACTTTTTCTTAAGCACTGCAACTGGCATCCTTGAGAAGATAAGCAGAACATAAACTTATCAAGATCAACAAGCCAAGGAAATCTAAATCACTACAGTATAAATTCACGCCATTCACCTTTTCATGACTAGGTTAAGGAGGTAGGCAACAGCTGCCCGTGCTTCGTTGCTATCTACAGCCTCAAATGTTGTCATCTGCCGATTGAAAATGGAAAGAAATTCATAGGTTGATCCACAGAAAGCGTAGACACTTTTGGACATTTTGACAGCAAAATATGTCATCATGAAACTAATTGATTTAATAGTGACTTTAATTTACCAAGGCTGCAAAGTACTCTGTCTCTGTCTCCTTTCCTCCTTGAGAGCGAATCACTTCAGTTACGGCCGCCAATACAGCGCAGATCTGAGGAATAAAATGTGAATTAAACACATATAATGATAATCTAGCAATTATGACAACAAATACAGCTCTCTGACCATAAACTGACAACAAACCTCTTTGTGTGCTGCAGAGCTCGACTCCCAGTAGCGCTGTACAACTCTAAAAGTGATGTTGGAGCAGTCCGACAGTCCACTAAGAAAAGTCCCGGAGGTCTTCTCTGTGAGGGCTTGATCTTCTTCCATGGCATCTCCTGCCACATTACCAGTTCTCTGCAATGATCCTGCCTGAAGCTCATTGTGGAGTTTCAAAGCATCTACTGTCAGATCACTTTTTTCTGTTTAAATAGAAAGAGGTTCGATGAATCTCACATTTACATCAATCATACAAACAATATGATACCCTAGCCATTAACACAATAAAAAAGAAAGTGCAGTCCTAATAATTCTCAGAAATTGATAAATATCTTATGCTTTAAAGTGACTTACAATAAAAGCGAAAATAAATTAGTCGTCTCTCTCTAAAAGTAGACAGGCATGATTTTTAACTTGTTTACAAAGTTCGAGCAGCTACCCACGTGTTGTCACGCAGGCCAGTGTCTCACCTGAGGGACGGCTAAAATATCGGCTCTTCGCGGCTTCTCGATAGCGACATGTCACCGGATTGCTATCACTACTGTGACCTTTCTTCCACCGCCTTACTTTCTGGGCTGCTCCTGATTTAAGTTTTCCAGACTTCACCATTTTTGCAGGTGGAAATCCTTACAGTGCTACAAGCACGTTGGTCTCTCCAGTCTGCGTGTCGCGCTTGATACGCGTCATCATCATCATGCGTTTTCTTCTTCTTCCTTCTTGTTTTACTGCGGATGACATTGGTGCATTACCGCTTTCTTCTGCTCCGGAGTGTACTTTACCAACCAACACAAACACACATACATGTTGTTTTCATGTTTTATGGGGACTTTCCATAGACATAATTATTTTTATACTGCACAAACTATACTATAAATATTCTGTCCCTTTAAACTAACCCTACCCTTAAACGTACCCATCAAAGAAAACTTTCGGCATTTTCACATTTTCAGAAAACATCCCTTAGTCGACTATGATTTATAAGCTGGACAAGGATTTCGGATATTGCCATCTTTGTGGGAACATTTTGTCCCCATAATAATGTAGGTTTACCAGGCAGACACACACAAACACACACCGTAAACACTCGAACCCTTATAACGTGAACTCCTGCACCCCACTCACCGCTTATTCCTCATCATCTCTCTCTGCTTCATATCTACAGCTCAAGATTATATGCTCTGTCTCCTGACATCTCTCACACAATCCTCTCTGGTGTTTTCCATCTTATCATATATATAAATCATAATATCATCTTAAGTGTTTTATTTAGTGTACAATGTCCCAACCTTAACCTCATCACCACTTCTTCTCTCCGGCTCTTTTTTTAAGTTTATTGTATATCTCTAAATCCTTTAAGACCACTGTTCCTATTGAATTTCATGACTTTTTTTATTATCATTCCTGCTTGTGGACCACTATTTAAGACGAATTGTATGTTAAAATCATGACAACCTGAAATGTCCAATTTTTACAATCTCTTTATTCTTTTCTCAAAACAGTTGATGTACCCCATTGACTTCTATAGTATTTTTTCCCTACTACGGAAGTCAGCGGGGTACATCAACTGTCTGGTTCATAACATTCTTCAAAATATCTTCCTTTGTGTTCAGCAGAAGAAAGAAATTCATACAGGGTTGAAACAACTTGAGGGTGAGTAAATGATGACAGAATCATTTTTAAGTGAACTATTCCTTTAAAGGAAAGGAAAAAGAAATATATCTGTATAGGTTGTTTATCCATACATGGTGTTAACTTAAAAATAAACCAAGCACTGGTATGCACTGATACACACAGACTGACGTGTTTTGAAATTGCTATTTAATTCCACTCATATTCGAGAAAAAATGAGACAATAAATCCTCAGTGGTGATTGACATCTTGCCACAAAATCCAATTTGTAAATAAAACCAGCCAACCTTTTTCAATAGAAAATTCAATAGAAAACTAAAAAATTACAGTTTTGCCAAAGTATAAAAAACTAATTTAGTAAAAACTTGTAAAATATAGATAGTGAGATACACAAGTAGCTCTTTCTCCAGATACACAAGTAGCTACAATTCTGCTTCTTAATGAAACAACATAATATTACATTATGAAATAATTGTACAATTTAGAGTTTTTAAAGTCTGCTTTGTTTCAGCAACAATAAACAAAACATATAATTTTTATTCGTTAAAAATTAATTTACATTAGAAATAATAAAATAAACCTGTCTGTGCTAAAATAAATTACAAACCTCTATAAAAGCATAGCTACAAACAAATGTATACAAATTGCTTCGGAACATAAACACAAATTTTATGACTGGCAAAGCAAAATCGGACACAGTACCAAGTATCTCTTTTTTTTTGGATAACACTGATAAAACAGAAAGATTCATAAGCCTCCGAACAGTCAATGATTGAACAAAATCAAAATGGCATCATGATGAAATAACCATTTATATGTAGATTGAACATATATAAGATCTTAATAAGATTGAAAAATCCTTGCACTGTAAATTCACCCTCTTGAAAATAGTCTATGCCTGCTCAGCAAAAGACAGCAGACTGTATCAAAGATCAAGGCAAATGATACCATGTAGAATATGGACATTAATATCCACACAACATATGGATATTAAAACCAAGAAGGCAAGGTATCTACGGTAATTTAGTATAACACATTTTAGTATGCTGCAATTTTACAAAGTTTCTATAAGAAATGTTTGTGCTTCACATTTGGAAAAAGAAACTCCGACCTGATCAGTGGGCTATAATGGAAACATATACTGTAAGCATCCGTAAAGGTGTGAGTTTATTGAGTCCTGCTTCACAGTTTTATGAGCTTTCTAGTTGGGAACAATGGGCTGATTAACAATGACCTGTATTACAAAGTCCTTCTGGATCTTGGTGTCCTGTAAACGTGTTTTATCCGTGAGGAGCTTTCCAGAGAAAAACCAGCGCTGATTGGTGGTATTAATGTCTTCCTGAATTTGAAGCTGTTTCTTCAGCTGACGGATGGAATCGGCCATTGTGGCGCTGATGCGAAGATCTTTTCCGGTGGAGAGACGCACCTTCAGCTGGAACTCCTTCTCTTTCTTCTCCTGTGGCTCAGCGTGTTCAGACACATTATGATCGTTGCACTCAGAGACCAGGTTGACTGGAGGAGTCAAGCAGTACGCAGGGAGCTGATAGCGGTTGCCCAGTTCATCATAGCATTCCATAAGGGACCCTGAAAGAGCAAATCAAAAGCTATAATTTAGCTCATGTGTATATTTAGCATGTGTAGATATATGTACACAACAGTGTTTTAAAAGTTTGGGGTCGGCAAGAAAGTGTTTTTGAAGTCTCTTATCCTCAGCAAGGCTGAATTTATAAGATCAAAAAACAGTAATATTGTGAAAAATTACAATTTTATATAAATGTTGTCTGTTTTAATATATTTTAAAATCTAATTTATTCCTGTGATGGCAAAGATGAATTTTCAGCAGTCTTCAGTGTCACATGATCATTTAGAAATCATTCTAATATTCTGATTCTGATTATTATCAGTTTTGAAAATGGTTGTGGTGCTTAATATTTTTGTGGAAACCGTGATGCATTTGATTAGTTTAATGTGTCTTTCCTGGATAAAAGTAATAATTTCTTTAAAAAAAATAAATTTTAAGAACAAAAAGTTTTTATAAAAATTTATAAAATTCAAAATAGAAGCATTTTCACTAGTGATATATGAATTAAAAATGCTGTTTAAAAGTTTACCATGAGGCAGTGTGATGCTGGCTCCATCTACAATAGCCTGCGCTAGTTCATGGTCGTTACAGTCAATCGCTAACGCTGCAGCTTTCAGCGCGTCCCAGATCTCTTTACGGCCGTCAAAAGCTGGAGCCGTGTCCCAAAATTCATCTCTTTTACTGCGCAGCTGGCCCTCCGTCATAGGATAGTCACTTTTCCACTTGGGCTTGTCTTTCTTCAGGGGCTCATTGCGTCCTACAGAAGAAAAAGACACAAAGATAGAAATGTTACCTAAGCAATATCCAGATCATTTAAAGATGCATTAAGTGGTCAGTCCGATGTATCCGGATGCCATTTGTAAAAATCCTGTTTCGCAAAAAGGGTCCTGACCTCTTGTTAAAGAACTAGGACAACAAATACATGTCACACATGTAACATCACAGCTTTTGCACAAATGAGATTCAGGGGGGCTAAACAGATTTCCCATGCCAGAAGCTTCTCTTTGACGTGTAGCAAAGCTAATTCAATTTTATCTAAGCTCAGGACTCTTATTCGTCACAATAAATGCCGGTTTAATAACTACTTGTCCCTTAAGTGAACTATGAACCCATTATTACAGATCAAATGTAATAATGCGGTAAAAATCTCCATCTAAAACATAACCTAAATCCCAACAGTCAAGTCAGCCCAGCTGGATGTCAACTAAAGAACATGAGATCATCTGGACCAAAGGGAAATCCCTTTAGGAAGAAAGCTATTGCAGACAAGTGTCGTAATTATTTGTATACAAACAAAACGTGACAGAATCACAGTAAAGATTTCAAAGGAAACTTTGAATCTTCATACAACGTGATAAAAACCTGCTCTCGAGTCAAAGCAGTGGATACACTGGAGAAAAACAAATTATTTATAGTGTCTGAGATTAAAGCCTTAATCGGGTGATGCAAAACAGGACTTAGTGGCCTCTTTCCCATCATGCATCACTCCTAGCCAGACGAGAGTTTAGAACGCCACAAAACAAACACACTGCAACAATCACCATTTTCATTTTAACACTGGGTGGCAAAATAAATATATGTTTTTTGCCATTTAGAACCATTTAGACATAAGTACTAAACTTACCAAGTCAGTATGAATTCTTAAGATAAAAAAAGACCAAACTGTATGTTGGCTAACTTGGCTTATACAGTACAAGTCCATGATAAAATATGTACTGTATTAACACATTAATTACATTAAAGGTATTGCTGGAGTGCCACACTCATACAAATCAGAACTAAACACTGTCTATCTAGGATCTTGCAGACTTACAAATCCTTTTCCATTACTAAATACAGGAGATTAAATTGTTCATTTAACAATGGCAGGATGACTCAGGCCAGGTAACAGGTGACAGAACTACAGTTTCAAACAAGATAATGTTACCAAAAAAACTGCTAAAATTGTCTTTAAATGTAGGGTCTTGAACTACACAACAAGTAGGCTAGTGTACACATTAAGTCAACAACCTTCAACAGTTCAAGTATCATTAAACAATCTTATCACATCTTATCTTACAAACAGCTAAATTGTGCTGTAAGCTACTTACTTTTGAGCACAACAGTTATCGTTGGTCGATAGTCTCTCGAGTTTGCAACTCCCATGGTCTGACCGCTCACTTATTCCTTTAATCAGTGAAAATTGACTGGACAGTCGCTCCTATGACTTCATGCAGGGGTTTGAGGGATAATCAACTCCACATGCACGGTGCCAACAGACCTCACTCACAGCAAAACTCTTGACACCCAGCTTGTAAATCCAGTTTCTTGCACACTGTACACGCCCATCACCTGTTTTCTGAAACTAAAAATAACACCAACCGTACAAATATAAATCAGAGCGGGTCACCAAGATAGCTTCTAGCCATGCTTTTACAATCTCTGGCTTGGGTTTAGGTGTATGAGTGACTTTTCACAACAAATGTAATCCAGTTGGCTCTATTTTAGACAGAGAGTCAAAAATAAACGGTAAATCCCGGGATTGTCCAGAGCAGGTGAACCCAAGCAAATCCACAAATATACATCTTATCTAAGATGTCCCAATCTTAATTGGATTGGATTTCTAGATAAAGAAAGAACATTCATTTTATAATTTAAGCAGAGAAGAAATCCACAATTCACTCACCACTGCATATCTAATATGTCAATCTTCTAAGCACCGCGCATCGAAAATTAGTCGAGAAAAAATTAATTGAACTTCAATATATGTTTCACATGACGAATCTTTCCCTTATGTTGTGGTTATTTGAGGAACCAGTGACAGTTGTTAGAGTTCCAACAGGAACTAATAGGTTGTGTAAGTTCTGCCCTTGTGAAAGAAAGAAAATGAACTGCCCTTTTTAAAAATGGTGCCAAGACAGGGGTAGGGGTTTTCAAAATAGGGTCTGGGGACTCCCAGAGGACCGCAGGGGAGTGCTAAGGGGTCTCTGGAAAAGTTTAGAGAAAAATTAAGATTAAAACAAATGAATACAACTTTGATTCACATAAAATAAATATTTATTAAAATAAGTAAATAAATATATGTGAATTAATAATCTAACATTACAGTACTATAATAAGGTAACTTAACAGAAATGTCATATTTTTCAGATATTTTAAATAAATAATTTCTTTACTGTATAATTAGGTCTATGTTCAAGAAACTAGGCTATAAATCCCTTTTAAATTTAAGGATGGGGGGTCTCTAACATGCTAAATGTCTGTGGCATGCATCTAAAAAGATTTAAACCCCTTACCTAAGGTTCGTACTGTCTTTTTACATTGATACATTCTCTAAAATATCAGAATAAGCTTAGACAGTGTTGTTGACAGTGCAAAGACAGTGTTGATAGAGTAGGACAAATAAGGTTTCTCATTCAAGGAACATCAGCATTTACACTATTTGCGAGCAGAATTCCTCGGCAGATCAATTACCTCCTCGTTTGGTGCTGTATCTGGATGCATTCCTGGAGGACAGGCGAGACCTTTGACGTATCACTCCAAAACAACTTCCCATCACTCAAACTCACATAAGTCTTGAATGCATGGATGCAGCAGTAAATGCATTTCGGATCCAAAATGTAAATAGCCCTAGTTGGTGACGTCAGTAATATTTTGTTGTTGCAGAAGAAAGTTTATGTCTAGTTTACTGTTATGTTCTGTTGTCAGATGCATTGTTATCCGAGGATAGACTCAATTAAGCCCGTATTCCGCTGAGTCGACATGTGTCTAAGACTTAATCTGATTCTGATCTGATCAGTAAACCTTCCACCAGGAAGACACATTTATCACTAACTACCCAATCAATGGAGTAACTAATGTTCTAAACTTGATATTTACTTGTCCTTTGAGTTAAACGCATACATCCTTCCTTATGTAGTTCACACTCCTGTTGGCTCCTGAACTTGAAGAAGAATAAATCATTTATTTTGACGTAGTAAATTTGTGACTAGAGGGCGCTCGTGCACATTATCGCGAGCGCGGCTGACTCGTTTGAAGTGCTACGGAGAAACAGCAGATATTTTTTTTTATTGAACAAAGATTAAAGAGGATATACCTACATTTATGTTTAAATCTCTCACTCACACACACGCATGCTTAAGGAAACAGGATAAGAAACTCGAGATTTGCTTCCTAATTCTGTGGTTGCAAGCCACGATTTTCTTAATTCTCGTTTCCTTTTACAGTTAAACTGCTTAATGTTTCTCTAATGCTCATCAGATTCTCCTTTATTTCCAACATTTTGTTTTTATCTGCCTCTATAGTACTAAATTAACAAAACATTTTGGACATTTAGTGTTTCTTTTGTGCTGATAATATGTAACCCTTGGTCTTAACCACTCTTTGATAAAAGTAGCCATGTCAGAATCTGTAGGCTACTGTATAAAACTTATCAGGTATTAAGTGCAAATAAATGTTGATTCGCCATCATATGAAACCATTTAGTTATATTTCATGAAAAAAATATCTTCAAAAAAATGCCAAATGTCTCTATTTATAAATCAACGGTTTAATAAATATTTAATTTTTTTTAAACTATTAGATATAAGTGTAATTTTCAATATTAAGTTAAATATTGCAATATTTTACATGTTTTCCGAAACATAGCAGTTAGTAAAAGATTCTGAAATAGTAAATGATAGTACACTGCCACCTAAAGGCAATCATTTAGAATGCATAGTGATGCGTCTAAAAATATACAAAAGAAGAAAAAAAGAAAGGATAAAAGCAAGTGTAAGATGATGAAACTGTAAAAAAAAAAATCAACAAGAAATGCAGTGAAAAACATTTATTTTACATTTAATAAAATCCTAGGCAATTTTTTTTAAAGTTTTTTTTTTGGAGGAATTTTAGGGAATTTAAATAATGTAAGTGACATAAATAATGTGTTAAAACAATTTTTACACAATCATACATTAAGAACCTCATGGCAACACACCTATCTTCCATAGATATCACAGACAACTGCCATGATTTCATTACAAAATATTGATAGAAAACATCCAAATACATTGTAATTTTAGAGGACAAGCCCTTTCATTTGGCCAGAAAGAGCAAAAGTCATCCATTGAGATCAGTGTCTAAATCTGGGCTCTGGAGACTCCCGTGTTCGCAGGGCCCTGGATCTGCATTCAGCTTTGGCACAGCGGGTGAGACTCACCCTGATGAGCGCACTGGTCATTGTCAACTAATAAGACAGTCAAGTCTTTATTGTCTCAGACTGGCATCATGTCTTTTTTAAGAGGGTAAATGTCCCATGTCAGTCCATCACCATATGGAGTGTGTCCAGAGGGGAGGAAAATACGTGTCAGCCAATGACTGTGGAGAAAATAATAATAATAATTTACATTAAATCATAGCTTAAAAGACTGCAGACTGCCACGAAAAGCAAGTAAAATGTGCAATTTCACCTTCTCTTTTCTACACCAAAGAACACCTTCCAGTTGTTTATTTTACCGTAGCTGAAAGGATTCCGATAGACCTTTAAAAATAGAAAAAAGGTTATAAGTAAAAAAAGCATTTGATGTAATTATAAGAGATCTCAAATAAGAAAAATTAAATCCCAATCACCCTGTTGTTTAAACAGATAGAATAGTCAAGACTTTGATTCGGAATGGGCTGAAGTCACCCTCACCTTTCCACGTTTGGCCAAACGTTTGGTCTCTTTGTTGTTTATATGGCGTTCAATGCTGGTTTCTCCACGGGTGATAAGTATAGCATGCCACAGTGTGAGAGCTCCAAGGGCAACTGACACTGTGCTGATGGAAAAACCAACAAACATAACAAAAGATGTGTTCTATAGAAATAATAAAACCAGTATTTGGGCCGCTGTAAAAGAATAGCCTTTTGAAACGACGTACCTCGTGAGGACCCACATGTAGATAATACTCTTGTGAAACATCCTGTCCTTGTTGGTGTATGGAGGTTGCGAAACCTCCTGTACCCCGTAAAGCATCAGAAGAGAAAAAACATTTTATATTAAATAATACATTATTATATTAATAAAAATTAATGCAAAAATTCAATACAAATAATTTAACTTTTTAAAATATTATATAAATAGATATTTATATGAAGGCAACTATATTATTTATGCATATATACACTAACGTTCAAAGATTTGGGGTAGGTAAGATTTTTTGATGTTTTTGAAAGAAGATTCTTATGCTTAATTATTCAACCAAAAATACAAAAACAGTAATAATGAGAAATATTATTACTATTTAAAATAACTGACTTCTATTTTAATAGATTTTAAAATTCCTGTGATCCAAAGCTGAATTTTACATTTTCAGCCATTACTGCAGTGTTGCTCAAGAACCATTTCTTGAGCGTTTATTTGAAATAATAATGTAAAAGTCTTTGCTGTTACTCTTGATCAATTTAATGCATAATTGCTGAATCGAAGTATTACTTTATTTTCAAAAAAAGATGTGTGTGTGTGTGTGTGTGTGTGTGTGTGTGTTAAAAAAAAGTGTCATTCGTTTACAAATGCCACTCAGTTTTATATTTTGTCATATGATGGAAAGAATTTGATGCATTTTTAAGTGTCTCAAGTGTCCACATTTTTTTTTTATCTTCTTATAAGCATAAATCTGAGAACTGTACACTTTCTTGATTCATTGCCCCAAATGAAAAATCTAGTGCACCAGATCTTACCAACCAGAGCTTAAAGAGCTAATCCAATTGTGACAAAAGCAAAGTCAGTAAGTAATACCTATTTAAATGTTTACTGTTAGAATTGGGATCAGGAAGGTCAGAAATAATTTGTTGGTGTTTTATAGCATGTTGTTTGTTTTAAGAGTGTTAAATAATGAGCCGTGATACAGAAAAGGACGAATTCCAATTCTAAAGCCAAGCTGACAGCAGGAACAATGACTTGAAGCACCTGAAGTACCTTCCCAGCCACGCCTTCTGACGGTGCAATGCCGATGAGCAACCCAATCCCTGTCACCGGAACACCCTGTTTCTCCGCTTCCATGTGCCTGAATTGCTAAAGAATGGCAGAGAGACAGCTGGCAGTTAAGACACGCCCACTACCCCAGACTTTGAGAACAGAAAGAGAAAAGGAGACATAACCATTCAGAAAGAGAGGAGTTAAACACCATCTTAGAATGGACACAAAACACCTTATTCATACGAATAAGTGGAGGGGGGGAAAAATGCCTACTGAGGTGTTTTCCAAGCTTTAAGCGGGTTAAAGATTCAAACTTTTATGATACAAAGATTATGAGTTACACTCGACAGAGAAGCACTAACACAAAGCAACAAATGTATTTAAAAAAAAACTTACATCTATGGCATTGTATGCATCAATAAAGAGATTGCGACCGCTGATGCTACAGTACATGCAGCCCATGGTCAAGAAGAGACAAAAGGAGAAGAAGTAACGATGATTGTAATGACCAACGCAGTTGTTAAGCCAAGCTGAAAATATGGAATTAAGGAACCAACTACACAGCAGTGAAAAACCTAATGTTTCTGGGCTGTTAAATGAATAACTGACACAATTGATTTAAATTCTATCTAAATCCAGATTGTCACTTTACTTCTTTCTTCTGTGGAATGCAAAACTGGAAATAGAGAGCAACATTGCCCTCACTTTTTCAACAGCCTTGGTTCCGGAAGTATTTTTTTCATTTGGGATTCTTAAAAAGTCTTCGTTAAAAAGCTATAAGCCAGAATCAAAGCAACCAGCTATTAGGTGAATCATAATTCAAAGCCAAAATGTATTTGAACTAAAAGACAAAAGGTACAAGAATGTGAACTTAACATCTTTAATAAGGGAAAGAACTTCAATCCTCTGTAGAATCTTGGGTAATGTATTTTTTCACCAAAAATTGCATTGTTAAATTGAATTATTTTTTAAAAATAAGTTGAAATAATGCACATAATGGCTTCAACAAGAGCATATGGCATCGCTTAACAACCTCGTAGCTCACAGCAGTACTATCTTTAAAGCTATAAAGTTTTTTTTTTAAATAATTTAAAAAAAAATATTTATGGTCATTCTTTTCCATAAAATTATAATAAATTACAGTAAAAGCCCTCTAAAAGTATAAAAAGTGGCCCACATAACTTGT
Source organism: Scardinius erythrophthalmus (assembly GCF_964197995.2). Classification (NCBI taxonomy): domain Eukaryota; kingdom Metazoa; phylum Chordata; class Actinopteri; order Cypriniformes; family Leuciscidae; genus Scardinius; species Scardinius erythrophthalmus. Next base: position 19,792,562 of record NC_138241.1, on the reverse strand, counting down.
CCATATACAGGTTAGTAAAAACATGAGGGTGAATGAATAAATCATGACAAACTGTTAATTTTGGGTGAACAATTGTGTAAAACATAGCAAGACATTTTTTCAAAATGCCAACAATATGGTGATTTAAAAAGGATACGGCAATGATGATCCATTTTTAGAATACAGCTGAAGAAAAAGATAGAGGGATGTTTGTAACTTTCTTTCAATAACAGTATAAAATGCAGCTGATATTGAGTCACCAATTCGATTTTATAAGCCTGTTCTTACTCTTACGTTTTACAGATGCCACAGTGATGACTTCGCGCTGGTTTAGGAATGATACACTTTTTACAGACTGACACAAACGGGACGTCAGTTTTCATCTGAAAAAACAATATAAAGAAATAAAATAGCTGTTAGGTCATGAATGACATTGAAAACACACATCAGCTCTACTGGATTGTGGCATGTCTAAGGGTGCTGAACCTTTGGAGGGTATCCAGGGGGAGTGCTTGTGGCCTTGTAGTAATGGAAGGCTATCATGACTATGATCCAATGTCCGTAACAAACGTGCCACATTATCCAGCCAGGAGAGTACGTTTGCAGGACCAACGGTAGAAGGCAGTAATAAGCGATGAAAATCACAGAACTGGTAAGAGCGACAACTAAAAATACAAAAACCTAAAGAGAAAGGAAAAAGCGAACGGTGTGAGAGAAACGCACAGACATCTTAAGAAAATAACATGATGATAGTTAGTTATGAGAAAAGACAGATTTACCATTCCAAACCAGCGTGTGACAATCTCCACCATCCAAAACACTGGTTCAAGGATTGAGTCAAACACCACATCAGAGTTAGTGAGCGAGTTAAAATAAAGAGATTTGAAGATCAGATTGATGTAGCTCAGAGGCCGCCTCAGTCTCCTGGGCATGCGACTCTGCCTGCAACACCCGCGCATGCATCTCAGCAGCAGGTGCATGACTGTAGAGCAGGGACGCATGTTCAGCCCCTGGAAAGACAACATGTTACCTCTTCTTTACTTGTTCCAACTTCCTGAATATCGGCACAAGCACGTTCCTCTGACTATGTCCTGCAGTTTGCTCACTGACACTTCCCCCTGTGCTGAACTTGTAAGCCAATTAGATTAACAAAGTATCCACCTAAGCAGTTGGTGTGGACTGATCCAAACCAATAATGCAAGCATGCATTAGTTTTCTGATACACATGGATTATGGGACAGAATACAATAATAAAAAGATGTATTACGTCTTTTGTCAAGTGTTTACTTTGCACGACTGCACTGATAACAATGCATCTAAAAAAGCCCAGCCCATTTTAAGTTTACTTACTTTTACAAAAAACATGGTTAGGCTAGTTACTAATGCGTCTTTGCTTGGATTTGTAGTTGTAATCTGACCATTAATCTTACTAGACGGCTTTCAAACCGTCTCATAAAGAGTCTGGAGGTGAATTTGAGATTAAAATGCATAAAGGACCTGGGATGATAAAAGAGGCTTTGTTACTTAATTAAAAGTTAGGCAAAAGACATTACCCTAAGGCACGCTAAGTTCTAAAAAAATGTAAAAAAATATAAATACAATTATGAATCAGAGAGGCGTGCCCCCAGTTAGAATAAAAAAAAACTAAATGTTAGCATTACATGCTTAGACATTGTAAAATTCACTTGTGAGATACTGATCTGGACAGTCTACATTCCGACCACAACAGTTAATGTGGAGGGAACACCACCCATATGTAACTTTGGAATTGAGACAAATAGAGACATAAGCATAAAGAGATGTAACAGTGGACAATGCTGTCAGATTATTGTAGAAATGGCCAACCTCATACACCATCCCCCATGTCATAAACAGACTATAATCTCACAGAGTCTGTGCCTTTAAAATGATAATTAAGACAAAAATATACATATTGGTAAATTTACATTGATCAAATCACAGCGTCAACAAATGGGTAAAAATATAGGCTACACTGCGCATCAGTGATAAGACAAAGGTTAATAGTGATGTTGTTTAGTACCTCGAGCTGACAGAATCAAACAGCAAGAGCTAAACATCACATATCACTGCTAGGCAGAAATGCATGCAGTCGGCTCTCTTACCTGGCCTAGATCTTCTACTAAAACTGCGATGGACTCAACTCATGATACCGCTGAAAGATTTTTTTTTTTGGGACAGATGGAGACAAATAAATGGAAGCAGCAGTTTCTACCCCTTTGATTTCATCTGCTGTCTGTCTGTCTGTCTGACGCGCAGGGATGTGAGCTGTCAAGGTGGGAATTCTGGGAAATGGAGTTTAAAGTGCGGAAAGCGGAAATATTATATGGGAACTTTTAATAATATTTTTATAGTATTAATGATAAAAATTCAATTATATAGTGTGGCATTTCATGAAAAAAAAATCGTAGTTATGTTTAATTGTATGTGATCTCCGCCAAACTGCTACAGAGAACTGTGGGAATTGTAGTTTAAATCATGTCCAAGTCATTTTCGCGAATCGGTTCTTTCGAACGTTTTGTTTCAAAGAAACGGCTCAAGAAATAATTCAGTGATTCTTTTACGTCTAAACGTAATAACGTCGGCGTGGACCCTAAACCCCCAGCGTAGTGCTCTAATGTCCCAATAAAGGCATATGCAGGCACACTTTGCTATTTATTATGTATTTTTCTATTACGTTACGTGGTACTATTAGAATGTAGTGTTATTTAATGTTTCTCAGTTTGATGCAGTAATTCAGCCCATAAAAACAAAGTTATAATTAGCATTTACATTACTAAAATTAATTTACATCTGTTGGCTGCAAACGTGTTTTTGTAAAATTGCACTGTTTAAATAACTCGGACAATTTTCTGAACCGGTTCAACCAATTCATTGAAAAGATCCGACTCAAAAGAACAATTCGTTCAGGCAACGACAGTAGCTGCTGTTCACACGTGCTCACTACGGGAGTAGAGATTGTACAAAACATGGCATTCACTTTCAACTTCGATATACCTTTACAAACAGAAGAAATAAATGATAAAGAAAACAAAGTCGACAACGCAAAAGATGTGGATCTTAAATGCTCGGTAAGGGAATGTATAGCTTGTTAATCCCGGCTATATGTTTGCTAATAATGCTAGTCGGCTGACTTTAATATATATATTTTTTAAATTATGCTTGAGAAGTACAACACACATGCCCCAAATGATACTCTATCTTATCAGTTATGTGAAAGAATAAATCAAGTATATGTGGGTCTCGTAACTCACGCTACATATCAAAAAGTAACCAGTGATTGCATCTGTCAAGATCATTATGCACAATGTATCTTTTTATAGGACGCCAGTGCAACCGTCCCAACGAAGATGAAGAATGCTATTGAGCACGAACCTTTGTTGGATCCTCTCTCCCACATTGAGAACTGGGTGCCCGAAACCATCACAGTAGGTGCCCTGCCTCCACTGCTCTGTCTCAATGAATCAGTGTTCGAGAAGACGGCTCCTGAACTGGAGGACAGTGAGGAGATACTGGCCAAAACACTGAATCAAAACTCTGACCTCATCACTGGAGTGTATGAGGGTGGACTTAAGATATGGGAATGCACGTATGATCTTCTTGAGTACATTGATGATGAAGGAGAGACCTTCACTGGAAAAAGGGTGTTAGACTTGGGCTGTGGAGCAGGTCTACTTGGCATTCTTGCATTGAAGAGAGGAGCCATCAAAGTTGACTTCCAGGATTATAACAGCACTGTGATAGAGCAGTTAACAGTGCCAAATGTGTTTCTCAATTGTGAAGATGATGATGATGAGACAGAGGAGCAAAATAGCAGTCCACCATCTAAGAGGAAAGCCCTGAATGCATCACAGAAATTGCTAGATCGTTGTGGTTTCTTCTCGGGCGACTGGAACTCTTTTCTCACACTTATGCGAAATAAAACCTCATCGCCAAAATATGACATTATCTTCACATCAGAAACCATTTACAACACAGACTACTACTCTTCTCTTCATAGTGTGTTTTGTGGCCTGCTTGCTGAGGATGGGATTGTTTATTTGGCAACTAAGTCTCACTATTTTGGAGTAGGCGGTGGCCTTCATCTGTTTGAGAAGTTTGTGGAGCAGAATAAAGTCTTTCAAACCAAATATTTGAAGGATGTGGAACAAGGCCTGAAGAGACATGTTGTATCATTGACATTTAAAAAGTGACATTGAAATTGTATTGATAAGTGTTAATGTGCACATTAACTATCTATTATGGACACCCATCCCTTTCAGGCCAAATGCATCGACTATGGGAGCCTAAATTGTGCTTGGCATACATAACTAAAGGTGAAACAGAACTGAAACTTTCAAAGTTTGGTGAAACACTGATGATTTGTTACTTAATTCCAATTCAATCTGCAATATAAAGTACACATTATATATTGGTTCATACTGTGCTGCTAAATCATCATCAAATAAACAACGACTGGCATAAGTTTACATGTTCCGGCTTATGTCTGTACAATTTATCAAGCAGGCCAACAGACGAAACAGTCATTAGGTTTTCAGTCTCAACACTGGTTTAATGTGAAAAGAAATGTACTTGCTGCATTGAGAATACATGACCAAACATAATATTCTTAAAAAAAATAAAGTGGAGATAAAGTAAATTATGGAATGAATTACATAGACAAATCCAAACAAAAATATGTGGTCCTTGTAAACGGTTTACCTAATAAATACTCACAACTAATGCACAATTCTAGAATTACATTATGGTAAATAGGTCCTATATTTATTTGAACTCGTAGACACTTATCCGATAGAGCTCTGTCTCGTTGATGTTAAATATGGGAGTCTTGTTTAAAGTAATTCAGTGCTGATGTATAATTTAAAAAGTTTAAAGTAAATACTCTATTTCTTGGCTTTGCCCTGGGCTGCCACAGCCTCCATGGCTTTGCGAACAGTTTCTTCGTCTCCGAGGAACTGCATGGGCTTGATGGGCTTCAGGTTCTTGTCCAGCTCGTAAAGAATAGGGATGCCTGTGGGCAGATTCAGCTCCATGATGGCCTCCTCAGACATACCTGTGAGGAAACACTATAAGACTGTAGAAAAACTGAAATGTGACCTCTCATAAGAGCTTGTGACGAACTATTTCTAAAACAGCAATCAAATGTCCTCAAGTAGTAGGTTTAATTTTTAAATGTATAACTTATTAAATAAGATGTTTTTGTGCATATCTGTCAAGACTAGGGTGTTTCTCTGCCTATGGTCAGTGTTGTTTTGGTATTTAGTTACTTTTATCGTTTTTATTAATATTTTGAATTTTTATTTTGATATTTTTCGTTTTAATTTTAAAGTTTTAGTAATTTTGTTGCGGTTTTGTCTATTTTTTTATGTTTATATAGGTTTAATTTTTTTTATTTCAGCTTTAGTTATTTTAGTAGATCAAGTTAATGAGAAAGGCTGATTTGGCAACTACCTGAAAGTTTATTGGTCACACTTTAGTTTAGGGTCCAATTAGGGTCCACACATTTTGCCTCAAACTCCTAATTACTGCTTATTAATATTTAGTACAGTAGTTGTTAAGTTTAGGTATTGATAGGATTAAGGGATGTAAAATATGTTCATGCAGAATTAGGCATTAATATGTGCTTTATTAGTACTAATAAACAGCCAATATCCCAGTATTATGCATGCTAATAAGCAACTAGTTCATAGTGAGAGTTGGACCCTAAACTAAAGTGTTACCAGTTTATTTTATTATATATAGAGAAGGAAGTATTATATAGAGAAGGAATGTCATTCCATGGGGGAATGGCATTGTGGATAAAAAGTAAACGGCCAATTTTGCTTTTTTTGTGGAATTGAAAGTAATTTTACGGAGAGTGACTCATAAAGAGCAATTTCTTGCAGATTATATATATTTTAACAAAAAAAAATTCCTTATTAAAGCTTTTAATTTCCATGAATTTTCCTGGTATTTTAAAAATTGAAATGATGGTAAGAAGAACACTGAACAAGGGATTGAAAAGATCCTGCAATTACCTTCTAAGTGTTTCACAATGCCTCTCAAACTGTTTCCATGAGCTGCAATCAACACTCTTTTCCCTTCCTTGATTTGAGGCACAATCTCCTCATTCCAGAAAGGTAGCGCCCGTGCAATAGTGTCCTTCAGACTCTCGCAAGGCGGCAGCTGGTCCTCGGTCAAATCAGCATAACGTCTATCCTAAAAAAAAAAAAGAAAGGACATCCAACAAGACAAAATTAGTGCATTAATGAAATGTTCCTTAAACATGTCAGTTACAGTATCCAATAGTACTGCTCATTTAGCTAATAGAAACTCTTGACTTGTTTGTTTTGGGACATAGAATGCAGTTTCATTTACAAATAAGGTTTGACCTTTGTTTTCTGAGCCTTTGCACTTATTAACTACTCGCACGTCAGTTTCAAAATGTAATACCAACATGTTGCAACAAACTGCAACATGTAACAGTGAAAATCCCAAGTTTTTACACTCATAAAATCAGATGGAACATTGTATGTTAAGATGATTTATGAATTCTGAGATTGTTGTAATGGATGCAGGAATGCAGATAATAATGTTAATAGGTATGCTGTCATTGAGGATATGCATTTATACACTCATGAGTTTCTGTTTCTTATATAATTTGAAAATCTATGGAATATGAGGAGGGGGAATAACTAATTATGATGGCAGATTAAACAGATTTAGTGATTAAAATGACATAATAATTGAATGAGGTTGAAGACCACACCTTGCTGATGATGCTGTAAAAGTCATGATCTGCATCCATAGTTGGTGGGGGGATGTCAAATGAGCGCCTCCAAATCTTAACCTGGGCTTCACCATGCTTGGCTGCAGTCTCAGCCTTGTTCAACCCAGTGAGACCACCATAATGACGTTCATTCAGGCGCCAGGTCCTGTGCACAGGCAGCCACATCTGATCAATACTGTCCAAAACGATCCATAACGTCCGGATGGCTCTCTTCAGCACCGAGGTGTAACAAATGTCAAACTCATACCCTGCATCTGCAAAGACAGTGATACAGCATAGATTTATTTAATATGGCAGATGTAATTAAAAACAACACAAATCAATACATTGTGATCAATATATACATTGAATACAAATTCATTTAATACGATATTATAGACTTAGAATAATACAAATATAATTTATTTTTAAAAATGTATTACATATAATTTTTATTTAAACTATCATAAAAATGGTATTACAATGCATTTATAAAATATAAACATTGCTTAACAGTAATCGCGTCAAAAAAAGTCACTTTTTATTGGGAAATTCAGCACGTGGTGTGTAAAATCACGTTCTGTGCGGCACGTTCGCATCACGTATGCCCCGCCCCACACCCGTCATTAATTAGCAAACTGCCAGTTCATTGGTTCAGAGCTTACACGCGTCACGTCGAAGGCGGGGCAGCGCCGGGTATGTCAGTCTTCTGAAAGTCATTTGAATTTTCCGGTTTGAGTTTTATTATTTAAAACGCAAAAACCTCAATGCAAACATTAGTATGACAAAGCAGGTAAAGTTATTCTCAATGTAGACGTGATGTACATGACATGTTCTTTCAAAAAACAATCTAGAATGCTGATATAACTTACACTTAGGACGGCAGATTTACAACGCTCATCATTCACAATGCTGGAAAATATAATATTAAACAAACTTACAAACCTTTCAAAGCTTGACCGCCTTTCTTTGCCTCCTGAGCCCCTGTCTCGCTCAGGTCGGCGTCGAACCAGCCGCAGAAGCGATTCTCCTGGTTCCAGCAGCTCTCGCCATGGCGAATGAGAACCAACTTGTATGCAGCCATTTGAGATATTCAGAGGCAGATTTTAAAGGTGGCAGCTAAAGAAAGCACGATGACTGAGCTCTGGTCGAACAGGTTGTTAAGCTCTGTAAAGAGAGTACTGTCAAAAAGACCCTTCTCTCATCTGAGTCCCTAATGAATGACGTTTCCGACCTGCCCATCTCAACGCTCCACCAATCAGCGCCTCGGAACGATGCGCCACACTGTGAAACTGCAAATACGACATGGAAAAAAAACATGAGCTTCCTGTAATGAATGTCTCTGCATATTTTATATTTAAGCTTCAAAATATATTTAGCAAGAATAAGAAGGACTGTAATATATGTAATCGTTCATAGTTCATCGAACATGCCAGAGATAAAGTATTATAAATCATTAGACTCAGGAAGATTGTAACTTCCCGTTAGATTTCATTGGGTGTATCTTGGAGATATGAGGTACAGGAGAGCCAATCAAATGTTACTTATGTTGGTATTGGGCGGGGTTTAGCGCGGAAGAGAATGAATGGTGATGTTGTGTGAAGCAAATGTGATAGTAGGCCTAACTATTAAACAATAACTTTATTAGTATGTTCAAGGAAGGGTTTTCGTCTTTGCTTCTGTTAAGAGGACTCAGAATCTTCTTTTCAACTGTAGTTGATTTTTGTGAAAGCGGTTTAATGGATACTGACAATACAATTAAAAATCTTGCCCAAATTGGGATCATATCATAAATAAATATCAACTGTAAGTAGACTGTTTTCCACATGATTCTTTAATGTCTATAAAGAAGAATAGCAAAGCTGTTAAGACATCTCTACACAGTAAAAAAAAAACGTTGGGTTACATATTGGGTCAATATGTTGGGTTATTCTCCAAAAAAAGGGTCATTTTTAAAATCGTTGGGTAATTTCTAGAAATAACCCGACTGTTGGGTTAAATCACTGTCTATGGGTCAAATAGCTAACGGTTTCCGCAGCGACGGTTCAAATGAATAGCGTACCGCACGATATACGTCACCTTTTCTCATTAATATTCATTAAGCTAGCGACGGTTGCTAGGGGGGTCAAACTCGCGCGTGTCACTCATGCTAGACGCATGTAAACAGTTTACGGACGAGATGTCTACTGAGCTAAACCTGCTAACTCTGTCCGAGAATGATGTCCCCGGTGCCAACTTCACTGGTATAGAAGTAGAAGAACATACAAATATTCAATTGAAGAGATGGCTTGAGTGTAGAGGGCTGAAAAAGACGGGAAAAAGAGCCGACCTGATCCAGAGGTAGATTGTTATCGACAGAATTTCTCCCCCAAAAAACATCGCCTTACGCCACTGACAGTGACATTTTGCAGTTTCAACAAGCTATCTTTTACCACCCTATGTCCTGTCTGTCATATATATTATGTCCTCTGGTTGTCTTACGTCTGACAGTTGTTGGGGGTAATTTATATTATTATTAATGTATTTATTTTTTGTTTAGCGATCGCTAATGCCACTTGGTCACAACCAACAACACTTAATGGGTATTTCATTGTTATTCATGATGATTTTAAACTATTAACTTTTGAATTAAAATGTTTAAAAGATCATTTCATGTGTATGCATTTCATTAGTTTTATGTAAAATACATTTTGATCAAAAATTCCCAAGATATCAATTCTATGTTAATCTACTCATTACCTCAAAACTTAGAATATTTTCTATTATCTTTCTTTATTGCTTTCACTGTACATTATTGCTTTCACTGTACATACAATGAAGGCAATACACGGGTTTCTTGTATACAAACAATACCGGATGCGCGCGCATCCAGGAGGCAAAAAACCCGCTATCTGTTATGCCGAATTCTGTAAAGATATTGTAATTAACGTAGATTTCCCATTGTTTGTAATTTCTTGTTGACTTAATAATAAACTGCAATTTCAGAGTTGGATCTGTTTGTTTGTGTTTCATATTATTATAACATATGTAAAACGTCCAACTGTTTACGAATCCGGACATACTGTGATGCATGTATGAATTATCATGTTAGACTAAGTTAGTAATGTAATGTTAGCAGTGCAGCATTTGCTTTTATATAAGTTAACCTTGTTTACGTTACGTTACTTTACGACCTGCAGCATTTCATGACTGCACATATAACGTTACATTAGTGTAAATCAAAGATTTGACGATGGATTATGTAGCCTTAGTACCTCCGACCGTGGCGATTATATTAAAAAACTTACTCTCAGCAATGGTGAGATCTTGCCGGATCCCTACGCAATACATGACGATCTTTGGATTGCGGATGACAAATAGTGGCCAGCAATTGTATGGCCTGATATAGGCTATATAATTATCTTATTCATTCAGACACCAAGTGTGTATACAAAATAAATGATTAGAGCGTACAAATCCATTGATGCATACAACTACGTGCTATGTGGTCATGTGCAGCTCGTCAAATTATGAATAGAAAGAATAGCCTATAACATACTTCCTTCTTCTGTCCCACTCTTCCATTTGCCTAAATTTGGAATTACTTGCAACATGTATAATTTAAATGAGCAGATAAAACACAACAGATAGGCCTGCATATAAATAAATTACGCAACAACTTCTTTGCATTTTGACTTAGAGACAACACCACCACTATGCTACTAGCCACCCTTTACTCCGATACGAAGACCGCGGGTCTATTGCCTCCTGGTTGCGTGCGCAAGCAGTGATGACGTCGCCGAGAAACCCATGTATAGTGCACAACTGTTCTCTTTGCAATTAACCTTCATTCTCTCTGTGGATATAGGTTATAAATTACCCCTATATGTAAACAAAAATGAAATAATAAATCCAAGTAAATGTTTATAGAAAATAACTTTTTACATTTTCAAAGTTCAAGTGTATATTTCAGAATGAAATTGAATGGGGTCACTTGTTGGAAATATGATTGCCTTTAAGCATCAAAGTAATATTGAGATGACCCCTCTAAATATTGATAGATTTTGGATTAAATGTGCAGAATTAGTAGAACATTTCACAACTTAAATAAAGCTTTAACATGTCTTCTTTTATTTACTTTGCCAACTGAACTTGAGCGAGCGCGCTTCTATGTTGACCCCCTTCCGGTTTACGTTGCTGACGTCACGCGGCCTTGCGGTCTAAAAATAGCACTCGTGCGGCACGCTATTGTAACGGTCCAGGCAGTGACAGACAGTCAACATAGAAGCTGCTGCTGCATCCTGATTATGAGAGGCAAGTCATATCGTTTTTATGCATAACATTAAGTATTGTTAATGTTATAAGTTTTTTAGATAAAGAATAATTTAATAATTGGTTTATTTTATGCTCTACACAATTCTAATCATTATTTTTGTCTTTTTACTGCCTGGGCCATATCTACCGGGCAGAGTGGTAGGCTCTGCTACCGGGTCCAGGCTTGCTGCCTCCGAATCGGCGGGAAAACTCGCCACTAGTTCAGATTCTTCTCAGCATATGGTCTCTAATTAATGTAAATACGCCTACATTTATTTTGAAGTTAATATCTCACTAACATACTTTGTTCTAACAAAAATCACACAACATAAAACATTTTCGTTACTTAAAAAAAAAAGGTGACCGTTGACGTTGTTCACGCACGCACGCACGCACGCTGCATGTTGGTAGAAGAAAAAGATGCTTGAGAGCGCGCAGGTGGACGCATGCTAGCTCTTTTCGGCGTATGGACATTTTGGCGTTTTTATTACATGATTTTTGAATGTTTTGTGCAGGATGAATCAGGCCATCACATCAGCTCAGATAGCCCACTGGTTTACTGTTGGGGCACAGTTTGCAAACATCACAATCACTGATGAAGTGAAAAAGCAAGATGAGGCCGAAGCTACTGCAGTCAGGTACGTGATGATGAGGTCAGTTTTTGCATGTACAGGTGAAAAGTTTTAAACTGTTAGTTTTATTATCCAAACTTGCTTTAATAGGATTCGTAATTTCAAAAGATGTTAGACAATAACATTGATGAAACTGGAATTTTAGACCATGTGCAGTTATCGCTAATTAAAATAAAATCACCATGGGAGACACGTGCGTTTAAGATACGTAGTTTATTTTTCAGAGTATACGCACTCAATTTAGCACTTACATTTTCACATTATTAAATATTAATGCTTTGTCCAAGTTTAATTTTGGAGGCTCTGCCATACCAAACAACATGTGCGCGGGTGAATTGATTTGTTTGACAGCTGGTGGTAAACTATAGGCTAGGGGTTTTCAAACTGGGCCCAGGGACCCTCAGGAGGCCGCAAGGGAGTGCTAGGCCGTCTGTGGAAAAGTCTAAAAAACAGTGTAAAAATAAATTAAAGATAAATTGAACTAAATTAATAAAACATGGGTTAACATGAATAAATTGATAAAAAAAAAAATATATACACATCTACAGTGCAGCACAGGAATATAGTAAGAAAATATTAAAGGGCCCCTATTATGGATTTTTGAAAACGACCTTTCATGTAGTGTGTAACATAGCTCTGAGTGAATGAAAACATTGCACAGTACAGTGCAAGTATAAGTGCACAGTATAAAGTTATTGTCTTTCAAAAGTAAGAGTCGACTCTGAGTCAATTAAATGATTTGCCGTTTCGTTGTGACGTCAAGACGAAACATTAGAATATTGCCCGCCCACTTATTGCATGCACAGACACCAGGGAAAACTTCAACCTCAAACCTTCAGCTGATTCCTGTGGATACTGGATAGCATCATGTAGGGCTGGGCGATATGGCTGAAAACTGTATCACGATATAAGTGTTTCATATCGGTCGATATCGATAATTATTGATATTTTTTTTTATGACCTATTTAAAATAAGGACCAGGAGACAAATATGTTACATTTAAACTTATTTTAAACTTAAAGGTATAGCGGAGGATCTTTCTGAATTTTAGATAAGACCCGCCCTCTCCACTTTTTGAAAAGTTTGATTGATTCACCAGAATGATTGACAATTAGGAGGACCAATAGTATAGGACCTATAGTATAGGTATTCCACCCGGAAGTAAAAAAATCCTCCGCTATACCTTTAACCTTCCTCTGATTATAATCCCCTCAGTTATAAAGGCAGAAATGTCAACACAACCATGGAAAACACTCAAATAATTAAAATGTAAACATAAGTCTAAAATCACAATGAACACTTAACAATTATCTCTTAACATTAGGGTGCAAAATTAAAGAATACGTAAGAAATGCTTAATAAAGTGTAATACAATAGTGCAAAGTGTTAAATATAAACAGAGAAACCGACGACGGTCTTGCATAACTTGCAGACGACATTGGTCTGACTATGGTCAGACTTATAAAATCCAAAAAACTGCCATACTGGCGAGCTGACTTTTCCTGTTTTATCAACAATCGCTGATGGCACTCATTTTCCACTTATCACTCCACGCCGGTTCTGTTACTGAAGAATCCAACACGTGACAACAATATGGCGCAACCATACTGTTACATGACCGGCTGTTAGCGTGTCACCCCCTTACGTTGCTAGGTTACCAGAGAGAGAATGCCTTTGTTCATGCAACCAAACTTGCTTCGCAACCTCTGGTTTCTTCCGACAAAAAAAAAAAAAAAAAAAATCAAACGTTTTTCGAACACATTTTTTATTGATATTGATTACGTGTCTATCGCGATACATATTGTTATCGTTTTATCGCCCAGCCCTAGCATCATGTTAAGAAGACGCTGTGCTCTACAATGTGAAGGTAAAGCCAGTTTTTTTCACTGCCCACGGACGAGCATGTGAAGAATCAGTTGTTAAAGTTAATCTTTATCACGATATCACAGCAGTATAATCCTAAACTTTTGCTGTGGTCCCTTTATTTTACTGAAGACTGCTGCTTAAATTTCAATGTTCAATGCAGGATTCCCAAACCGCTTGCTCTTGAAAGATGGTGTTCAAAAAACGTAGTTTTGAGTTTTATATTGTGTAGGTCCTGCTAACTGGCTAACTCACGTTATTACTGTCTTACTGAAATACTTCTGCTAATCAGTTGTGGGCCACGATTACCTATAACTGTCTATTAATGCAGATTGTCTGTCATTCTCACTACTTTGAGGAAATATTTGTTTTACCAACATTTGTTACATCAGATCATTCATCAGCTCGGCTAATGTATACATTGTATACATGCACTTTTATTGATACAGTTTCCACGTGTTCACAGCAATATATTAGAAAAATACTCTAAATAATTAGTACAAGTAAAATAATCGGTTTGTTGATGGACATGTACTTTAATGCTGATGGTGAGGAATTACACTTGCAACATCTCATATAATGTAGCCTACCTCAAACTAGGGCTGAACGATTAATCGCACTTTCCATGTAATCGCACTTAAATCGAGACGGCTTATCGCGATTTTAAAATCACAAAGGCTGCGATTTTTTTTTTTTATTATTATTTTTTATGCGCAGCTTGTCATTGATGTACGGCTCTGTAAACGCTGCTCCATCTGAAAGCACTGTGAGTTTGAGTCACTTATAATGTGCATTTGAAAAAACGCGCGTCAAACATCTTTCCAAAACATGAGAAGCATTTATGAACCTCTTGTCCAACAACAGACAACATTTAATAACATGCATTTACTCCAAACTCACTTCATAACGACAGTTGAGCATCCTTCTGTGAGATGATGTGCCTTCTTACACAGAATAAGGCAGTCATGTATTTATAAGTCATGTTTAATCAAAGCGTTTCAATCTTCTGTTTATTCAGCTACAGCAATAGGGATTTCCTGGAATGATGCGCATTATTGTACTTCTGCGGCGGGGCATATTTATCGTGTTTGCATGAGAGCGCCCTCTGGCGTTCAAATGGGGCAGTATTTACTACCAATCAGCCGCACTCCACTGACAAGATGCGCATAAAATAATCGCAACCTTTACCAAATCGCGTGCGGTTTTATTGCGATTAATCATTCAGCCCTACCTCAAACTGAGTAGTGTATCACTGAGAAACGTCCTGCTCAGGCCGTCCTTGCGATGGAGGTTCAGGTTGAATAACAGTTCTTCCAGTGTTTCATCATCGGACTCGCGCTCGCATTGATATGGTAAAATCTACGTCATGTCGTTACTGTGTTTAGTTTACGGTAGGGCTGCACGTTTTCAAGTTTTTCATTAACCGTTAACCGAGGCCCTTAGCGGTTAATACTCGGTTAACCACAGTGTGCGCGCCGCAACCCCGAGATAGGCGTAATTTGCGGGTGGGAATGTCCCCAGCACCACTATTTTCTAAGGTCGATATTGTCCCCACCACTTTTGAAACATCTCGCGGGATGAATAACGTTACCAATACAAATAAAAAAACACATCTCCAGTTAACTAGCAGAGCATTCATTTCGTTCGTTTTTTTTTAGGCGATCTAGCGCTGAAATATTTTGTTTTTTAAGTGATCAAAGTGCTCGTTACCGCTGCGATCGAGAAGGGTCTTGTAAAACGTGCTGAGGTAATATTAATTCGTGGCCACGAAACAATTCACCTGAATATTCACCAATTCACACACACACGAAAAAAAAAAGGAATAAAAAGATGTACGAGAATAGTCGGCCTTTACTGAAGAGCTATTTTCACTAGTGAGAAAAACAGTTTAATAATTATTAATTCGTGGCCACGAAATAATTCACCTGAATATTCACCAATTCACAAAAAATAGGTCTTTAGCATTCACTAATTAACAGGCTTGGGAGGGTTACTTTAAAAATGTATTCCGTTACAGTTACAAATTACTTCCTAAAAAAAGTATTCAGTAACGTAATCCAAGTACTATAATATGAAAGTAATGTAACTGATTACTTTTGGATTACTTCAAGGTCACGTATATAAATAAAGTCAAGCAAGAAGAAATAATAAACAAAAATAAATCAAAAAAACTTTTATTTATTAAGAATTTGGTCCAGTGTACAATATTTGCAAAATATACACACAGGCCTGAATATATATATTTATGTAAAGGGCTATACAGACATCTAGTGGCTAACGTATGGTATTACAGATTATTTTGTTTTATTTTTAACAAATTTTTAACTAAAAAATAAAAACACAACATTTAGTTGTGTAAAACAGTTTATTTTAAAATATGCCTACATGTTCACTAAAGCCGTGATCTTTCTTAATTTGCCTGACTGAACTTGGGGCGGCAGTGGGAGTTCCCCTACGTAACCTAGACAGCGGACATCCCATTACGTGAGAAAAGATTTAGAAAGGACATTTTGGGTACTAAAAAAGCTACTCTCCTAATTTCTACAAAATAGCAGCGGAATTTCCATGAATTTAAAAGCTATTTTACCCGCAGGCAGCATCGTTTCTACTTGCAGCGGTGAGTCATTCTGCGTCTGAGGAGATTGTAGAAAGCTGTTATTTGCACATGCACCAGCGCGTGGCACACGTGAGTCATTACTGGCAACAGAACCAGGAACTACTGTATAATCAAGCAGCGCTTAATATAGTGTTATTATGCCAAAATACTTATTTATTTAGTTTCAAATTAAACCATTGTAATCCTGAAAGTATTCCCCTTTTTTTCAAAATGTAACTATAATCTGATTACAACGTTTTTTGACGTAACTGTAACGGATTACAGTTATTGGATTTTTGTATCCTGATTACATAACGCCGTTACATGTATTCCGTTACTCCCCAACCCTGCTAATTAATAATATCAAAGTCTGTTTTTTGGCCACGTTGTAATTCGTTTAATCAAAATGAGGGAGGGAATTAGTTCAACGTGTCCACGATTTATTAAAACGAGGGAACAAATAAGTCGTCGTAACAACTAATTATTAAGATCAGCGGACAGGGCGCATAAGAACAAGCAGTGAGAGAGCCCAGGCCGCGCGCGCGCGCACTCTCACCGCCCTCAAACAACACGAGCGCTGTATTGCTCTCTCTCCCTCGCGCATATCAACACAATAGTAAAAGGTCGGAAGACCGATTGTGTTTTATTGATTAGTAGTTTGTTCATATAAAGTGTTTGATTAGCAAGTACATGTTTAGGAAATGCATAATACAAAATGTATGGGTTAATGTAACGGTAAACGCATGCGCGGGTAACTGCTGGGGTAAAGCTGTGGCTCTGCAGACAGATATTATTGTGCTGCGATCAGTAGCGCGGATACTATGTTTGTTTCTGGCTCGCGCACAGCCTTCACTCTCGGACGCGCGCTTGCTTTCTTTCTTTTGCTTCATATTAGAAAACTGGTCTAGCGGTCTCTGGTGGTGCAAAAATGTATTACAACTAAATTAACCGAGCAAAATGTTTCACTCGGTTACGCAATTTTTAACGGTTAATCGGTTAACCGGTTAACCATGGACACCCCTAGTTTACGGTGTAGGAAGCCTCAGGACAAACAGAGCTGACGTTGTTATGGAAATGGGCGGTTTTGTTTTTGACGCGCTGTACACAGTAGGCCAATCACAACAGACTGAGCTGCCTGGCCAATCAGAGCAGAGTATCTCGCGGAAAGGAGTGATTTAGAGAGATTGATTAATTTGACAAGTCGTTTGAGAGTCATTGAAAATGTGATGATGTGCAAATGTATATTATGAGGAAATTAAACTTTTTTTTTTTTTACCTTTGATGCATGTAAACATGTTGTAGGAGACTTCAAAACAACATTAGGAAACTTTAAAATAGCATAATAGGGTCCCTTTAATACTACATAATAATGTAACTTTCTTTATAGAAACTAAATATTTTCCAAATACTATTTTATTCATATTAATATTTCACAGTATAAATTTGGCCTTTTTACATGAAAATATTTAGTTGGCTTCTAAATATTAGCTTCTAAATATTAACATGCTAATATAATACATTATAAGCATTTGGGGATGCGCCATCTAAAAGATGGAAAACCCCTGAACAAGGCAATGAATGGATTGGCAGGAGACCCAAGGACAACACCTTACACATTTTTCTCTTAATGAACGTGTGCATTTGCTGCAGGTCTCTAGAGCTGTTGTCTGATAAGACCTCTCCAGAAAAGGTAGGATCAGATGGAGGAAACCAGAAGAGCAGGAGGGCAGAACTTCTGAATAGTAATTACAAACAAGCCTACACACAATCTGCTCCTCACATAGACTCTACGCTTGATGTTCCTTGAACTATTTTTTGTTTTTACTTATGTGATTATCTTGAATCAGTACTGTACGGTCACGGTGCTATTAGCATAACATCTCCTACCACCATATTTGGCTTTTCTGTTACCTACTAGGATGTTATTGCATAACTCATGTTCACTGTTTAATCTGTTTTAACATGTGGCTTTTGAACTATAGGTCCAGGTACCACCCCCCCTTCGCTGGCCAGTTATGAGTATCCAGTTCTGCCTATTACTAAGAACAGACAAGAGGTACATGCGTAGAGAAACAAGGCACATATGGACATATTTACTCATAATTCAATAGAAGATTTTTTTTTTTTTTTTTTTTTTTTTTTTTTTTTTTTTTTTGTTAATATGTGCATGTGTCAATCCCTGTCTGTGTTTGTGTGTGTAGTTGGTCTCTCTGATTGAGAATAATTCTGTCATCATCATTCGTGGAGCAACAGGCAGCGGAAAAACCACCCAGCTGCCACAGTTCATCCTGGATCACTATGCGGAGAGAAATATGCCCTGTAATCTGGTTGTCACTCAGCCACGCAAAATCGGCGCCACCAGCATTGCCCGCTGGGTGGCACGTGAACGCAAATGCACCCTGGGCAGCTTGGTGGGGTATCAGGTATGAGATGCATGCAGTAGAAACTAGTGATGTTCGATTCTTGAACGAATTGTTCTTTTACGCTGGTAACCGGTCAAGCCTTTTCACAAATTCGAACTGAGTTTACGTTCACATGACAGCAATGTACTAAAAAAGAAAAAAGTTTTCCTTCGCGTTTTTTGTGTACGCACTATGTCAAAATGATGACGTTCACACGGGTCAGCCAAAACTACCAAAATGGTGGATTATTCATGCCAGGCCAGTAGTTGGCAATGTCACTTTGTAAAGAAACACTTTGCGCTTATAGACTGAATAAGTCATTTTTTAAAAAGTTTGCGTTTTCAGGCACCCAGAACAGCATTGTTGTGTAAATGAACACCCAAAACGCATAAAAGGTTTTCCATTTTAAGTTGAAAACAGTGTCGTGTATAGAGATGCACCGATTGATCGGCTGGTGACCGGAATTGGCTGATTTTCACGTGATCAGCCGTGACCGGCGACCGGCCGGTCAGTCTGACAAATGCCGATTTTATGCCGGTCAAATGCACTCGGGCGCCGCATGATTAACATTGCGCAACATCACACGTGCACACGGAACACACATGTAGAAAACCTCGTTAATTACGTCCGTTCAGACCGCAAGCGCGTATTTTTTTCTGGCGTGCATGTTAATCAATGAGTGCATTCACAACGGGAGCGGGAGCAGCGTGTGAGCGTCAAGCAGGAGCGTCGCGAGCAGTGAAGCACGTGTTTCGGCGCCGAGTCTATTTGCTGCACTGCTCAGGCTCAATTAAAGGGAAAGCACACTTTTAATGGACAAAATAGCCTAAATAGGGTTTCACAAAAAAAGTGCCCAAAATGCACAGAATTTGCGTGTTTTAACAAGAATTGGAGTAGGCTATGTCAGAAAAGAAAACGAAGACTAATATTTATAGAAAATGTACCCATTTAAACTTGTTTTATTATTCAGTTTGTAAAAGTGATTGCAATAGGCCTGTGTGTGTGTGTGTGTGTGTGTGTGTGTGTGTGTGTGTGTGTGTGTGTGCTTTGAGAAATATCTTTATACTGCAAGGCTATATTTATTTTATTTTTTATTTATATATTATTTTATTGTCATTCCCTGTTTTCATACAGACGTTTAGTTTGCTAAATACATATATAAAAAAAATATTGGATATTGAATGTGAAAAGGAAATGGTTCTTCCATAACACTGCACTTTAGATGTGTGTGTGTGAACAGTGCAAATTGTAAAATGTTCTATTACAGAAAAGATATAAAATAAATATTTGTGTGTGCTGTAAAGTGGTTAGAAAAAATGAAATCGGAATCGGCTAAAATCGGTATCGGCAGGTCAAACTTAATGAAAAATCGGAAATCGGATTCGACCCAGAAAATTGTAATCGGTGCATCTCTAGTCGTGTAAACGGCCCCTGAATCTAACTTACGGGTTGCGTCATCAACCAGGAACTAAAGTAAGGCACCGGTGCTTCTGTGGAGTACCTTAAAAGAATGATTCTTTGGAAAATCGAACATCATTAGTAAAAAAGTGTTTTCTTCATAAGTACGAAAAGTACTTCAAACTCATCAGCTCATTATAGTAGAGACTCCAAGACCTTAAATGGATGGGTCAGATAAGGGAGACATCCAAAATGTGTACTGTTGGGGTGCCTCCAGAAACAGGGTTGAGAAACACTGCTGTAAGGAATGGGAATTAAGTAGAATTGGCATTGGATTCCCTTTTGTTAAACTTGCAGTATAAAATATGCAGATTAAAATTCCAAGCATACTGTAAGCTGTTAGACTCACTAAATACTGTATACATTAAATAGATGTATTTTTCCCTCTCTCTTTCAAGGTGGGTTTAGAGAAGATGGCCACAGAACATACCAAACTTATTTATGTGACCACCGGAGTCTTGCTGCAGAAATTAGTGGGATCCAAAACACTCACAGAGTACTCTCACATCTTCATAGATGAGGTACACAAATATTCTGCAATTTATAGGTACAACCGTTCAAACTTTTAAATGAAAGAAGTCTCTTATGCTCACCATGGTTTCTTCTGTTACATCAGAAATACAGATAAAACAGTTATATTGTGAAATAGTAATGCTATTAAAAAACGTATTTTAATACATTTTAAAATTAATTTATTCCTGTGATGCATGGCTGAATTTTAACATCTTTACTCCAGTCTTCAGTGTCACATGATCCTTCAGAAATCATTCTAATATGCTGATTTGCTACCTAAGAAACATTTTTTTTTTACTATCATCAATGTTAAAAACAGCTGTGCTGCTTAATATACTTGTTGAAACGGTGATATGTTTTTTTTTAAGATTCTTTGATGAATAGAAAGTTCAAAAGAACAAAAATAATGAATGGATGCAATTATCAGACTAAGTGATGTTCCAGTACAAAAAGTTCAGTAGTTTGCAAAAAACTAATTTGCTATTATGAAAAGGTTAAATATTAATATAAAACTTAAATCAAATGATAACTATTACATTTAGACTTAATTTGTGTGTGATTATAAATTGATTCAGGTCCATGAGAGAACAGAGGAACTTGACTTCTTGTTGCTGGTTATCAGAAAACTGCTAAGGTCCAATTCCAGATATGTCAAGGTTTGTTCAACACGCATACTTAGATTGACACAAGCATATTTTACACTGTCATTTTTACCCCTTCTCCATTTATCCCACCTCTCCATCTGCAGGTCATTCTGATGTCCGCCACTATAAACTGTGCAGAGTTCGCAGAATATTTTGGAACTGTGATCCGCAATCAGATGAATCCAGCATACGTGTTTGAGGTGGAAGGAGCCCCATTCGCCATTGAAGAGTTCTACCTGAATGATCTCTCAACCATCCTGCCTCTTGGAATCAATGTATGAGAAGCAACAAAAATGCTATATTTTGACCATTTCTACTTAAATGCTCTATATAAATGTGTTTGTGTTTGTCACAGGTTAACTTAACCCACCCAGAAGATCCTTGTATCACAGAGGAGATGTATAATGTTGCCGTCTCTCTCATCCAGAGCTTTGATGAGATGGAGGCTAAAGATCAAAGGTCAGAGATTACAGTGAGACACACATACCAGTGTTTCCCACAGGATTTTGTGAGATTATGGTGGGTGGACCTGGGTCCCTCTAGAGGGGTCCGGGGGCATGGCCTCCATAAGATAATTGTTTTACATTTTTAAAGTTAAATTTATCAATCTGGTGCACTTTGAGAGTTCAAAATTAAGAGCTCCAACCGATGTTCAGTGTGCAAATTGAACAAAGAGAAAAGTCTTTAGTTCCTGAACTTTAAAGTGGACTCAACCCTCGTTTTAGTTGTGATATAGTGTCTCAGTCTACATTACATTTACACTGGTGTTAACCAGGAAGCCAAACAATTACTACATAATACTTTTGTTATTGTTCTAATGACAGTAATACACATATATTGTAAAACAAATACACTGGAAAATTTTTAAAAATTAATATATTGTAAGTATATTATTTTACTTAATGCTACAGTAGGGAAAATTACAATACAGGGTGGGCCATTTATATGGATACACCGTAATAACATGGGAATGGTTGGTGATATTAAAGTCCTGTTTGTGGCACATTAGTATATGTCATGGTCACCACCCATCTTGAGGAGTTTGCCCCCTCACATATACTAATGTGCCACAAACAGGACTTTAATATCACCAACCATTCCCATGTTATTACGGTGTATCCATATAAATGGCCCACCCTGTACTTTGTATGAATTTCTACACTTGCAAGAGATAAACCCTTTTATTTTGGCGGACCACTACCGTTTCTGTAAAAACAGGTTTGCAAATGCGTCTTATTACAAATCTAGTGAAATGCCTGTATCATCTTCAAACACAAATGTTGGAAATTATACAAATGTCACAATGTGCAACTGGTGCCCGCTACATTCCTGCAAGCTAAACTCACAGCACATGCAGAGACACATTCATTCACTGTGAACTTGAGCCGTTCTGAGATGCAGAAAACAAAGTGAAGTAACACTTCATCACTTTGAAACACAGCACAAACGGACTATATACATATTTAATTTAATCGCAGTCTTTTGTGATTTGATAAGCCATATCACGATTTCAAATGTGTAGTTCAAAAGCATTGATGCAAAACAACGTTAGAGACCTTTTTTGTTAATTATATTAAGTTTTGAAAATTATTTTAGTTTCATTATGAACCTAGCATCAGTTACACTATGATAGGTCACCATAATCTAGGACTAGGTCAGTGGTTCTCAACTCGTTTGGCCATGGGACCCACATTTTCCCATGGTCATCAAGCTGTGACCCACTTTTTAAATGTGTGTGTGTGTGTGTGTTTGTGTGTGTGTGTGTGTGTGTGTGTGTGTGTGTGTGTGTGTGTGTGTGTGTATATGTATAGATGGATGGATGGATAGATATAATAGAGATAGATATAATAGTTAGATATAGATGGATAGTTCAAACCTGGCTGCCAGGTATGTGAGGTCCTGTGACGAAAAAAGAGCCTCCAGCAGGACAGAGCTACCAACTATATGCCTAGAGACACTGATATAAATATTAGAAGATTAAACATTTTTACTGTCATGTTTATTTTCATGTAAAATGTTTTTTTTTATTATTATTATTATAATTTACTTATTTTTATTGTGTAGTGTTATGAATGCTTTGGCAATGTAAAGATTTCTTTCACCATGCCAATAAAGCTATTTGAATCTTGATAGATAGAAAGGCCTATTCTAATAAATTTCTTTCTACATTTGTTTTAAACAAGCAAATTTATTTCACAAAAATTGTTGACACACACAAGTACCATCCCCCTTTACTTAACTTGCACATCAATTATAAGAATATGACTAATACTGATAAATAATCCATAGGCCTATGAGGTTAAGCTATTAAATAGCAGTCCCAAACTAGTTTTTGTTAATACAATGTTGGTATGAGCCACCACAGCCGTTTAAAAATATACAAAATAACACAAAGTGAAAATATAGTGCATTTTGGGGTTATGGAAACAAGTTACCATGATGAATACACAATACTAACATGAACTGTTAATGAAACATGGAAACTGCTCCTGAATTGAATGAACATTATACCTACATGCAAATCCTTCTTAGCTAACACATGACGTACTACTAATGTGATTTGTTGGTATTGCACTTTATTTCGTAACTTACTAATTGACGACGTTGCATGCACGTAGTTTCTTTTGCGCTTTATATAAAGTGAAGCAATATACATGAAGAGTGCGCACCACTTGCGCAGTATAACGGCTGACAGGACAGGAAAGTTAATTTTTCAGAATAAAGTCAGAGACTTTATTTTGTAGTGGTGTCAACAATAATCGATTCGGCGATGCATCGCAATGCGGGGCATGCACGATTCAGCATCGATGCGGCAAAGTGCCATAATCGATTATGTCACTGTTTTAGGGGTGTAACGGTACGCGTATTCGTACTAAACCGTTCAGTACAAGGCACGCATTTTCAAACCGACCGGTTATTTCAAGCGCGTCGTGAGCGCGCTCATAATGTAGACAACATCAAATGGCAAACGCAATGTAAGCGGAACGAAACTGAGCTACTCGTGACGGACTGTTTATCAGTTTGGACCAACGCAGCGCGAGCCGATCTTATACTACATAGCGCTAAGAGATCCAGTAAAGAAAGCATTTGAACTCGCCACTAAAGTAATAACATCGCTGCAAGATCTAGAGAGAAACATTCACATTTCTCCGTTATTAACGGACCAAACAGCGCTGACGTGGAAACAAGGACGAAACATTGTGACATGAACGAACTATCCAGTGTCCACCACAGAACACTAACTGCAACTTTGGAAGTTTGGCAGGAATAGTAGGCTATAATGCTTTCAAGTAACGTTATGTCGGATTTATTTCGACATTATGAATAACATTGCTGCCCTCAAATGTTAATCTGAATTAAAATAAACATTTGTAATATATGCACAAAATATTACATTTATTTTTTTTCCAAGGAGCTGTTTTGTTTTATATGCTCATAAGAAGTCAATTATAGCTCCATCATTGCTCAATAGGGGTGTAACGATACACCAATGCCACGGTTCGGTTCATATCACGGTTTTGGAGCCACGGTTCGGTTCGGTTCGGTTCGGTTTGCTGTGGGGGCAGGGTTCATGGCAGGGCACCAACAGCAATAATAACACTAGAGTCACTTTAAACTTAATAAAAACAACAACAACAATAATTTAACTTAACTTTATTCATTTTATACATTGGCTTCATGTTTTCTTTAGAGCAGTTAGCACACCTGAGTTAACTAAAATGAAATAGCCTAAATGTCTCCACTGACTAGTCAGAAATAAACTGCACACCTGAGTAGGGTTGCCAACTTCAGAAAAGTAAAATGCGGGACAATTGTGGTTCTTTATAGGAAAATGAGGGACACTCAAAATATTTACTGTATTGCACAATGTACATAATTTCAGTGTCTGCAAACTGTAGTTAAGTATAGGCTATGTTTAAAAGGTTATCAGACAAACACATTTGTATTGTTTGCTTAACCTATTTATGTTCAATCTAATTCTAAAAATAATTTTAATGTCATACAAAAAATATATATGTCACATTACAAACAAACCACCATTCAAAATAACCGCATTTATCTGAAATGGAAAGCTTTTTTAACATTATACATAGGCCTACAGTTCAAAAGTTTGAGGTTAAGATTATTTTTTGGGGAAAGTAATTAAAGAAAGTAATTGCCTACTTTTATTCAGCAAGTGACAGTTCATTTATAGTGTTACACAAGCTTTCTATTTCAAATAAATATCTTATAATCTTTACATTCATCAAAG
Organism: Scardinius erythrophthalmus; assembly: GCF_964197995.2. Taxonomy (NCBI): domain Eukaryota; kingdom Metazoa; phylum Chordata; class Actinopteri; order Cypriniformes; family Leuciscidae; genus Scardinius; species Scardinius erythrophthalmus. The sequence continues at coordinate 19,767,164 of NC_138241.1, read as the reverse complement.
AATCCTGGGGGGGGGGAAACAAAACCGTTTTAAACAAATAATAATCAGAAATGTTTTGTGAGCATATTATTCCCTCAGGTAGATTACATGTTTTCTTGCGTGGCTGGATGTTGGACTCATGAACAATAATCACGTTGTTTGCATTCGCCAAAAGTGATTTGCCGAAATCAAAACGTGGACAGTGAAAGGAAATTACCGTTAGCGCGAGACGAGTCCGGCTTGAAGCGGAAGCGGCCAGACGGCAGAGGATTATGTTCGCAAATCAAACAATGATTAAAAAAAGCTGTGATATGTCATCATATTGGATGATGACAGGTGTCATGATCATTCTCAAGATTCATGATCAGCACTGCTGCATCAATATCAGTCCGTGGTTGTGACCGCAGGGTCTTCAATCACAATATGCCGTAGCGCGGAGTTGCCATCCTGAAGTGCGTATGTAAACACCCGAGCGTGATCGATCACCCAAATCACGTGACATGCACTTTATTTAGTAAATAATATTATAATAATATTTATTAAAACTACAGCTCTTATTAGTTGTTTAAAGTGTATTCATTAATTACTATTTAATCAAATGTCAAGGAAGAAAAAATAGTTTTGTGACAAAGTGAAGTGAGAGTTGGGAGCAGGGGGCGGGGCACGTTCGGTTCGACATGAGAGTATCGCGGTTCGAACCGTGGCTGTTGTATCGCGGTTTTTCGGTTCGGTTTGAATATCGTTACACCCCTATTGCTCAAAGAAAAAAACAAGTAATAAAAACTCGGTGAGTGTTTTAGCGCAATTTTCTCACGTCATGGGATCACAACACTAAGAGATAGTAAATCTTTTCTGTTTTTTTTTTTTTTTTTTTTTTTTTTTTTTTTTTGTGCGTTCCCGAGATTAGACCTTCCTTAACATAATGCCGAAAACCCGAAGTCTCTAGGTGGTCTGGTTGAGGAGTAGATAGAAGTGCAAAATTGGTGCGCACAGACAGAACAGAAATCACGAGTTAACAATCGCAATTTTGTCCGGTGGAAAATTGCGCTAAAAAGTCATACTTTATGATGTTAGTTTTAATAAAAAAAGAATTACAAAAAAAAAACACTTGAGGAAATTTCTCTGGCATTTCTTTCTTTTTGCTGTATCGAAAACGTACCGAACCGTGACACAAGTGTATCGTATTGAACCGAACCGTGAATTTTGTGAACCGTTACACCCTACACTGTTTATTTTCTGGCCTTGAGTTGGACAATAAAGTTGAAATTTAATTTCAAATGGTTCTCAAGCAGAGAGAAGAGAAACATTTCTCATTCAAAGCACTGAAAGCAGTGATTTATGCTTTCTTTTTCAGGTTTCAAAATGCCATATCCAATACCCTGTACCATTCAATTTTATTTTATTTAATGACATTTATGTCAAAGATACAGGAGAGTGATAATACACACATAGCAGCCAATAAAATCTGTTGTTCAATATCTGACTGCTTGTATTGCCTCATGACTGATGAAAAATTTGCCTTGTTGTGTGCAGTAGAATTTTGATGCATCGCAATGCATCGTAGAATCGAATTGAATCGAATCGTTACCTGGTGAATCGTAATCGAATCGAATCGTGAGGGCAGTGCCAATGCACACCCCTATTATTTTGTAACAAGGTACAAAAATAATGTTAGAATAATGACACTGACATATAGCCTGACAACATCTCATCTGACTGCAGATACTGAATCAGGACAACACATTTTTCTCAGTCATTTAGACTATCTGACAGAAGTGTCAACAGCTTTCACGCATTCTTTCAAAATAAGTCTTGCATCACCAAATCATTTAGAATTACTTTTGTTGTTGATGTAGTTTGTTTGACTGCACACTCTGCGACTCACTCAGAACGGTCTTGTGACCCACTTTAGGGTCTCGATCCACCTGTTGAAAAACACTAGTCTAGGCAATTAAAGGATTAGTTCACCCCCAAAATGAAAATTTCCTAATAATTTACTAACCCCAATGCCATCCAAGATATCCATGTCTTTCTTTCCTCAGCGGGAGAGAAATTATGTTTTTTGAGGAAAACATTTCTGGATTTTTCATCTAACAATGTATTCCATTGGTTACCATCGTCTTTAAGTCCAAATCAATGCAGTTTCAAATGTCTTTGAAGTGTTTAAACGGGCTGTACGCGATCACAGCTGAAGAGGTTATCTACCGAAATGATAGGTCGTTTTTTTTTTTTACCTTCAATAGTTCGGATTGAGCTGATCAACAAATGGACAGGGAACTACATCATGTTGAAAGGTCACGTCGGCGCCAGCAATACTACTTGAACTACTATTCATATTCATCAGAATGTTATTCATATACTATTCATATTCATATTTACTGAATACTATTACTTTATATATAATAATTTTATATATATATATATATATATATATATATATATATATATATATATTAGGGCTGTCAATCGATTAAAAAATTTAATCGCATGATTGTCATGAGTTAACTCGCGATTAATCGCATTTAATCGCACATTTTTTATTTGTTCTAAATGTACCTTAAATTAATACTTTGCAAGTTTGTAATACTCTAATCAACATGGGCATGAATAAATATGGATGCTTTATGCAAATGTATGTTTATTATTGAAACCATAGTCAACCTAGAGCATGAAGACGAGACATGTTTCAAAGGTCATAGATGTTTTTTAAAGAACTTGTTCATATCTATTAGACACATATAGAAAGAACAAAGAAATACCAGGTTCCCATTACTTCTCTTTCTTTGCACTGAGCAATTTACTAACACAAATATGTTTAGATTTTTGCATGACAGGGCAGCTCTTCTGAAAATTCTAAATGTAGCCTACATTTATTATTTATTATTACATTAGTTTGTCTCTCTCTGTGCCCATTTTGATGATGCTAAATTCTCAATAAAACTGTTTTCATTGGTATATTTTACTGTTTCTGTTGTCAAACAACGGAATGAATATGAAATGGTGACTGAAACGCGACCCATTAAGACATAACCAGCTCTCCTTCCATGATGTTAATCTGCACAAAAATCCTGATAATCGAGCCGTCGTCTGATGAAATCAAATACACATAAAATATGTGATTTCGACTATACTTGCATGTTAAATTAAAGAAGCAACATAATATCTGTGTTTAACTGAATTAAAGCGCTGCTCCTCTTTCCAGCGCGAGACGCAGAGAGCGAGCGAGAGAGAGAGAGAGGCGCGCGCGCGTGCTGGGAGAGCAGTACCAACGGTACCGTTAGATTCTCAGAAACTAAATAAGGTTTGGGCGCTTTTTTGAAGGGCAAATCGCTAAAGGGTTCTGCAATGTCGCAAAGTTGGCAACACTGTGTATCTCCATTTCTCTAACTAGCGGTTGGGCCACGGGTCAAACAGAAAATACGTGCTGCGTTAATCGCGCGTTAAAAAAATTAGTGCCGTTAATATGATTTTGCGTTAACGCGTTATTAACGCGCTAACTTTGACAGCACTAATATATATATATATAATTTTTGTATAACATTATAAATGTCTTAACTGTCATTTCTAAACAATATATTTTTGTTAAATTTAATGCATCAAGGTGCTCAAAGCAGACTGGAAGTGTTACTCATCCAGAGAGAGGTAGTGTGCTCGTCTTCCTGCCCGGGCTCTTCGAAATCCAATATATGAAGGAGGCCCTTTCAAAACTTGTGCGCAAGAGGTACGTCTGTGTGTAGTGTGTGTTTATACATGCATTTTTGTGTATAAAAGTGTTAATGTGTGTTTGTTTGCTCACAGGTTACAGGTATATCCTCTTCACTCTACTGTCACTTTAGAGGAGCAAAATGGTGTGTTCCTGGTTCCTGTACCTGGATACAGAAAGGTGAAATTGTCTCTGAAGTCACTTTGTATGTTTATAGGTTTGAAGGGTGTGATGGATAGTACATGAAACAAATTCCTGCTGTTTGTATTTACAGATTATTCTCTCCACAAACATCGCAGAGAGTTCTGTTACAGTGCCTGATGTTAAATACGGTGGGTGTTTATTTTTACACCAGCCCTCTGAGTTCTTGAGATCATCCTACAGTGAGAAGAATAAATTATGCATTATTTTTTGTTATGCAGTGATTGACTTCTGCCTTGTGCGTCAGTTGGTATGCGATAAAGAAACCAATTACAGGAGTCTCCAGATCAACTGGGCATCCAAGACCAGTTGCAACCAGCGTCGAGGTACTGCACATGTGGGCTGATGTTCAGTGGGACAGATTTACTGTAAAGGTGCACTTAGTTTGTGGGTTTTCTTAAATGCATTTTATTGGCGTCTCTTCCTGTGCATCCTCCCAGGTCGTGCCGGACGGGTATCTAAAGGCTTCTGTTATCGGTTAGTGTCCAGACATTTCTGGGAGAACGAGATTCCAGATTTCACAATCCCAGAGATGCTGGTAAGTGAGCAATAGCATGTCTGCCAATGGCAGCAAAATTTGGAGGATCTTCAGAAATAAAGAATTTTTTTATTCTAATTAACTTAAGTATTTTTAGTTGGTTATAGCAGAGATGTGCATACGTTTTGACTTGCAGCGATCACCGTTGGCCAGTACCTTGTTGAAGGTGAAGTTGTTGGATATGGGAGATCCCCGCTCGGTGCTCTCCACGGCCCTCACGCCACCCAACCTCTGTGACATCGAAAGAACAGTCCTGCAACTCAAACAGGTCAATAAAGTTGGTTTTGTACTGGTTGGTTTAACAGTTTAAACCTGACATAAAATTTTACACAGTGTATGAATGCTAACACAGAACATTCTGTATTGAGCATTAAGGCTGGACGATAAAATGATAACGATAATTATCGCGATATCATTTTTTTCTCGATAAAACGATATCAAGAGTTCGATAATGTTTATACGCCAAAAGCGGAACGAAACTCATTTGAACCGCGCACCACACAGACCATTTATCCACTCGGCTAAGTCCAAACGGCAGTGCAGCGCGAGCTCACTAGAGCAGATGCGTTTACTCTGATCGGCCTCGGTCACGAGATCCAGTGAGAAGCGCTTGAATTCAGCGAAGAACACAATGTCTCCATGATTTAAACCAGTTTAAAGGCAGATGAAACAGCGCTGACAAACAGGAGAAACACTGTGCGCAACGATACAGTCAGAAAGCTTTTCCGTCTACAAATTCCCATCATTTACCATGGATTTACTGTAACGTTAGCCTAGTAATATTAACTGTGCCATGAAATGTGGGATATACATATTGAATTGTATTATATTATCAATGTAGACAGTGTATTAAAGGACTAATGTAATATAATTACAGTATTTAATAATGTATTTAGTCTACTGTTTTTCATACAAAACCATAGAAACCATAGTTACATTTTGCCATGACAGAGAGGTGCCATAGGATGGCCAATGGTTAATTTTAATAAAACTCAAACAGTCAGAAAATTACATTTTACCAAATAAAAATGAGGTTGTTAAAAGAATTTTAAAAGATTTTATTGTTTTTGTTAATGAACATGAATTTAACATAGTAAATCTGCATCCTAAGTCAAGCTAATACTACTGTCAACTCACTGTCAAATATGCGTTTCGAGACAAAACATGTAATATTAATATTGCAGCCTGCACTGCAAACTGTGCTGAAGGTACGTGCCATCAAAGTCAGGCAACACAAACCTGTTTCAAGACTTGAAACAATATCCCCCATTAGCACATGCAGAAACTAAGATATTTATTTTAAGGAAAAATGACAAATGTTTGAATGATTTGTCTACCTCAGATTTGTGAAATGTTCACCTGTTTGGCAAGTGTTTTTCATGATATGTTCTGAAAATAAAAAGTAGTTTAAAACCACAATTAACGCTCTGGTTTCTACAGCTTTCACTTAGGAGCAAACATCTGCCTTTAAACTTGAAAGAAATAAAGATTTGACATTTATCGTGATAATTATCGATATCGTCTGATATAAAACAATTATCGTGATAATTTTTTTTGGCCATATCGCCCAGCCCTATTGAGCATAGACGTGAATCCCATTTTAATTTGGTGAAAGTGATTTGATATTCTAGTTGATTATTTGTTCATTTTACAGTTAGAGTTTGTATGCATATTGTGTTTGTGGCAGTGTTATTTCAGTATTATTTATATACTGTTAAAATCTTTATTAATATTTTAAATTTAGGTTTTATTCTTATATTTAAAATTGTGGCTTAATCTTTAGTAATTTTGTTTTGTTTTTGTTATTTGTATTAATTTTTGGTTGTTTTTGTTTAATATTGCTATTTAGGTTTAATTTATTTTTGTTTTATTCGTTTTCCAGCTACTAATTGTAGTGCTTCAATGTAAGTTTATTTCAGTTAGTTAAATAAAATTATCTAATTATTCAAGCTTTATTTTAATTAACAAATATTTTAATTGTTTTAATATTTGTTTTAGTTAATTATAAATAATAACCCTGGTTTGTGACCGTGTGTGTGTAGATCGGAGCTCTTTCTGTGCAGACCAACAGTCAGATGGAGTATGATGGCGAGTTAACGTTTCTGGGTCGTGTGTTGGCGCACCTGCCCGTGGACCTGCAGTTGGGGAAGTTGATCGTTCTTGGACATGTGTTCGGTTGTCTAGAGGAGTGTCTTATCATTGGTATAATGATGTGTGTGTGTGTGTGTGTGTGTGTGTGTGTGTGTGTGTGTGTGAAAAATATCTGTATATCATCTGAATAATCTATAATATCAGGTTATACTATGTTGATGTGAAAAAAAAAAGATGAAAAGATATAAACTGTCTTTCTCTCAGCTGCATCTCTCTCTCTGAAGAGTTTCTTTGCCATGCCATCACTGCAGCAGCTGGCTGGGTACAGGTAGGTTGACCTTTGACCCTACATACTTGTCACAGGTTTTCTGAATTGGGCTTCTACTTGATCCTGATATTCTTCTGTACTGTCGTCTCTGACCTCACAGGAGTAAGTTGAGCTTTGCACAAAATGTTCCAAGTGACTTCATTGCTTTCGTCAATGCCTTCAAGGTACGAAATGCCAGCTCTGAGCGTGATCAGTAGACTTGTTTAGATCTTAGATGCCATATTGAATTTAATGCAGATGAAAACATGGCGGTGAGAGATCCGAACAATCTTTACAATTGCAAGCACTGTTTAAAGGTCCTAGATTATGTAGTTCTCACAACTCAGAACTTTTTGTCTACTGGTTTTGTTTACTGAAAGTTTGTTTTCTTCTTTTTTTTAAAGTATTTTCATCAGCTGATTAATTGGTATGTTGTTAGCCAACAGTACAATTAATTGAATGCACTGTATTATGTGCCTCACAGCCTCGTTTTCATTTGTCAAAAATGAAATATGCTTCTACCCTGACTGAGGTCTATAGATGTCAGTCTCATAACATACAGTGTCTATAATGGTAAAACATTTTAGTTTTTAATCTAACCTAATTGGACTTATTTTTTTTTTTTTGTAGGCCTGGTACACCTCTAGAGCTAAAGGAGAACTTAGACACCCAAAGGTAAGAGCATAAATATTGATCATATATTTGAAGATGGAAAAGGAAGCCTTAGGACATATACAAAAGATAAAAGTAGGGATGCACCGAAATTTTTTATTTAAAAAGTTATTTTCAGTTTGGTTTTCGGCCAAGTGCATCCATAATTTTCGGTTTCTGTTTCGGCCCACAATTTTTTTCGGTGCATCCCTAATAAAAGTTCTTGCTTACAAAAGCAGCTAGATGTAAACAATACTCGACATGTCTTTCAAATATTAAATATTTTATTTAACAGCCCTAGTGCACACTGCAACCCTTTTTTTTGCCAGGATGAACTGGAATGGGGCAAAGAGAACTGCATTCAGATCAAACGAATCAGAGAGGTAAACACTGCACACAAATGTGCTAATTTTACACAGAGTGTGTCTAGCCCCATTGCATGTCTGTTACAGGTGGCAGAGCTCTTTGAGGATATGAAGAAGAGAGTTTCCAGATTTAACATGCACATCAGCAGCTCCTCAAACCCCACAGACTACACCAGCCTGCACAAACAGAGATTCATCCTGCAGGTATAGACACATAAAGTAATACACTACCTGTTCAAAAGCTTGGGGTTTGTTGTTGTTGTTGTTGTTGTTGTTGTTGTTGAGCAGGGAAGCAAACTTTTGTTGTTACAAATTTTCTAACAAAAATGCTGATGTTTTAAATTTTCTATTGATCAAAAATGTATCATGGGTTTTGCAAGATTTTTAAGCAGCACAAATGTTTTCAACATTGATGATAATAAAAAAAATTAATTGGCACCAAATCAGCATATTAGAATGATTTCTGACATTGAAGGCTGGAGTAATGACTACTGGAAATTTAGCTTTAACATCTCAGTAATAAAGAACATTCTTTCAAATACATTAAAACAGTCATTTAAAATTGTAATTTTTGTAAGAATTACTGTTTTTACTGTATTTCTGTTTGAATAAATGCAGCCTTGGCTAACATAAGAGATTCAGAAACATTAAAGAATCTTACCAACCCCTAACATTTGAACAATAGTGTATGTTTGTGTGTGCTACTATTGAATGTGATCTGTTTATCCTTTCTTTGTCTTTCTGGATTAGGTGGTCATTGCGGGTGCATTCTTTCCGAATTATTTCTCTCAGGCAGAGATTGATGAGCAGCTGGCATCTAAGGAACTTTCTGGAAATGATCCAAAGACCACCATTCTGGTACCAGTGTCTCCCCTTACAAAAGTCAGATTTAGTCAGAACTGGGATGCACATGCTCAGAACACACAAGAGCTGTTGGGCCCTATTTTAACGATCTAAGCGCATGGTCTAAAGCGCATGGTGCAAGTTCACTTAGGGCGTGTCCGAATCCACTTTTGCTAGTTTAACGACGGGAAAAATGGTCGGCGCGCCAGGCACGTGGTCTAAGGGTTGTCCCTATTCTCATAATGGGTGTGTTTTGGGATTTACGTGTGTTAAACCAATCAGAGTCTCATCTCCCATTCCCTTTAAATGCCAGTTGCGCTCGCGCCATGGCAGATTCGCTATTTACTTGACGGAATTTGATAGTGGAACGACCAAAGCCGTCTCCAGAGCTCAAACGGATCTGCTCGTGCGCAAGGTTAAAGCCCACAAGCAGACCATCTACGGGACAAGCCTGATTCCACCATATGTTTATGTACATAATAATAATCTTTTACATTGTAATCCTTTTATATTAAATATTTGGCATGTTTGTGTGCTGCTGTGCGTCCCTGTGTGTTTAATAAGCAGAGTGTACGCGCGTTGTGGACCCACCACATAAAAAAAAATATCACAGTCTATTTCTGTTGCCTCAAAATAGCAACGTGCCAACAATGCGCCATAACACACCTCGTTTTCAGACCAGCATGCCCATGGGCGGACAAATGGGCGCAAATGCATTTGCTATTCAAACAATGCGGCACAGGACGTGAAAATGATAACTGCGTCGGACTGAAACTAGCAAAAAATACTTCACGCTTGGTGCTGCATTGCGCCGGGTGTAAGATAGTATAATAATACTATATAAGTTGGCTCTTATTGAGTATTGCTTAGGTCAGGTCCCTAAACCATTCCTCATTGTCTCTCATCCCTAATTTTTGCAAGTTATATATTTATAAACATGTTTATAGACAAGCTAGCTGACTGAATAACGCATCTGGTTTACTGACACAGACAACTTTACTTGAAAGTATTAGCATTTAAAGGTACCCCCTTTAGAACTGGAACAATGCTATGAGACCTTAAGTAACTATTTTGTACTTGTAGAGCATGTCTCTGGCCTAATGCCTTTTTTCTCTCATCAGATTAGGAATTTGCCTCCGTTTGCATTCCTGTGCTATAAGCAGCTCCAGTCGCTGTTCCGTCAATGTGGACAGGTCAAATCAATCGCTTTCGATGGATCCAGGTAACTTAAATGCACAAAGACAAACCGTGTGTTTAGTATGGAATCTTGTTTTAAGCACAAAACAAAAAAGTAATTGACACGATTTATTTCTCTCGATTCAAAGAGTTTCCATATTGCAATTTTGAGTTATTTTGCAGTTCTGACTTTTTCCCCTCGAATTGCAAATTTATCTCACAATTCAGACTTTCTCTGAATTTCTTTTACGAAAAGTAAACTTGGAATTCCAAAGGAAAAAATGTCAGTTGCAAGATGCAAACTCGAAATTGTGAGAAATGAAGTTAGAATTGTTATAAACGCAATTTTGTTAAAGTCATAATTACAAGATGTCAAAATTGTAAGAAATAAACTTGGAATTGCAAGAAATTAAGTTTGCAAAATTTGAAGAAATGAAAATACAAATTTTTGCAGAGCCTATGTTGAGTTTTATCGCTCGTGTGTGAGGGAGTCAGGCGTGTTACCCGAGGTCATGTTGGCATTGCTGCGAGCTCGCCAGACTCCCGGTCTCCACCTGCTGGTGCACCACACAGATGAGGTGGAGGTCCAAGCTAGAGGAAAGCCCATCGCACACCTACGTTACGCAAGGTAGCCGCAAGCCCCCCCATGCAGACCTTGACAGAGATGCGTACAGTTTTCATAAATACATTTTTTTCAGGGTTAACGTGGATGTTCAGAGCCATGCTGTGCGTCCTGTTGGAGTTCTGAGCAGCACTGTAAATCCGGAGAAACTTCCATCTAGCAGGGATTTTGTCATTAACATCACAGAGGTGAGGACTGACACCGCAGCTTTTTTGTTTTAGAAAGCTTTTGAAGGCTTTTGGAAAAATGTGGCCTAATTATGACCTATTCTTAGTCCATCTTTTTGAGCAGCCTGCAGGTCGTTAACATGTATGATTGTTTGTAGGTGATCGATGTGGGCCATTTTTGGGGCTTTCAGACAGATCAGAGCAGCGTAGAGAAACAGTGTCAGTTAACAGCAGCGCTAAACATCAGGGATCTGAGACCCGTGTCTGTCTCGCTCTATCCAAACCTGCTGTGTGTGGCCCCCTTCAAAGAAGGACAGCAACTGGCCAAATACTATAGAGCCAAAGTATTGCACATCCTGGGCAGCAACGTAGAGGTACAGTACACGCTCACAATGCCCCTGTGCAGAACAAAACAGTCAGATGCATAATTATTGCTGTACATGCGTAGCTGAATTTCATAGTTTTTTACAACAAATTTATTTCCAGTAGAGAAATTTGCCGTTGTTGGTACTGGAAAAACGTTTACCCTTCTAATACGGAAGAGACAAACACGGAATTGTGAAAAAAAGCTAATTAATGAACTTTACACAGTTATTGAACTGAACCATCACTGAATTCACTTGAGCTGAAAAATCACACTTGTCTTTTTAGAGCCACTTTACAGCAGAATTTGAATTATCCTCATATTTGATTGTATTCATCATTGATTGTTATTTTCCCGTTTGTTACTGTGAAGCTACTTTGAAACAATCTTTATTTATATTAAGTGCTATATAAATAAAGGTGACTTGATTAAATATATATATATTTGTTCATAGGTGTTTTTTGTGGATTTCGGCAACAGCTCTACGGTCCCGTGCAGCAGTCTGAGAGAGCTCCCATCTGACCTCATGACTCCGCCCTTTCAAGTACATACTTCTGTTCCGGATTTTTTTTTTTTTTTTTTTTTTCATTTTTTTCATTTTTGGGTGAACTATCCCTTTAAGCCTTGCTCACACCAAGAAGGATAACAATAACCACATTAGCATGCGCACATCAATGGACAATAACATTCTGTTTACTGTAATACCAGAAAATTGCCAAAACTTAATTGCCAAAACCCTGTGTTTTAGAAAAAGTCCTGTTCACACATGATCTTTAAATGGAAATGGAAGTGATTTACCAGTAAAGACTGTATGTGTGAAAGTGGCTAATGATTTATCAATCATCAGCTGGAAATAATTGGTCTAAAGGTAATTCCAATTATGTTGTTCCACTGTCATTATAGTTGTGGTGTGGACTTCACTATTCTAATATAATTATTATTAAACCTTTATAATTATAGTTATTCTTGATGTGAACTAGTCTCAGACTATTTTAGGAAAATGAATGTCCATATAAAAAGTTCATTAGAATCATTGGGATATTCGTGAAGCTGCTTAATTTTGTCATCAGCAAAGTCATTGTGAATATATGGTTGGTGTATCTTTCTGCTCTACTCTGTATTACATCTGGATTTTTATGGATTTCAGTAAAACAAGCTGTATCTGCATGTTCCATTGCAGGCGCAGGAGTTTTGCATCGCAGGGATGGGTCCGTCTGCACAGTCGCTGATTCTGGGCGATCGCTGGAGCAGTCGGGCACGTAACCGTTTTAAGACACTCACAAGCGGCCGCTCTGCCATCGTGTCCCTCTACTCCATTCTGCACGGCGTCATGCGCGTTGACCTGCATATTTCCTTGGAGATGGGTGATGTCAGCGTGGCTGACCTGCTGGTGCAGGAGGGACATGCTTGCCACATCCCTGAAAGCTTTGAGAGTCAGGTAACCATGTCAACCCCACAGTTTTGATAAGTTTGGTTGCCATCATTATATTAATTCAGTTTTTAACATGTTATGGTCTGCTGTTGCCTGGTAACACAATGACTCCTGCAGTATGCACTAAAATATTTCTTAAAATAGTTTGAAAATAAGAGAGTGTGTTAACATTTGTAAGTCTTTTAAAACATCCTGAGCAGTTAAATGTCCATTTGTTTTATTTTTATTTTTTTATTTTATTTTTTGGTCTCTGCAGCAGTCCCATGAGGTTCTGATATCTCTGTATGAGGATATGGCCAGTGGCAGATTCACCCCCAGTTCAGTTAGTGCTTCCTTGAACAGCAGGATGGAGGAAGACAAGCAGCTCATCAACGAGCTCCTTCAGCACTTTTGTGTATCTAGCAGCAGCGCCCCCAAGTGCAAGGTTATGGCATAGCAGCCCTGTGATCACCTGCAATTGAACTTGCACACTTCTTTACTGATTATGGCTCAGTTATGAACTAGTTGTGCATTTCAGAGAGATTACTGATATGATCCAGTAATACTGATTTACTGATTCTTTGCAGTTTCTCCATTGCATATTTTTTAATTTGATTAAAACAAAAATCACTGTTTTCAAACACATTTCAGCTTTTCATATTGTGCTGTGTTAACAGAGGTGTGTATTTTAAGATCTGTTCTCCCTCTTTTGCAGGCTTTAGTTTATGGTCCCAGCAGCCCACATAAGATCAGTGTTCACAGCATGAGCCAGGTCAGCATCTTCAGGTAAGACCTGCCTGTCCATCTCACAGACCAGATAAGTTTCATCCCTGGATAGGATGCGGAGAGTGTTGTGGGTTTGGTTTTGTTTGCAGGGCTGTTAGCATTGAGAGGGACAGTATTAACTCTGTAATGGTGAATGAAAACCCACAGGACTGTCATGAGAGGATGTTAGTGGCTGCAGCCGTGTCTCTCAGTGCTTCAGGTGCGCACATAATCACACACGATGATTGGTTGGGTTTGTCATGGTAAATGTAACAATGTACACTACTGTTCAAAGGTTTGGGGTCAGTAAGTAATGTTTTTTTTTTTTCTTTGCTGAATACTAGGGGTGGGCGATATACCAGTAGAGACTATTAACTGGTGGAAATTTGTCAACCAGTCGAGATTTTGGACCATCGTCTTTATCGCCGTTACAAAAGCTTATCGTTTGCATGCATTAAGTATTGTGGTTTTAAAAACAAGTGATTTTACACTGTTGAAGCGCAGTAAGCACTGAATCACTTTTGTAACTTTAATAAGAATAAATGTACATTTAATTTATACAGTGAAGACTATGCAGAGTTTCTAGTATTAGTTTTTTGTGATATTGAAAATGACAAGAATTATGAAATTTCAATGGTATCAAAAAATGTTGTTATCATAACCTCACTTAGAGCAAAACTAACTATCATGATCTATATCGTTATCGTAAAAAAATAACTCATATCGTGATTCGTGATATAAGATTTTGGTCATATCGCCCACCCCAATACTTTATTCAGCAAGGGCAGATTAAATTGATTAAAAGTGGCTAAAGACATTTATAATGTTATAAAAGATTTCTATTTCAAATTAGTGCTGTTCTTTTGAACTTTTTATTCATCAAAAATTTCAACAAAACTATTTTTCACCGTTGATAATAAGAAATGTTTCTTATTAGAATGATGTTTGTTTTTGTATATATAATTCATGTGCAGGTTCTCATATCTTGCTGAAGGAAACCTCTCTGATGCCTCATATCCACGGCTTTCCCTCCCTTGTTACTATGCTCTTCACCCCTGTCATGGAACTGCGGTAACAGTCACCATGAAAATGCTTTCTCACTTACATAAATATTCTCAAATCAGTCTGTAAAGAAAAAATAATTAATTGGCGTTTGAGGGGATGATGTTTATGCAGCCCCACCAATCACAATACATTTTCACAACAAGATGTTAAAGTCCCCATGAAATTAAATTTGAAGTTTGTTGGCTTTTTTTAGTATGAATGTTAGCCATATGTTATCTATAAGCTAGTGTGCTCCAAAACAATGACAAAATTCACATTTAGAAGATATGTTCAAAACTTGTCCACACATTTACTATTTTCTACATGGTGAATGGCACATTCAAAGTAATAGAAAAAAGTGCACTAAATGGGGGCTAAGGAACAAATCAGCAGTTCAGCAGTTGCACAGAATGCTATATTTTAATAGCCTGGAAATCCAGACCTAAATCTGAAAGATTAATGGTCTGGCATCGACTAATGAAAATCGGCCAGCTCGAGGGGCGGCACCAAGCATGCATTTGAATATCTCACTGCACGCAATTGGATAACACTACAACCAATCACAACAAGCCCCATATGCTTAGCTACCAGCGGAGCTAACTGGTAGATTAGACTCTTGTCGTATCCGTTCGGCAAAACAGCAAAAACACCCTTCTTGCAAAGGAACGATTCGAGCGCCGTCTTCTGTTCCTCTTTTAGATAAAAAGCCAAGTCTAACTTGTTCATTGTAGCGGCCAAAGCCGTTTCAAACAACTGGTGTTCATCCATAAAGCGATGAGGAGAAATGGTTAGAGATTAGGAGGAAACTGCTGCTTTACCGTGCTCAACGGCTCTGGACGAGCTGTAATAAAAACGAAATGCTATTGGCTATTTTAAAAAGGAAAGGAGCTGTTCAATATATTCCGCCCTGTCTTCACTGGAAATTGTCAACACATTAAACAATGCTGTGTGTTTTAAAGGGTTAGTTCACCCAAAAATGAAAATTCTGTCAGTAATTACTCACCCTCATGTTGTTCCAACCGCGTAAGACCTTCGTTCATCTTCGGAACACAAATTAAGATATTTTTGATGAAATCTGAGCCATGTCTCACTCCTCCATAGGCTTCTATGTGACCGAAACTTGCTGGCCCAGAAAAGTTATTAAAGAGATCGTTAATATAGTCCAAGTAACTCCAGTGGCTCAATCTTAAGTTTATCAAGCGACGAGAATACTTTTTGTGCGCAAAAACAAACAAAAATAACGACTTTATTCTACTATTCATTTCCTTCTCTCTGGGCCTCGTAGTGTTTTTGCGCTGCGCGTCTGTGTTGCACGTCCTCACGCATCACACACATGACCGGCGTCGGCCAATAGTGAAGCCTACGTGGTGACGTGTAACACAGACGCGCTGCGCAAAAACACTACGCGAACCAACTAGAGGTCCAGAGAGAAGGAAATGAATAGTGGAATAAAGTCGTTATTTTTGTTTGTTTTTGCGCACAAAAAGTATTCTCGTCGCTTGATATACTTAAGATTGAGCCACTGGAGTTATTTGGACTATATTAACGATCTTTTTAATAACTTTTCTGGGCCAGCAAGTTTCGGTCACATAGAAGCCTATGGAGGAGTGAGACATGGCTCAGATTTCATCAAAAATATCTTAATTTGTGTTCCGAAGATGAACGAAGGTCTTACGCGGTTGGAACAACATGAGGGTGAGTAATTACTGACAGAATTTTCATTTTTGGGTGAACTAACCCTTTAAGGCCCTTCTGTGGGCCTATAAGACTATACATGCTTATGAACCCCTTCAGCATTTGTAGGTAGCAGGTTTCAATCAACACTTGTTTAACTTCCTGAGGTATGCTTTTTACATATTATATGAACATTTTAAAATTACAGTGTCTAATGGCATGCACTTTTTTTGCAGCACTAATGAGGAAAGAACTTGTTTTACTGGTGCTCTGTGCGGGCTGGGCTGGAATCCCATTTCCCAAGAAGCAATGCTTCCTGAACATGACATTGAGCTTGCTTTTGATGTCAAGTTTGATATTGAAGACATCACTGAGGTATGTTTTGGTGTGTGTAATGGAGAGTGAGGTTATGCATTCAACAGTCAGCTTTGTCAAGTTTGTACGATATATCGATATTTTTGTTAAATAAATGATACAGGCTGAGGCAATACCATTTATATCATTATACAGTAGTGAAAAATAGAGGAAACTGTGAGCTCTGTCCTAAACATGAAACATGATTTATATTAAGGGCTTCAAAATAACTCATAAGATCTAGTTAACACGTATAGTTTATTAAACTTCACAGACTTCAGTGAACAAGCATGGAGCGCAATAATCCTGACTAAAATATAACTACGTTTTGCTAAAATATTAATTATTTTATATATATATATATATATATATATATATATATATATATATATATATATATATATATATATATATATATATATATATATATATATATAAGGCTCTTTCTTGTATAAGTGAGTGGGTTCTTGAACAGAATAACTTGTGAGGTAAAATGTTTGGTTAAGCAAGACTATGCATGTAGTGACGAATGAGGTGTATGTGTAGATAAATGCATTGAGAGGCACAATGAACAGGCTGGTGTGTGACGGACCACACGGCTTACTGAACCTGAGCCCTGAGAAGATCAGCAGTCTTCAGGAGGAGGCCCGGGAACGACTAGTTGGGTACTCAATCTCCATCCGTCCTCCTTCAAAGACATTTTGAGAGTGTATGTGACATGTAAAAACTAACATTGAAGCATCTCTGACTCTTTATCTTTAGACTGTTCATTAAAAACCCTCCCAGACCAGAGTGCACACCTGTGTACTACGAGAAATTCAAGAAATGGAACCTGGTAAGGATCCTCCATTCCTAAAGCCTTCAGTTCATAAAGCCCCTCAGTAGAATTGAGTTCATTGGGTTCTTCACCATGTTGTGTCATCAGGTGGATCGCTCCCAGCAGATGGAGCTACAGGCGAAGGATGTTGGAAAATCCAAAGGCGTACTGTTTCAGCTGCATCCCATCACCTTACTGAACATGTGATGAGGAGCATCATACAGAAAATAATTTTCTTCCAGAATCACAGAGGTTGTTGTTGGGTTTTCAGTATTATCGTTATTCATTTTTGTTACTTGAGAAAAAGAATTTCAGTTCCACGATGCAGGGTTCATCGATCTGTATTGGAAGAAATAGCATTCGACTGCATTCGATTCTTTTTTCTAATTTTAATGTTATGTTTGTAAAGTTTTAAAACAATGTCTGTTTTAATTAAGTTGTAATTTGAGTTTAATGTTCTGGCTGTAGATTGATGTGTACAGTAAATAATTTGTTCAAATTCCTGGACTTCTTTTTGAAAAAAAATAAATAAATAAAAGTTTTCCATGGAATATAGTGCACAAATCATAGTCTTTTGAAGCTGTACAATAGCTTTATGTGAGGAATAGACCAAAAAATGTATTCATATTATAACAAAAAAACAGTTTATAATTTCCCCCTCTTCTTGAATCTCATTTATTTTTGATGTCGGCATGAAATGTATATTCACCCTCCTATATGTTGTTGATCTTATTTAGAAAGATTTATCCATGCACACATTTCATTTATGTCCTAACTCAATCTTCCAGTTAAATGACAAGACTAGGGACATGTTGGACTTCTCTAGTGTGCTTAAACCCTGTCCATTTCTAACAATCGACTGCAAGCTAGCATTCAGATCTGCCTCCGTCCAATCAACAACTAATAAACAGAACAAGTCCTGCAGCCCTCCATTTTTTCTTTTTGACATCGTTACCCTAGGATATATATCACAATTTGGAAGAAAAGATGTCGCTACTTATCTGTTTGATGATGTCTTCATTTTACATTGAGGTTTGAATTTTTAACACCATTGAATAGATAAAAAAAAAAAACATTGAAACTAGAGGCTAAAGTTTGTAAACATACTTTGATGTTGGTTTAAAAGGTAGAAGAGTAAAAGGTTTAAGGCCATAGGTTACAAAGGTGTTCTGGTGCACAGCCTGTCCAAATCTATAATAAAAAAAAAACAAAAACATAATACTAGGAGGAAAAGTTTCAACAATGTTTATTAGAACGCTAACATTAGCCCAAGTATTAAATTATAGTTTTAATTCCCTTTGAAAAAGAAAACCAAAACGTTGGATGAGGCTAAGTGAATCAAATAAATTGCTAAACGAAGAAAATGTTGGGATTTCCTTTTAAGTAGATGTGCATTAAATGCTTTTATTACACAACATATAATACACCAAGCATACCGGTATACCACTTTTCTCCCCCATCTTGACTTTCTCTTAAACTTTCTTTATGAATGAAAGTTCCTTCCTATAAATGACAAAACACCAACTCTTACATTAAGGAACATTTATTTTTCTCATTCGTCAATTAAATACAGAGTGCAAATAGTTAAAGACCTTAAAATAACTGAACACTGAACATCGTACAAAGTTGGACAGAGTTTAGCTCTGCAGTCTGACCATCATTTGCCCTAGAGAAGGACCACAAAGCTTGTCTTTAAACACCTACACGTATCCCTACAGTTCTGCAAAAATTACAGTTACACATTTAGTAATAACATCCTCAAATTATCATTGTGCTCGGAATACACAGAAAAGAGAAAAAAAAAATTCCACATTTCACCTTTGATATTAATAAGTATGTCTGTACACAGAGCCACTCTAGCAGTGACGTTGAATTAAGCGATTAATCGACATGGCAGCAGGAGATTATATGACAGGCATGATTTTCATTTTCGTGTCACGTTTTACAGCAGGAAATATGCACTGCAAAATAAAGCAGAGAGGAAGAGCACTGCAGAGATAGCAAATATTTACTCAAGACTGGACTTCATGCACTTAAATCAGAAGCAATGAAAGAGAGAAGCACTGCGTGTGTGTCCCTCTGGTATATCTATAGCTCTACGATCGCCCACAAGGTGTCATTAATGTGAATCAGTGTTAGTTATTTATGCAGGGCTTCACCTGTGACTGGCAACAGGGAAGGGGGGTTTATCGGTGCCGTTACACTAACATGACAATCTTTTTTTTTTTTTTTTTTTTTTTAATCATTATTTTTTGAGGTGATATATTGGCCTCCTGTGTAGTTGGGGTCCTTCAGTGCTGGCAAAAGTTGTAGTTACTGGCTATAGTGTTTACTCGTACGTACAGAAGCAAAGAGTTTATTCCTTCTTTTTGGCCCCAGGAACCTTTTCTCTAATCCTGAAAAGCAAACAACAAATTAGACTAACTAATAACTGAAATTTGTATCAAATTTATAATAGGCCCAACACGGTTTAAGGTTCGTTAATAGTAATACAGACTCACTTTCCCATTATTGAGTTAACCTGGGTGCGCACCAGCCCTAAGTACTGATCGATCTGCGTCTGAAAGGGAGAGAAAGAGTGGAATATGAGGTAACACTTTATTTTACAATATCCTTGTTACACGCTACATCTAGTGACTGTATAATTACATGCAACTAACCCTAATACAAACCCTAACCCAAGAGTAAGTATGTGTAGTTAATTAATATTGCTCAGTACAACAACAACATAATACCGAAAGAAATACCATTCACTGCTTTTTTACTGACTACCTGAATAATTCATAAAGAATTATAGAAAATAAAATAATGTTTACTTAATATAGAATTATAAGAATATTTTTTTAAATGTTCAATAGTATTAGTTATTAAGCATCATGCAATTTTGCTGGTATAGCAATCAACATCATATTGTGGCACAACATGGACCTTAGAAAGAAAGAAAAAAGTGTGTTGGGGGGAACATTACCTGGTACTTTTCATAAACCACTGGCACGCTAAACATGGAAACCACAGCTAAAGAGAGAAAGACAAAGGAGAAATACAGTCAGGACAACAGAGTTGCTCTCCCAGAATGCTGCATCGTCATTTAAGGTTATAACACCCTGACCTACAGCAGTGCGTGTGTGTTTGTGACATCACCAACCATCCTGACATGGAATTTTGAGTGTGTACTTAAGATATGGTTGGAAATCAGACAGCAAACACTCAACACAAAAGAAACTGCTGAATAGTTCTTAGAACATCAACAACATTCACGAATCAGTGCTGATATACGAGAAAGGTTATCAAACGTTTATTTAAAAATTTCAAGACATTAATCAGCTGTGCATCCACTGGCTTACAGCAGTAATGGTGTGTACACTTACCTTTCAAAAAGGTTTTTTTTTTTTTTTTTTTTTTTTTAATTATCCAGCAAGGACACATTAAATTAATCAAAAGACATTTATAATGTTAGAAAAGTTTTACATTCTTTTGAACGTCCATTAATCAAAGAAACCTAACAAATATTATTCAGAATATTCTGTTTTCAACATCGATAATAATAAAAAAAAAAATTCTTGAGCAGCACATGAGCATATTAGAATGATTTCTGAAGGATCATGTGACACTGAAGAGTAAAGATGCTGAAAATTCAGCTTTGCCATCACTTTAAAATTTAACATTTTAAAAAAGAAAACAGTTATTTTAAATTGTAAAAATATTATGTGTATGTTTGTGTTGTATTCTTACCCATAATCAGCAGGGTCAGGCCATTAAACAGAGCTCCAACATACGTCAACAACCACATCAACACTGCAAACTAAACACAGACACATGGTGTCAACTCAAATGAACAGCTGTTTTCATTGAATGCTTTTATCTTTTAACACTCACTAACTTTTTCCACTGTCTAACAAAATGGATAGTACTTAAATATCTTTAAAATGATACACACCTACTATACATGAGATGAAGACTGCAGTCATATCAGTGGCCTAAAACAGCTCTTTCGCTCTAAATTTGGTGGGTCCCGTTGAAATCAACCTCGAAAATTATTGGCCACTTTTGGTGTTTAAAGGGGTCATATGATGCGATTTCTTGTTTTCCTTTTTCTTTAGTGTGTTATGTAGTTGTTTGTGCATGTATATGATCTGCAGAGTTACAAAGCTCAAAGTCTTAAACACAAAGATATATTCTTTGTAAAAGTTAAGGCTTAACCACACCTCCCTAAAACGTTTCGTTCAAACACGAGAGTTTCAGAGTTTCATAACACCGCCCAAATGTATACGCAAAGAAAGAAGGCGGAACTTTTATTCTCGCTGTGTTATTGTTGCCGCCGGCGCCGCCATGTCGTGGAGACGCTGTATTTTCACTGCGAAAGCCAAACTACTTTGTTTGGCCTTCCAAAAGACGACACAATTAGAAAACCGTGGTTAAGCTTTATTTACAACACTGTTCCAGAACAGTACAAACAAAATATTCAACATTTTTTGGAGGACTGTTTCCAAAACCTGGGAGAGGCCAATTCCATATTTGCAAGTACAGTCTGGCGCTTCTAACTCACAGACACATCTTGTAAGTATATTTTCATATTTTAGGAATTTGAAAAGCGTTTCAGAAAAGCGAGGCATAGAGGGGCAACAACAATGTACGGTATGTGTAAAATAATGACTTTTTTTAACCTAAAACCACGTAAAGACATTGCATTAAACCAAATAAACAAAATAATGTTCTTTTTAGAACCATCATATGACCCCTTTAACAAATATGCTTGCACATAGGTTATTTCTACCAAGGCATCTGTAACTGAAACCTTTTGTAAAATACTACATCCATGCCAATAGGTGTCAGTATAAAGACTGCTGTGAAGCAAAATTAGTGAGTGTGCCTTTAAAGGAACAGTTCACTTAAACATGAAAATTCTGTCATCATTTACTCACCCTCAAGTTGTTTCAAACCTGTATGAATTTCTTGTTGAACACAAACGAAGATATTTTGAAGAATGTCGGTAACCGAACAGTTGATGTACCCCACTGACGTCCATAGTAGGAACATCAACTGTTTGGTTACCGACGTTCTTCAAAATATCTTCTTTTTGTTTTCAGCAGAAGAAAGAAATTCTAACAGTTTCGAAACAACTTGAGGGTGAGTAAATGATGACAGAATTTTCATTTTTAAGTGAACTATTCCTTTAATACTAAAGATTATCTCGAGTTTGGCATTCAAATTGAAATTGCAATATTATCATCGAAAAATTGGTAATGTAATATTTGTAAATGAAATGTTAATAGCCGTTTTCACCTTAATGGAGTCGACCAGATCCTGAACCAGAAACAGCCTGCGAAGCTCCTTCACGGTGGTGTTGATGTACAGCTGAGTCTTATCCACATACTTACTGATCTGATCTGCAGAGAGAGCGATCTCCACCTCCAGATAGGCCCTGAAAAAGAGAGAAGCCATGAGAATGGATGAACATGTTCATTGCTTAATACGCACAAATGAAGACGACAAACTGGACTAACTTGAAGGGGTGACCCTCGTCGGTTTTTTGCACTGCCTGCAGGACTGATTTGTAGATTCGGAAGCTGACGGTAGCGGAGAGGACAGCCAGAGCGAGATACGCTATAACGCTCACCACACTGAACTGGGTTAAAGAGAACAGCAGCAGCAACACGCTGCCGAACACCAGTCCAGACTGCTTCAGATCCCGCCAATGTAACAGATCTACCACTGAAAAAACAGAGGGAGAAAAACAAGTAGAAGAGTCATTAAAACAAGAGTTCAATCCACTGCTCAGTTCTTATGTACTTTTGCGCACAAGTATTACAGCATGCGCCTGATTGGTCATCATCACGTCTACACATTCACAGGATGCAAGTTTCTCTGCACTTGTTATATTTTAGTACAGAAATTATGCCCTGTAAAACACGGTTATGTAGACGTCTCTCAAATTAGCAGCAGTTTAGTATTTGTGTTATGCTTATCACTATGTATTAGTGTCAACAGAATTGCCAATTACCTCATTACTACTGAATGAAATTAACATTTGTGTGAAATCTGCATACGAACGTTTTCACAAACAAATCATGATTCATCAATTACTTGTAGAAAAATTTACACAAACCGCACGTGTGCAAAAATGATATACTCTTGAGTGGCTTTAGAAATGTGTTAAGAGATAAAATTGTATATATTTTCATCATATACAGTAAAAGGTGCATTATAGCTCGAGCTGCAAGGTTCCTCTGCATGAAAACTCAGTTACAGCTAGCTAATCTGAGTCTGTAAACGGTGTTTACTGTGTTTGAACTGGTTTTGAGGATGGCACAACTGGCATTGCTTGAGGGTCTATCTGATAAAAGCATGCTTTTAGAGATGCTGAGAGTGACAAAAGGTTGTGCAGAAAAGCCCTTCTATGGCTGAGTTTTATGCAAATATTAACCTCAGGCACATGGTTGCTCATTTACAACACTATAAATTCATTAGCAGTGGGTTGAAAAACTCATGGGTGTATGGATGTGTTGCGAATTAGGCAGAAATGTTTTGTGAGACGTTCTCCTTTGTATTTAAATTAGAATAATCTACGCAATTATGAGTGAACGAGTCCCATTCTAGATACACTTTCTGATCAATACATTTCCTTTTTTTTTTTTTTTTTTTTACATTTTCCATATAAAAATAATTTTAAACAGATAGTACTATAGTACAGTAGAAATTCTGCATATCTTGCACATGTGTAACCTTGAGGCTATCAGTTCACACCTGTCTACCTCTCACAGCACCTGTTGTCAACATATCTAACCCTAACCATCTGTGTGCACACACTCTTCTGGGTTAATTATTTATGTTAGTTAAGACACATGCAGTGCAAATAGTCATGTTATCAGAGGTGCTGTAATATTGACACATTGAGCTATATGCCTTTACTGTATTAACTTCAATTTAAAAGGTATAACAGTGAAATGAAGAGGAGCATGACGGTTGTACACTTTTAGGCCACCAGAACCTGCTCATTCTAAAATTGCAGGTTTAGTTTGCATATTTAGTATAACCATGTAAAATGACACAGATAAAAGGCAAAACCTCATCTATGGTGAAATAACTGTCACTCTATTAAAGGAGTTGAATTTCTGTTTGCATTGCAACATCACTGACTTATCCATCTTAAGTTACAAGAGTAATCCCCCTTGAAGCAACCTAATGTTAAGTGTCTTGCTCAAGGACCACCAATAGCAGGGTTCAAATCTGTTGGTTACCAGCCCAGACATCACACAATCCTCCACATGCAAACCTACAAATCAGTCTCATCGTTCTCTTCACTGCATGTCTGTCATTTACCAAGTACAAAATCATTTGGAAAGTCTTTGAGCATACAGTATATACACTGAACAGATTAAAACCAAGCACACTCGCTGACCAAATATAATATTCATTATGGGTCGGAAAACAAAGGTTTTAGGTCTGTAAGATTTTAATGTGTCTTATGTTCATCAAGGCTGCATTTATTTGATCATACACAGTAATATAGTGAAATATTATTAAAATTGAAAATATCTGTTTTTTATTTTTATAAAATGTAATTTATTCCTGCTATGGGAAGCTGAATTTTCAGCATCATTACTCCAGTCTTCAGTGTCACATGATCCTTCAGAAATCATTCTAATATGCTGATTTGCTGCTCAAGAACATTTTTTTATTATTATCAATGTTGAAAATGGTTGTACTGCTTAATAGTTTTGTGGAAACGGTGATAAATTATTTTAGCATTCTTTAATTAATAGAAAGTTTAAGTATTTATTTGAAATAGAAATCTTTTGTAACATAAATGTCTTTACTGTTAGTTTTAATCAATTGAATGCATCCTAGCCAAATAAAAGTATTAATTTCCTAAATCTTACTGACCCCAAACTTTTGAATAGTATTATATATAATAAAAGCTATGACCCATTCGTTTGATCAAAGGAAATGTACACTTCTTTGCATACTTGTATGCAAGTTCTTTTAAATTATTATGATACTTCATAACCAAGCAGGTTTAATGCAAGCTTGTGAGATAATGGACCGGTTTCAAGCAGATATCTAAGAACACCAGGTCTTTCTTCTCTGGCTACTGGAGGAAAAACATTCATCTTTCCATTTTTGCCCAAATACAAAGCTGAAGCAAGTAGAATTGGTAACTTGTTGCCATGCGAACCAGCATATTGAGATCTCTGAATCATCTCTTCAGTCTCTGCAGCAACCGAGAGCTCCATGTAGCTGATGTTTTTGCTTGATCTACACCTGTATTTTTACACCTTTGGTTGCAGCTTTGGAAGAAACTGTTACACACACTCACTGAAGCTGGTCTGTCACACTCTAGCGTGTGCACGACATCTGTAGTCCCCTGCGTGAGTCTCCCATTGGTCCCACTGGGCTAAATTTAGCCCTGCAGAGCTTAGAGGAGGGCAGAAATATCGGCCATTTTTATCTCGAGATTTTTCCAAATGATTTTCTCCAAGATGAAGTGCAGACTTCAGATTAGACTGAGTGGGATACACTATCAATTATTTTTTAATTCTGATTATTGCTCATCAATAATAATGTTAAACAGCAAACAACTTCAAATACAACCCTTGATAACGATACACTTTCCTACTCTGACAAACCCTTCTGTTAACCACCTCTTTAAATAGACCAAGACTAAAAACAGCAACGCTCACACTCTTTCTCCTCACACACACCGTTAACCATTGACTAACTAATGTAGACTAATATAATATTAGTGTTTAAGACTATACAGTAGTTAGGTGACTTAACATGGGCTCTATAATATGAACACTACAGCACCACAGAATTCACTTATCCATCAAAACCAGTGACATCTAGGCTATAGTTAACTCCATCACTATAGACTCATAAATCAATACTGCCACAGAGGTTCCCTGGTTTCTGATGTCAAAACACCAAAACTAACAGAAGACAGAGAGAGATACTGACCTGAACCACCCATGACTGCAGACAGCAAGAAAAAGAGAGAGAGAGAGACAGTGAGTGGGAACGCACACAAAAGGAGAGAGAGAAAGGCAGGGAATGAGAGGGAGGGGGGCCTGCTCATACTACCATTGGCTAATAATGGACAGACAGACAGACACACACATACACACACAGCATACCGGGTGACAAATAGCTCAGATTGAACAAAAACACAATCGAAAACAGAATTATGTGTGACCCATCATAGAACCCAATTAATCCATCTTGTTTCATCCAGTATGTGTGTGTGTGTGTGTGTGTGTGTGTGTGTGTGTGTGTGTGTGTGTGTGTGTGTGTGTGTGTGTGTGTGTGTGTGTGTGTGTGTGTGTGTGTGTGTGAAAAGAAAGAAAGAGGGCAGCAGCAGTTGCTATAGATACAGTGTTCCAGTTTCCCTTACACACATTGCTTAGGGGGCCAGCTTAAAATACGAAGGTGGTGGTGGGGGGTAATTGTGTGCATGTGCGCTGGTGTTTAAATGTCGGAGTGTAATTATAGCATCAGAGAGCATGGCACCCAGGCCGACATTGTATACAACTATTCACTTCCTAAATGAAAAGTCATTGCCACAAGCAAAATCATGAGTGCTACTGTGGAGTTCTGGAAGTAAAAATCTCATTTATTTTTCTCCATAGGGGAACTGATTTCAATAACTTAAAAAAGACAGGCCTACTGTGAGATACGAGGTTATTAAGCGAAGGCATATGCTTTTGTTGAGGCCATCCATCAGCCCACATTATTTTTTAAATAATCATGTTCAACAGCAGAATTCATGGCTTTATGGTGAATGTCTCATGAACTAACAGGAAAACAGTTCTTGCATCCACTTGTCGGAGAAAGTGTTAATGGCAGTACGAACTGACGCGATATCTATGGACTATGGATATCTATTTAAGGTAATCAGCTAACCTAGCTAGGCTAGTTCTTTTATTGATGCCATTTTATTCTATTTAAATATCTTAATGTTATTGAGTAGAAGAAAAATAGGACATCATCGGTTATGCTCATCTTTGATCTTTGCTCACTCTTTTGAAGGTATCTTGAGTAAAACGGCTCTATATTTATTTGAAGCACATACAAAAGTCCTGAACCAGAAACGATGCAACCTGCTATATATATGTGTGTGTGCGCAATACATGTAAAATATATATAATTTACATAATAAACATCTTTAAATCAATAGTTTTATATGCAGGGTTCTCAAGTCTCACGCATTGGCCGTGAGACACACGCAATTCAACCAGTTCACACGCTCACACGCCACACCGTGTATTTCTCACGCTGAAAAGGCAATGCCAACCAAGTTGTCCTGCAAGCTTTATAACGTTGTATACGAGGCGCGGGCACACAAAGTGAAGTTTCCTGCCGCCAGCACGTATCTCGGCCAGATTGCGTTCGTTACAAGGCAACACAAATGCGCGAGCACACGGAAGTTGACGGAACATTCTCGGCCACCGTACGTTCGTTACTAGGTAACCAACAACATCGCGCGAACACGTCGTGAATGATGGAGAAAGTAAGTTGGAAGAAAGCTTGTCTAACATTTTTAGGCTAGAACATTTAATATATAGCCCATCGTTTACATTATTATTGATGCAGTCAAAAACTCTACAACTACTTTGCAACCAGGCCAGAAGCTTTGGCTCAGTTTGGCTAGCTTACGTTATCTGAAACTAAGGGAAATGTTAGTAGTGGGTATGGGAAGGAATGAAGATGTATTTCTTAATTTTATTTTAAATAAATTTAAATGTATTTATTTTATTTTAAATTATATATTATACTGTATTAATAGTCTTTCTAGTTACATTAAGGCTATGTATTAAAGCAGAGTGCTCTAATATTTTATATCCTGTCAAAACATATTAATTGCCATTTGTATTTTTCAAACACTTAACTTACAACACAAAACACATTTCATAAGCTGGAGTGTGTACTCTTGTGTATACACACACACACACACACACACACACACACACACACACACACACACACACACACACACACACACACGCCTTAATAATACTCGAATATGTCATTTGTTCACAATGTCCCACCACACAATAAATCATTATACCATTTCAACTAGACACTGTTCAAACTGTTTGCAGCAATTTGTCATATTTTTGTAATTTTTGCATAACTTATTTGTAATTTTGAAATATAAAAGAGTAGGCTATATTTGATGTGATTAATTTCTCTGTCATTTATCAGATTTACCAATTGTTATATTTTCAATTTGTGCTGGTTAATCATGAACAATGGGTAAAATTGGGGGGCGGGGACAAGTGGGGACGGGGCTCCATTAGGGCTCCTCCCCCAACCGCATGTGATCTCACTCCAAGATTTTGATAAAACTTGAGAACCCTGTATATGTCTCCATCGTATTTATTTCAATTATGTCATTCACAATGCTCCATGGGACTGAAGTTATTTATCTCAGTAAAGCATTTGTCTTTCTGTGATTCACCTCGTAGCTGATTGGTTTAATTCATAGCTAAAAACTCTTAAAGAGTCCCCATGGGATAAACGAATGGGAAAAATACTTCTAAAACACCAAGGCGGCTGAGAAAGTGGGCAGGCAATGATGCACACTATTGGGACTGAAAGCCTGAATGTTCATTCAAAATGGCTGAACATCTGGATATCTTTTTTTAGCGAATCAATCAGGTTTTCTTAATCAGTTAGCACTATGCTAAGCTAGTATGCTAAGCTGTGAAACACATCCCGGACCAGAAAGGGAGCATGTGTGACCTCCTTAAACTCTTCTCTGAACTTCTGACCTTCACAATGCCCAAGCATGGCGAGTTACCACAAAATATTCCCATTAAACACTTTATTCCCTACCTTTTTAATATTTTATGTATATTTTATTTGGCCTGAGGCCACACTCACTGTGTTTGTCTTTGTTCACCCTGCCACAAAAGTTAAATATTGAAAATGATGTCATCATTGCCTTATGCTATCGCCTGTATGACTTTCTTTATTCTGCAGAACACAAAATAATATATTTTGAAGAATGCTGGTAATCAAACCGTTTTGATTACTGTTTTCTTCCACTGTACAATACACACATAGACATTTTTCACAATACCTCAATTTATCCACCAAAGAAGAAAGTCATGCAGGATTGGAATGACATGAGGGTGAGTAAATGATGATGATGATAAAATAAAATAAAAGTAGCAGTGGCTCAGTCTTCACTGAATCCACACCAACGATGCTGTTTTTGTCACATTTTTGTGCCAGTTTAAGTTTTAATTAGGGTTGGTGGTAGCTTATTGGTTAATGATCTGGGCTGCTGACACATAAATCTCGAAAATAGGTGACCCAGGCGGCAGATTTACTGCGATCACAATCCTGGTACTCATACAGTATATTGGGCTCCTCATCTGAATAAAAGAACTGCAAAAACTATCCAATTTTCTGCAAGCCAAGATGTGTAATATGTTAGAATCAATAGAGTTGCACACACACAACCATGCAATTCCAGAGCTAAACGGGGAACGGAATCCAAGTGGACAGGATGTGAGCCCCACCAAACGATACAACAATTATTAAAATCTAGAGGGAATATTATGTTCCAAATGTTTCACTTATTTGTTACACATATCGTGCGAGAGGGAAGGGATGGGTCAAGCTGATTTGAGGAAGAAAAACAGAGATATTTATCTGATTCCTTACTACTCTTGACCAATGCCATTATTATTATTGTACTGAATTTTCAGAGATGCCGCTATATGTACAGATAAACACAACTAAATAAAGATACTGTAACAAATGCATTGTGTACACATTTCCATTTAAACGTCTACTAAAGAAACTAAACTTCAGCAGTGGTTTTGTTAGGTGTAAATGTGTAATCCATTAATAAGCTATTAATTATTTACTTGATTTGATTTAATTAAGTTTCTAACTACAGACGAATGTATATAAGTGAGTTCAAATAAAACAGAAACATCGGCTTCGGGTCTGTGAGTGGTTTTAAAAATACAGCACTGAATGTTCTCTCTGTGTGCATGAGAATGTATTTAGAGGGGTCTGAGTTCAATATGAATCATCAAAAACAAGAAATGATTTCATAGTGATGTCATATCCTCCTGCAGGGAAAATAGTGATGTCATACAAATAGATGTAAATATAGAGAAAATGTGATTAAGAGTGAAGAGAAAATATGCATAAGTGCATCCCAAAATGTGTGGAATGTTGGACACTTCACGCACTCAACTGTCACACATTTCCTCATTAAATTTTTACATGAGACAATTGAGTAAATGGTGCATAGTATAAGCTCATAGTGTATAGTGTGTCATTTGGGACACGATCCATGTTTTTGTTGTTAAATGGCCATGAGTAGAATTTCTAAATTGTTTCCGTACATAAAGGTAGAAACAGATTAATGACCTATTAACTATGTATTGTAGTTGTAAACATACATTAAAAAGGGCTCTGCATATGTCTAGGGACCACAAGGATGGACTCATATTTTTCTTCTTTACTTTTGCCAGTGACCAACCACTTAGCAACTAACTACAACGATAGATATGTATGCATAGATGCCACATTCGACCCTCTGCATCTTGGAACAGTCAGCATGTCGTCACTCACAGTAAGACTAATGATGTGACAACATTGAATTTCTCGAAGAAATAGAATAACCTTTCACAGGTGAGAGTGTGTTGGTTTGTGTTTTTAAATGCATTAAATCAATATTACAGGTTTTAACTTTAATGTTTTTACTTTTACTATGGTAACTTTTTAATGTTGTGTTAGCTGAAGCCTTTATCTTGTTGTGTTGTGTTAGTTTAGCTAAATCATCTGCTGAAGACTATTGCAAATATAGATATTCATCGATGCATCAAACTACGGTCGCAGGCGCTCAGTCAACTTGCTCTCGAATGTTGGACCATTCCAATATGGCGGACGGCTTGTGTATTGTGACCTAGTCACACCCACGAACCATTGGCTGAACATCTAATACATATAGCACACAAAATTGGAAACACTTTAGGATTTTCGAAGTTGTCATCTGATTGGTTGAATTCTACAGGATTTCCGGGAGACGTGTGTGTCACGTTCTTTAACGGTCCGCCTGGAAACAAGGCTGTCGTGAAGCCAAACCCCCTTATGGAAGAAGCAAGCCATTGTGTTTACAACTTTGGCAATGAGCGCTTATCAGGAAGGATCAACTAAACGCTAGATTTTCAAAAGTATGAATTATATAAAGTTCATGGCATCAACTCTTTAAAATACGTCCAATAGTTTTACACATCGGTCTGTTACTGTAGGGACAGCGACGTTACATTTTCACACCCCTAAACATGGCACGGAACAAAATGAACTGTGATTGGTTGCTTTGCATGTCAGTCAGATGGCATCTGGGCAGTCCTTGGCCAATGAAAGCTGCTATATATATATATATATATATATATATATATATATATATATATGTGACTAAAACACCATAGAGACGCCATAGCAGAAACCATTCAGAACGCCTAATACTGAGAATGTTATCAGGCCAACTATAACGCTGAATTTTTCCATCTAGTTACAGACAACAATTTCAGTTTTAAACACAATTGTACACAAATACTGTAGCTTTACAAACACCGACTGCTAACATTCACACAATGCAGTATTTATAAATGCCATGTCTGCACTACCTTTATCTGAATGGACAGTTAAAATGTGCCTGCCATTCTACTGGAACAGCCTAGAGAGCGTTTTCTGTTTTTTTCTCTTTTAAAAAGATAATTTCTCTCTTTTTTTGCAATCTCCTACTCTACCATCCTTCTCCCTCGTTCATTCGCTAGGTATTTTTGTATCAATGCAAAAATAGAGATGACATGTTTATAATATAATTGAATGCAATACACAAAATGTATCAACAATATGCTCAATGTCTTCCTTCTCTAGGTATTTTTTTTCCTCCTCAAGGTATCATGGATGCCTGTTGAAGACAATGACGTAATCGGGATGGGTGTGACCTGGTTGCTATAGCGACAGCCTCATCTAGCGTTGCTGAAACCGCGATTGAATATAAAAACAGCCTGAACTCTGTACCATGGCACCCAGAGCCTAATCTAACGACACAGCGGGGTTTCCATATCAGCATTACCATGAAGCAGACAGACCACCTGCCAGCCCTCATCCCAAAACAGATGCCTCTCCTCTCTTTGTCCCACCAGCGCAAAGACTGAGCTGAAGCTTCATGTAAAACGCAAAAACTAAAACACACACAAATACATGGCATAACATACGCAAATCAAACATGGTGTATGGTGTTGTAAGATAAACACCATAAAATACAATTTTACACAGACAAACGCGAAATCTGTACCCTGTCCTCTCCAGCTGCTCCAGGTGCACTTCCCTTTATCCATGTCTTCCCCTCCTCTGTCGCTTCTCTCGCTGCTGTCGTCTTTCTTTTTTCCCTCTCGCTGATCTTGTGTATTCCCGAGACCCACTATCTCACACGTCCGAACGGCATGAACGGCCAGAAAAGAGAGAGGAGAGCAGGGGAGAGGGACGCTACAGCTACTCAGTAAGGATACAGGCAGAGAAAGAGAAAGAGAAGGAGAGGTGGCGCTCTGCTGGATGAAACGGTAAACACTGCAGCCTCCTCCACCGCAGAGAGCGGATCGTACCATATGCAGCGCCCGGGGCGAGATGGGGGGGATTCAGATCAAAGACGCCCCACCCTAGCCAAAAAAAACTCATCCATAAACATATGGTCATGTGACCTTAGTGGCATTGTTGTCGGCTAAAAATGGGTGGAGTCTGATGGGTTATTTATTTCTTGGTATCCGCAAACAGTTATTATTTTATTGCATTAAGACTTAAACTATAGACCATTTTTTCAGAGCAGCGCCATAACATGTATGAAAGCGAGGCTGTGAGGGATAGACTTGCCAAGTTTTCAATGGCATCCGCTGTAAAAAGCTCCTAGATCACTTAATATGATTTCCACAGCTCATATAGATCTTATCCACAGCAGCGCCATTTTTTAATTTTAACGGGATATATAGTGTCTGTTTCTATGTGCCGCTATACGTAAACCGTCCGCCATATTGGAACGGTCAAAGCACTGAAAGCAGGCCCATGAACACTCGAGAGCAAGTTGACTGAGCGTCTGCAACCTTAGTTAGATCCATGTAGAAATTTCAGTAGACAAATAACTTTAGTGAAAGTTCCAGAAAACGTATGTGATCTGGGAGCTTCACACAGCTTTTTAAAGCAGATGCCATTGAAAACACGGTAAGTCTATCCCTCACAGCCTCGCTTTCATTCCAGTTAAAAATCAAAGATGGCGCTGTTGTGAATAAGGTCTGAAGCATTGTTTCCGCCACTGAATAAAAATATATAAAAAAGGTAATTGCGAGTTTAGTTTATATCCCGCAATTCTGACTTTAAAACTCACAATTCCTTTGCAGAAACAAGCTTCCATACTTAGAACATTGCAGGGTAAGTGTGAAAATATAAGTCTTTACAGACTGAGTTACAAATAATAATGGAGCTACATACTCATTACAACAGAGAAACAAAAAGTGAATGTTTCCAGAAGGTCTGGTATTCGACGATTTCAGTTTTATTCATTTCATCATCGTCTTCTGTTTCCCATAGCATCTTCCCACAAAGCGCTCACCAGGGTAACAGCTTAAGCTCCCTGTCTCCCGTGTTACTATGGCAACAGGCTGATCTGCTGATCCAGATTGTCTCAGTCAGAATTGCAGTGTAATAGTTGTTTTAGTGGTTTAATATCACCACATTAAAAACACCCCGCTTATTCACATTACGATATACTTCACCACTATAGAGCGATCTGTTGGTAATGTTCAAATAAAGTATTTCAATTAAAAAAACTAAAGCTTTGTTACATAAAACTGCAGTCTCTACCGCCCTCTGCAGGGGATCTACGGGAGAGCTGCAGAAAAGGCGTTGACCTCTTTTTCAAACATTCCAGAACCTTCACTCACCAGACAATTAATGGAACGTGTGTGTGTGTGTGTGTGTGTGTGTGTGTGTGTGTGTGTGTGTAAACGCAATTCACAACATTAGATATACACAAGTATGTTATACAACCTAATATATTATACCTTTAATATAAGAAATAAATGAAACAACGTAGCAAATTAATATCAACTGCTGTTTCTTCCGTCAAAATGATGAAGAAAAACAAGCTTGTATCATCATATGTGCATGCACTGCCCCTATTTTACAAGAGAGTTATATAAAAATACCATCTAAAATACAACAAGCTAGAAAGTCTGCTTTTCTCGAGAGAACAACTTTAATCCAAAACACATTAATTTGTTCTAATGTTCATTCCTCCCACCGCCGTCACGATTGCATGGCTCTCAGGTTCACGTAAACACTGAGAGGTGGACTGATTCCAGAGATGAGCATGTTTAGAGATGTGTGTTCTGGTTCTGGAGTCAACAAGTTCATAAACCTAACAGAATATCACTCCTGTCATAAATATCCAAATGAAGGCTTGCAATTTTATTCATTAGTCTTAACAATATGACAAGAATTGATGATAGTTAAGAATGATCAATACCACACCACAGGAGCTGTGATATCTTTTTGGGTCAGGGTACACTAGAGCTTTTCTGCTGGCTCTTTGTTATTGAGAAGTTATGTAAATAAGCCACAGTGCAGTTGTTTAAACCCACCACTAGAGGGAGATTATCCCCTAATTCAGACTCAATCGACCCAGTCTGTGGCTGTGCCTGGTCAGACAATGACTTCACAAACAAGGCACTTCACATTGAAACTGGTTTCATATCCCTTTCAAAGGACCACGTTGTCATATCTAATGATCTAGACATAAACAATAAATAAATTCAAGCGAGCTTTAGTTATAAGCAAGCATTTAAAGGCTACAATGCATATTTATGGATGGAAAATGGGAATTTATTATATGCATCGAATCGTTAACCTATGCTGCCTTCAAAATAATAGATTCATAGATTAAGGCATCTTAGTAGACAGGCTGTTACACAAATGTGTGATGTTCCTTAATGCCTTATAAAAAGACTGCATTTTTGTGCTTTTGAAAATAGCCATTGTCTCCACCATCTAATCAAATTAGTCCTGGCAACATAAGCAGGCTTTTCTATTGACTCTTTTATGGAAAGCACCAGATGTGACAATAATCTCCTCAACACTGCATCCTCTGAGCACTGTAGAATTATCAACTGGCATTACTACACATTCAAAGAGTTGGTGAATGAATATTTTGGGTTCAATACAATAAAAATTAAGGTTAATTTTGGTTACATATATCACAGAAAATGTCTTTAATGCTGTAAATATAAGTACAATACAGCATTTCAGATTAATTTAGACTATAACTCACCTTTTTGAACTATTCTTTGAAAGAACAAGCACATAAGAGTCAATCATTTTATTGAATGGGCAATACATTGGCCAGATGGCCACGTCCTACTGTATGTGTTTGATTCACTAAAAAGAGTCGGCTTATAAGAGTCCTTTGTTTGTCAGTCAGACTACATTATTTAGCGGTTCATGTTTATTTGATTGCATTGCATTCAATACAGACGGCGAACTCACATTCACAACTCTTGTCTGGCATGACTGTTTTCGATAATGAAAAAGATTATGCGAATTAGCTTATGCTATTAAATACCTTAATTAAGTAAACTACGTGTCAGTTGTTATGGCGATATACTGCATCATAGGATCTATTCAAAAATAGTTTTTTGTAATGAATGTGTTTAGAGATGGCATTTGGTGATAAACAGGAGATGAGCTGGTACTCCTACATCATCACTTCATCAGTTCATGACACTCACCACCTCTCATCACAGCTGTCAGGCATCAGTGGATGTTCTCTGTGTCACAGCGCTTATGTTAGCTAGCTTCCAAACCTTCAATCCTACAGAGTAATGGATCTCAACCTTTTTGACTCCAAGGCCTCCCATTGTCACAACACAATATTCGAAGGACCCCCATATTGGCAAAGATATTTTCTCTGGCATTTATGCTGTAATTATATTGTTTTAAAATGGGGGTGTTGGTATATCAACTCTTGATTTCGGTATACATTTTCGATTTTTTTGTGTAGTGTTTTTTCATGTGTTGTTTTTAGCATTTTAATTAATTGTTCTAAAAGCATCCTTGGTTATAAAGCAATGTTAGGATCTGAAATTAATTTAGTGTCATACCTGTACCTACTAAGTGAAAAAAATTAGTGTCCACAAATATTTTGCACATTAAACTATATTTATTATGCATGCACTATTTGTATTTAAAAATGCCTTATCATTACCAATTTAATATCATTATATTATTTAAATGATAATAAAACAACACTGCTTGGAGGAAGAATAAGCGCAGAGCATCTTACCTTTCTGTCTGCTGAAGCTATGGAGTAACAAGGACAGATCAGCCTCTTTCTCTGTGGTAGAACTCACAATACTGCTTTTGCTTTTATTCTCTTTCTCCTGACCGGAGTTCTGCTCCGGAGTCACTGTAGATGTTCCCATTACTGCAGGCCTGGGTTTGGTGGACCAGCTGTCCTCTGGTTGCGGCTTGGGCTTCTCAACGGGCACTGCTTTCTCCTTTTCCTTCTCTTTTTCTTTCTCTGTTTCTCTCAGGGTGTTGGCTGGGGGGTCGGTGAAGGGAGAGGCCGAAGGGGAGGAGGTTGTGAAGGGCTTCGAGGACGTGACGCCTGTGGTCAGGGGAGATGATGTTTCAGGAGGTTTTGGGGCAGAGTATTCCTGCTCCCTCTTGGGACTTTCTTCAGAAGCTGATTCGATTAGCAGGTCGCTGTCAAGCTCCGCCTCCCTTTCCTCTCGTAACAGACTATAAAGTGGAGGGTTGCTGGATTGACCAAAGCCCACCTTGGTTCCCCCAGATAGCTCAAATGGGTTACTAACACTGACCTTGTTGGTTTGTGGCTTGTCAAATGGGTTACTAGCTTTGTCAGTGGCAGATGTGTAGCTGGTCTGCTCAAATGGGTTGCTTGCTGGACTGAATCCGTCTTTTGTGGGCGGGTTCTTTGATGTCAAGTCGTGTATCGGCGAATCAGAATCTTCAGCCACTTGCTCAATTTCTGAATCTCCAGACTCGTCTTCACTGCCGTGAAGGTCTTGATCCCACGGGGATGAGGGTTTGGCTGAACTCTTGATGTCCTGGGCTGCAGGAAGATTGGGATGAGAGCTAATGCTGCTGGAATCTTGAGTGGAGCTCATAGACTTCATTCCTGCAGGCTGGAACAGCACATCAGATGGAGACTCGCGACCTGAAAAAGAGGATTGAGGAAAGTAATAAAATGTACGAATTTAAGAAAGACTAAAATATGACGGAACAAATATAATATGTATTATAATTTTAAAATATGCACTAAAAAATGAATTAGAGGCAAGACCATAACACTCAAGATGAGTGTTTTTTTCTGCCTCTAATACCCATTTATGCCTCAGAGTACAAAAATATTATTGAGATAAAGTAATTTGTTGCAATTATGATAAATAAAAACAGTTTTGCCAACTAACTAAATAAATACAATATATATTTGTATAAATAATTATGCAAAATATAGGAATCACAATTGAAGAAATGTCTCACTTATAACTCATGACTCTGAACTTGAAGATTAAATGTATGTGAATTGATGTATTTCACACTATCTATCTATCTGTCATACTCTCCATACTATGTCTGTTGAAGGCCTTGACAGAGTTGGCAATTTTTCATAAACACTTTTTGTTATTCTGGATGAAACCTTCTTCATTTCCTGATAGCAATCAATAATAGAAGTGGTCTACATTTTAAAACATGTACATATATCTTCTGTGGAAGTCTCAGGACCAAAAAATTTTTGTCCAATCATTGCATTCGGTCTGAATGCAATGATACGACGTGTCGATGTCCTACTTGCCTGTCAACATATGTATTTACATTTATGCATTTACCAGACTTATTTCCATACCTCCACGCACCCTGCTCATGCAGACATTTGACGTCAACGGCGCGTTCTGAAAGGCTATGCAGAGTTGTAGACAGACAGTCATCGAACGCCGCAAACAAACAGAGGATGCCTTTTACAATTCCTCCTGAATCAAAACAACGAGCTTATGGTGTGCTCACGCCATGTCGTAACCGTAATTACTTAGTTCTTA
The DNA here is from genome assembly GCF_964197995.2 of Scardinius erythrophthalmus. Lineage (NCBI taxonomy): Eukaryota > Metazoa > Chordata > Actinopteri > Cypriniformes > Leuciscidae > Scardinius > Scardinius erythrophthalmus. Next base: position 19,728,952 of record NC_138241.1, on the reverse strand, counting down.
CCCGGAATGGTCATGTTCTCAGACTCGGATTTATGAATTTCTCTGGCAACACTATCAACGCCAAAACGAGTCTGCAGCAGTCAGGTGGTACAAGTCCGAATTGTTACGTTCATTATTACAGTTTTTTTTATTCGCTTTGGTACTATTTTCACAAGTAAGTTGTACAGTCTCAAAACTCTTAGTGCTAATATCACAACAGATCATCAAAAGTGCACTTTCTTCAAACATTTTATCACTTTTCAATTGTGTTAGTACAATAAACAAAATCACAAAGTATTATTTTCAGTTTCATTCACAGTAACTGCCTTTCATAACGCTCTTACTATCAAACTTTTGATTTGCATCTCTTCTTGTTCAGTTTAATTAGTTTGTCTATTATTTAATCCAAATGAACTTAATGATTAATCAATTAATCATTTTGTACACCTACAGATGTCAATAGATATTGATTCTATAGACAGTTTCTATAGACTTTTCTGATATGGATAACCAAATGTAATGAATTCTTTTTACATAAGTGACCACCACTATATTCAAAGTGTGTACACACAAATGTGTGTTTGTGTGAGTGTGTGAGAGAGAGAGAAAGAGAGAGAAAGAAATTTGCCATTTGTGAACATAGAGCAGAGTACAAGGGAGAGGAAACAGTCAATGACTGTGTGTGTAACATCAGATTGATCAGAGATGCATCAAGGGAGACAGATGGCATCAAATACAGCGTTTTACATAACAGTATATATGCCAGATTTCCATGGTAGAGGCTGCCACATTACTGTAACTCTCCCTTCATCTGTAAAGGTCAACTACAGTACAGATTGTCATATGGTATACAGTGAGAACATATTGCCAGTAAATTCTGCTCTAGCACAAAACCTCATGGCAGTGTCATACTTCATCACACCTTTTGATAACACATTGAATAGACACTATTACAAACATTATGAAAGAAAGACTAACTGTGTTACAAGCGTGATCAGTTTGGATTTTTGTACTAAGAGTTTTGAAAATGTACACCTTACTTGTGAAAATAGTACCAAAGCGAATAAAAAAAACCTTTATTGTACTGGTATATGTTTTGAGACATGAGGTAATTTATCGCAGTCTCTCGTGACGCTTTGCAGAATCTTCTCTGGCCGTGCATGACCTGTGTTTGGAGGAGGCGTGGCTTTACAGACACTCTGAATGGAGAGTAGGATCTAATGCTGTCAAAGCTATATTGCTATTGCTAGCCTCTACGAAATTGCCTACCCTCCCTTTAAACTACTAAAGTTCAAACTTTTTTCTAGAGTGAGTGTTGCACCTTTTCTTCAATTGGGATGAACTTTTGATTTTTGGTTGCACCTCCTATTCAGTTGGTTGACCATCTCTTATTAAACTTTTTTTGTATATACTGCCCATAACTACCTTCAAATTCAAACTACCTGATAACTAGGCTTGACTTAACATTGCTTTTCTAGTTAAAAATTGGTTACATGAATTCAGTTAATTCTGCATCATGTCTACATCCGGTTTGCTACCCCTATTTAAATTCACTTCAAATACAGAAATGGATTTAATACAAAGAGCATTCTCCATTCAATTCAATTCTCAATCACAAGTGGGAGGGATCTACCTGTAGGGGAGTGGTTAGGGGAGTGGTTAGCTGACGAGGCTGCGCTGTCGTCCTCTGGTTCTGACAGTGTTACGGTGGGAAGACCCTGCTGACCAAAACTGAGCACGCTCTCTCTCTCGAACATGCCCCCTTGTGGAGACACTCTCACTGGCTGGGTCGTGGCAGAGTGGGATTCTGTTGTCACGGTGATCTTTACAGGACTGGCACTCTGTGGCGTTTCCATCCTACGGTATGATCGGAAATCTGCCATCTCTTCGTCCGAAGGATCCTCCACATATGGAAACGCATGCTGCCCGCCAGCCGATCCCTGACTGTTCTTCGCCTTCGTTTCTTCAGATCCAAGAGGGCTCTTCTCCAAATAGTGACCCAGATCGAAGGGGTCATGGCTGGATTCCTTACTTTCCTTTTCATGAATCTTAGACTTGAAGTCCTGGATGTCATCTTCGTCTTCGTCATCATCATCTTCGTCATCTCCATAGCCAGACATTGGAGGCTGCTGCTTGTTTTTGGTATTGCCCACACTACCAAAATCACAGAGATCATCCCCCATGTCCATGTAGCTGTAATGGTCAGTCTTGTGTGAGCCCTGCAGGGTTGCCTGATGGTCTGAGGGGTCACCTGGGGTCATGCCGATTCCAGAGTCGGTTCCAGTGGGAGCAGGTGGAGAACGGTTGCCCTCAGAGGAGAAGAGAGAGGCACCATCATTAAAAGGATTGGAGGAGGACTTTGAGGACAGAAGAGAGGTGTACAGATCACCCTCTCCTGGCGATGACTTCATAAACATGTCTGACAGAGAGTCATCTAGAGAAAGAGAGAGACAACAAATGTTATTAGTAATGGAAATCCATATCTGTCTGGATTGAAATTATTTTTCAATTATGTTTGTTTCCATTATTGGTTCAAGAATGAGTGCATTTTTCTGCTGATGCACACAAAACACTATATTAATATACTAATGCCCGGTTTAACAGACAAGGCTTAAGCCTAGTCACAGACTAAAATGCATGTTTGAGCTGTTTTAACTTATCTTAAATATCTTAAAATATGTCAGTGCCATTGTTTTGTCTCAAGATGCACAACAGTTATGTTTTTTTTTTCTAAGGCACGTTTAAAAAAGCTACTTAAACGTCCTAATTGAACTAAGGCCTAAGCCTAGCTTAATCTAAGCTCTGTCTGTGAAACCGGGCCTAAGTGTTTGGAGACTTAAATCAGTGCAACTAGGATGTTTGTTCGTATGATAATATGCATTCAAAGATACAAATTCAGAACAGATTTTTGTTGTAGTAAACACAGGGAAAAAATTATATGACCAATGACCATACTTTAGTTCCTTTCAAAATACAGCAGTAAATGATAATCAATATATATAATCAACTTGCCAGAAAAAAATGTGGTTTCAAGATAATTTTTTAAGATAATCGTTACGGACAATGATGGAGAGACTCAAGAAGAGACAACATGTAGAATACAACAGTACTTTTCTGAATGGTTAGTTGATGAATTTATTTTGCTGATGTGGAGTTAACTATCTTCAAGTCTTTAATTAGCATATTCTGTCATGATAATCTATAAAATCACTCGTGTGGGAACTGTTGTAAGATGCCTTCAGAGTGACATGCTATTGCATTTGTTTCGTACTGTATTGCATGTGAAAAGACGGATGCGACAGCTTGAGCAGACTCACAAATGTGCTCTACTACAACAACTCTTCGTCTTCTCAACATGGACTGAGTGTTCCCGGGGGCGGGGCTTATGTAAATTTTAGGGGTAGTGACATCACTAACCCGGGAGGAATGTCGTGTAGTCCCTAACAGCCGTTTGTTGCAGTCCTTAAAAAATTATTTCTTTAAAAGCAAATATCTTCCTTTGCTTTGAACTGAGCGTTGAAACTTTGCAGACGTTGTTTATGCTCAAACAGCAACATTACACACTAACTGAAGTTAGAAAAGTGAAATCAATCAACCACCCCTTTAAAGCACATAGACGCACATAAAGCCCCTCAGTTTTGCCTATACAGACACAGTAGACTCAGCCATGTTCAGGGGTTAGACGTCAGATTTACTTCATTTAGATATGTAGATACTCATGGAGTTATAGAGAATTTGTGCATCTACAGCCCTACAAAGATATTAGGCAAAGATATTCAACATGAAAGTCGATTGTTTTTCCTGTAAATCTGATTCCCACTGGACTGAGAGAAAGAGCAGATAGCAAGTTTGAACATGTAGTGACATCCAGACTGGTGAACCCCACACAACCCTCTGAGACACAGCTGTAAACATCTGCTCTCTCTGTGAAATCAGCCGACTCTTAAGAGGATTAATGAAAATTGACGATGAACCCTGTGCCTGTTAAATCTACAATAACAAGTACACACTTCTATTACATGCCCATCACCCTGCGCTAAAATTACAGTAGGAAATAACATCATAATGGACCCAAGGCAGACCACCGATTTCAAAACCTAGCAAGATATCTTGCTGTCTAAAGCCTAGATGAAAAACCTTAATGAAAATGAGTCCTAAAATTACTAAACCGAAATAAAAATTAAAGCTAGAAATTTTACAGTATGTGTCAGAATACACATCTCAAAATACATTTATTTTCAATATTTCTCTTGCTTCATCTGCTAATTTTGATTATTTTTTTATTTTTTTACACTGAATCTTGCCTCAGCGCTTTACGGAATTGCCTTCTCCATTTTTGTTTGTGTGTTAAATGTGTTAATATCAGACACATTGACAATGTGAGCGTCTTGCCAAGACATGACAGCAGGAAAACAGAATGAGATAAATGGAGGACCTGCTCTCTGTTTTAACAGAATGCAAAAGTGATTGCCCGTATTTCAGCACCTTTGATTTTGGAAATATTTTCCCTATTCATTTTAGCCACAGATATTTGAAAAATTATTCGATACAGAGTTCTAAGCAACAAACCAAAACAATCTTTCAAAGTGACAAAGACAAAGTTTGTTTTATGGGTGTGGCTGAATTCAGTGTAGCATACTAAATGTACTATTTCGACCATGTCTCTTTATAGTAAGTGTAGTATGATATTTTGAATTAAGCCAGTGATTCATGCTGCATCCCAATTTGCCTACTTATACTACACCCTAAAAGTATGTATACTGTTTTTGTGAAAAAAAATCCATACTTTTAAGTGTGTAGCAGAAAAGTAGAAAAGCTTTGGGACAAACTATCATTTCATAAAATTGCATCTTTAATGGGAGCTCTGTCATATTTACATGCATCCTGTCACCGTAAACTAGCCTGTCAATCATTTTCTCACAATTAACATGATCCACATTTCATTTCATTTAATTATTGGAGAGAAAATAAGTAGCACGATGATCTGCCAGTCGTGGGTCTTTCATGCAGGGATCTATCCTCGTATTTTTGCATAATGATGCATTTAAAAGTTAATGGCCAAACGGATATTTATAACAGTTCATATTGTTGTTGCAGATGAAATACTACACAGATAACATGAAATAAATATTTTTTATCAGGTTAAATGTTTGAGAATTAGTCACTCACCCCTTTATCTAAACCTCTCTACTTAACCGTCAGTCGCCCACATTCACCATTTTAATAGTTCTTTAACACTTTTTATTCATGTTTGTACTTTTGAACTGAATCCTCCTCCAAAGCGCAATGGGTTGTGGACAATATTAGCCGTTAGTGTGTAAGGATCCACACTTCAAAAATAGTAGACTTTTGGCATACTCTTTTCAACATACTATGCTTTGGGACTTATTCTAATCTCACATACTATTTAGAATGGATACTATACACACATTGGGAAGCAGGGTCAATTATGTCATTAGCAGCGCTTGCTGGGAGTAGGCCACTGCTGAGCTTTTTTGGCAGGACTCGCATTTCCATGGTAACAGTGACTTCTCTGATTGGTGGAGGATCATGGGTAGTTTAGTTACTAGCAATTAAAGGGACAGTTTACCTAAAAAAAAAAAAAAAATCTGTCATCATCTCTCAACCTCATGTCATTCCAAACCTGTATGACTTTCTTTCTTCTGTGGAATAGAAGATATTGTAAAAAATAAAATGTCTCAGTGTGTAGTTGTCAATACAGAAAGTAATCTCCTGGACTGAATAAAGTACAGGCTTGGATTTTGGAATGACATGAAGCTGAGTAAACAACAGAATTTTTATATAAACAATGGCACAGCTCCAGAATACTTAGTTGAGCTTATTAAGCCTTATAATTCAAAAGTAAGGCTTAGATCCTCAAATAAGCTCCTGTTAACTATTCCCTGAGTGCGTCTTAAATTGAAGGGTGATCGTGCTTTCACTGTCACTGGTCCAAGATTATGGAATTTCGTTGTTAGATCTTCCCCAACTTTAAATATCTTTAAGTACCGTCTACTCTAAAGTCATACACCTGTTCTCGCTCACATTTTACTTCATCATTTTAATGGGTGTTGTATTGGTTGTAGTTCTGTTGTCCTTTTTTTTGTCTTTTGTTTTATATTATTTGCATTGTACAGCAGTTTGGAGTTACTGTGTAGCCTGCAAGGTGCTTGCTTTATAAATAAATAAATACAAATACAAAAATTGAATTCATTAAAAATGAAGCTGAAATCACATTGACTTTTGTGCCACCATTTACCAACCTCAAAATTCTAGGTCTGTCTTGAAAGGTTTATACAATCAATTTCTCGATGGAGAAATGGTGTCGCGCTCTATTCGAGTGGTCCTTGTATGCTGACCGCCTTTGGCTGAAAGTGACAGAAGGAATGCTCTTTTCACATTCACCCTGCACTGTTTGTTGATCTCGCTCGGTCTCTCTCTCATGCCCGAGTGACTCTGTGAATGCAGACAGACAGTACACTCCAGCATTCCTCCTCGTTTAGGCCTTTTCCCTCAGCATATTAGACAGGCAGACAGAGAGAGAGAGAGAGAGACAACTAGGGGGAGAGAGACCGTCAGAAGTGGATTACGCTGGACATATTGACATGTGTGAGTGATGTTACTGATGGTACAATCAGAGTTATGGGATTTATGTTGTGTTGAGCAGCTCACCATGTGGACAGATCTTTTTCCAGCTTTTTTAAAGAGCTGTAAGCTCACTGACTTGGCTATTGTAAAAAGACTGAGCTATGTCTCGCTCTCACTCAGCCTATAAATAGACCTCCCTCTGTTTGTTTAAAAAGGGAGAATGCTAAAGACAGAGCCAACTACAGGCCAAACCAACATGAAAGACAGGAAGAGAGAGAGAGAGAGAGAGAGAGAGAGAGAGAGAGGGAGGGAAGAAACAAGAACCTCACCATAGCCAGAGTGTGAAAGAGGGAAAGAGAGAGAAAGAGTCTTTATGTGAGTGCATTTGAATGCCTTCAAGAGAATATGCGTAATTGGGCTTGCGTCCATGAGAGGAGGAAAGACTTTGTCTGCATTTTCCCAGGTTCTCTTTCCCAGGTTCTCTTAAAGTCATTAACAAACATTCTTCCAGTAATGTTTTTCATAGTTATCTGGTCTTAATGAAGTTCTCAAAACGTTAGCATGAAAACGTTATTTGTACATCGTTCATGAAACATTTTAGTTCATCTAACGTTTTTTAAACATTACTTTTTCATTTTTGTTTTCAAACAAGAAAAAACATGGGACATTTTGAACATTCTGAGGACATACTGTTTCCATAACTTAACAGGAACAATCTCAAAATGTTCTTTGAACATATTTTTGTCAGCTGGGTAAGGGTTTGTGTATGCGCGAGTGTGTGTGTGTGTTAAAGCTAACCATGCAGTGCATGGGGGAAGCTGAGGGATTTCAGGCCCCAGCTCATGAATATTTGAGCATGTGAGAGAAACAGTGTACGCATAGGCGTATGTGTGTGTATGTGCATGCCCAGTTTCCCCCAGTGGTGTAAAGTCCAGGTTCAGAAAGTAAAAGTCCTACTCAGTATTTTGATCCAATCACCTGGTTATCACCAATCACAGCTAATTAGCACAGTTTTTCAGCCAGGAGATAGAACTAATTAGTGAAATCAGCTGGGTGAGTTCACGGGAAGATTAAACATATGGCAGGACTTTTACTTCTGGTTCCCCATAGCTAATAATAGCACTCTGAGCCATAATGGCGGCTCAATCAAACTCTTAATGGACCGAAGAGCACCTGCAGAAGCAGAAACTGACAATTAGCAACAAGAAAAAGCAGTGAAAAGATTTGATGGCTTTCTATGAAAGTTTGAAAGCATTTGTGAGAGTGTATTTCACTGTATGTACTTTACTGCTATGATAGGCTTCGCTCTGAGAGGGTTTCTATAGATACGTTGCTACTTTATCAGTCACATTGATCCAGAGAAACACTAAAAGCACATTTAACACTGCAGCATGAGGCACAATTAAAGTACCACTATGAGTGCTTGGATGCCTGCCTCCGAACCTGCAATCATGTACACTTCCTTCTTGATATGGTAGTTCTGTGTTTTATTGTTGTCCAGTATTAAATTCACATCATTGTTTGAGGTTTAGGACGCCAGACCACGTTATCTTAATAAACTCACTGTCATTATTTGTTACAGTCAGTGAGGGTTTAGTTTTAGCAGCTCAGAAATACACAGAAAAAGAGAAAAAACTCCAGCTTTACAATGCAGGATAATACTTTCTCGATTAAATGCTGTTCATAGCATCAAAACAGCTACATAGGTTGAAACAACATGTTTTAAAGGAACACTACACCGTTTTTTGAAATAGGGCTTATTCACCTTCTTTCCTGCATTTAGATAGGTGGGCAAATGCATTTTTGTCTCAGTGCATGCATTGTTTTAGTTTGACAGGGTCGGCGCTAGCTTAGCTTAGCATAATGAATGGAATCCTTTGTTACCAGCTAGCATGTCCTGAGTAAAAGTGATATATATATAAAAAAAAAAACCACCTAATTACTTCTTGTGGCCTGCGTATTCACAACAAGTACAAATAGTGATGCAGATTAACACTAGGCGATTTCCTAGGCAGATATTGACTTGGGACTATATTAGGAGGAAGCACAGGCGAAGCACTGCTACTTGGGCGTGATATCTCTGCGCCCAAGTAGCAGTGCTTCGCCTGTGCTTCCCCCTAATATAGTCCCAAGTCAATATCTGCATAGGAAATCGTCGAGTGTTAATCTGCATCGCTATTTGTACTTGTTGTGAATACAAGTTGTATTGTTGTGAATTCACTTGTTGTGAATGAGTGGGGAAAAAATTACTCACCATCAAGTTGTTCCAAACCTGTATGAATTTATTTGTTCTGCTGAATACAAAATCAGATATTTTGAAGACTATGGGTAGCCAAACAGTTGATGGACCCCATTGACCTCCATAGTATGGAAACAAAATACTATGGAAGTCAATGGGGTCCATCAACTGTTTGGTTTCCAACATTTTTTTTAAATATATTCTTTTGTGTTCAACAGAAAAAAAAAATCATACAGGTTTTGAACAACTTAAGAGTGAGTAAAGGATGACAGAAATTTCATTTTTGGTTGAACTATCCCTTTAAGGACTGTGTAATTTTTTTCTGTGAAACAAAAGTTAAATGTGTCTAGATCAGTTATAGGGTTCAGTGACAATGACATAAATTATAAACCAAGTATGAAAAATGTCCAGAGTTTTCATGTTATTAGATTTTTAACAAGGGTGGGGTAAAATGAACCCACTCTGCCAAAGCAATTTGCTTTATACATTTACAGCTAAATCAAAGTACAAGTAGTTCTAGCTTAAAATTAAAAAGACAAGCCAAAACAACAGATAAATATGAATATTAATGAACCATGCTGAAAATCATTATAAGAGCCTCATTATAAAAATATAGTTAGCTGATGCTAACTGGCTCGCTAACTAGCTAGCTGATGCTAACTTGAGGTATTTTTGGCTGGTCATGTGATCTCAACATGCTGCCCCGTGAGGTGGTTCCATGCAAAATAGATTAGGCTACTAATGTAACTGGAGCACTCATTAGAGTGCATATCATGTTCAAGTCGTCTACTACTCATTTATTTCTCTGTAAGACTTTTTAATGGAAAAATAAACTACTAAGTGCACTTTAAGGCCTGACTCAACAAACCAGACATAATGTAACTGACCAGAATACAGAATAAAATACTAATATTAAATTGAATGCAAATGTGTTTTTCAAAAGTTTGATGCACAAGGTTGAATCAGCAGGTATGACAACACACTCTCATGGCAACTCGAAGCTAACTATTATATCTTTAGGTTAATTCGTATGAATTCTTACGAAATCACCAGCTTGTAAATGAGTTACATTCGGGTTGGGTCAGTCTGTGTTGTCAATACAGTATGAACTGTCATGTTGAAATAAGTTTTCATAGTCCTGCTGAGCTCGAGGTCTATTAGAGGGGTGGACAAAGCCCAATTATTGAGCCATAGCATAGGCTACCCTGCGATTTAGACAGGCTGAGGAGAAAAAGGGCAGTGAGACAGGATGAGAACAAAGACAAAGAAATGATGATTACATTATTGTGGCTTTATGAACACGCATCATCCTCATTCTGAGAGTTCTTTCATCATCATTGCGCAAAACCATTAGAGAGCAGCATAAGAATGTTTTTATTTGTTTTATTGTGTGTGTCGTTTGTTTGATCATGTTGTTTGAACTACCACAGTTGCCTAGAGCACACACTGCCAGTCTGTGTACGCAGAGACAGCCAGGCGCTGTCACACCCATGGCCTGGTCTGTCTCTCTCTCTTCATCTCCAATTCATCATCATCATCGTCGTCGTCTTCATCTGCTTCTTCTTTTCTTTTATACCCGGCACTACAAAATGCGGGTGTCGCCGCTAAACCACACAAAGCGAAATTATACAAAGCCCATTTACCTGTAGATGCAGTTTCCATGGCAACGCCGCTTCCTTCAAAGGGATGGAATTGTTGCTTGGGCGCGAGCAAATCGTCCCGCATCTCGTCGAAGCGGGGCCCTGCGCTCCCAAACATCCCGTTCTTCTCCTCCTCCTCCTCGAACCATTTCCCATCCAAACCCGGCCCCTCGCTCGAATTGGCGGACATGCTTGCAAGTTATCTCACGCAGAGAGTTTGTTCCGAAGCGAGAACGAATGTGTGAGATCGCAGAAGGGATTGAAAGATGTGACGCTTAATATGGCCGATCCTGACCGATGCTTCCCGTCTCGCAGCAGCGGAGCCAGTGGGCTTGATGTGTTTGGTTCAGTGTCTCGGAGCTGACGTCACTGTATCTGTGCGGCTCGCGGTTGGCACGGATTTAGGACGGAGAACGAAAGCGACATTCCGGTTAGAGGACAGTCCGTGTGCGCGCGCCTCCACACCAAGGGCGTGGTTCATGCTACACATAAGACGCACGCAACATTTAAGCTTTTTAAATGGACGTCAACGCAATGACAAAGAATTCATTCAGCTATTCATAAAATTATTAATAAACACGACATTTTTCCTGGTTATTGTGCTGAAATTAGTTTTCCTCAAAAATTGTGCTCTTAATTATGTTGATTAGCCATTAGCTAATTTATTTATTAATTCATTTATTTATTTGTTTATTTATTTTGCATTCAACGGACAAAATTGGTTGATTTTGAATGAATTCTAGGAAGACATCCTAAAAAACAAATGTATTTTATATGGAAAAAATGGTCCCCTTTTATTTATTTTCTTCGGAATTGTAATGATTAGTTTGCCTTTTATATAATATGCTAGGCTACTCGAGTGACGAGGTGACGATCTTACGCATAGATATGGCTCTGAGGATTTGGGGTGGGAGAGATGAGAGTTTTTTTTTTTCTTCTTCTTCTTTACTATAGGGATTTAGTTTTGCATAACTAATTTGTAAATTGTAATTACAAAGGATTTAATTTTGTGAAATTCCAAATACAATTTGAAACACGGATTAATTCATCGCCATACCACAAGAAGCGTCGCTTTTAAACCTCGTTCCAAAAATGGCTCTGCAACGCTTTCTCATTTGATGTAGTTTTACTGTCAGAGTTGTTTAAAACAGAGAGTATTCCACAGTGAGCCGGTTGTACGGGGTTATACCGTGTGAATGAACGGGTGGATGATCCGGTGTTTTAGCTCCGTCTGCTGGAGGACAGCAACATATTCCAGCAGGGCTTCCTTACCTTAGCACCGGCGAGCCACGCTTCCTTAGCAACGGCCCGAGTAAACATTGCAGTGACCAACATAAAAAGAAAAATCACTACAAGTGCGGCTCTATCCACGACTTTCCCGAACTCTGACCTTTCCCGTGATCTCTATGGCAACGTAGAACAAGCCGGTAACGAACTTCCGGTTTACGTTAGCCTGAAGATACCGCTATCATAGAGCCTCAACAAGCACAAACAACTTGCTTGGATAATGAGGAGTAGAGCTTAGATCGGGCCCAAAAAAATCAAGCTCGACCCTACCTGAGCCCGTTGTGTCCGAGCCAGCCCGACACATTAACTGTAATTATGAGCCCGAGCCCAATTTTGACCCAATCATTTTTAATACGTGGGCCGTTATAACCAGGGGTGGCGCCAGATATTTTTTTAACGTGTGCTGAGGGGGTGCTAGATATATTACATATAAATACTTTTAATAAATTAGCAAAAATTGGCCACTTAATATTTAATATTCAATTATTTTAATGATCACAATTAAAGTATTAATTGTATTAAATTGCACAAGCACAACATTCGGCATTCAATCAAATATTATTAAAGATTTATTATTATTAATAATGTTATTTCAACACAATATCTCGTTATTTCGACATCATATGTGTGCCGAGTGTGCGTGCAATAAGCAAGATGTGCATTTGTAAATCCAGAGACACGCGTGCATTGATTTTTAATGTGTTTTCTGTAGTGTTTTCTGTCAGTGTCTGCTGCAAAGATGAAGTTGACGATCGCCATCTCCGTAGTGAACGCGCCTATAACCTAGAGAGAAATGCATCTTGGATTACATAATCAGAGAGTGTTTCGTTTAAAGACATTTAAAGCTTTCTTAAGATAGGCTATATTTCTCATGTCTGACCCCACTATGTCTCCCGATGCATCCTATCATGGTGTTCACTTTTCATAATCAACATAGATGGAAAAAATGACATTATAATATTTGAACAAATATGAAACTAAATGGTATTTAATGGCTACAACAAATATAGTAGCCTAGGCCTACATACTCTCTATCTGTACAAATTGCTGCACATTCAAGTTAATTCTCGAATTAATTTTCAAATTATTGAAAACAATAAACATACCACTTAAAAATATATACAGTTGTACTATAGCGTTACAAGAAACACTCTTTCTGCGTAGAGGGTCCGTTTATATTGGAAACAACTCCCATTCATTAAATCCTTCAGTTTTCGCGTGTTGTTTGTACACCTGACAACGTTACACGTTGAGCCACAAGGAGCCATTGCTTATCTGTCAGCATTACTACTTGTCAGTAATCAGTTTCACCCGTTTGTACCGCGACGCGAGTATCCCCTGTGTGCTATTTTTATTAAGCGTTAGGCTAAACCGGAACTGAGATACCGGCAACAGGAAGTATCGAGTGTCATGGCGACGCCCATTAAGACTCGCAGGAAAGTTGTGGATACTGAAGAGTTGATATGTCCTCACTGTTGAAAGGTATGTTTACAATTGACCGGCATCATGCAGCTGTTAAACTTTATGGTGGAAAGAGGGTTAACCGAACTGTTGGATTTGTAGTTCTAAATCATGGAGTGTGAAGGAATTTGACTTGGTCATTTCATCTGCCAGTCTCTGTCTGAAGTGAACTAGTATACAGCCGGACATACGCAAACAGGTGAGGATTTTCTAGTATGGATATGCATTTATACCATTATTTATAAATGGTTTATAAATAAATAAGAATGTCTATTTTTGTGTGAGATATTGTGCGAGAATTTTTATTTTCATATTTAATTAAAAGGTTTTTGCAGCATCGTAGGCGTTTGAAACTGTATCAACTTCGCACTCTTAAAATAGAAATGCAGATTCGTTTTATTATACTGTTTAGTAAATACAATTTTAGTAATGTTCAGTAAAGAATTAGTGTTTTACAGTTTTACATTTGTTGAATGAAAAATACTGTTTTTAAGGAGATCATGACACAGAATGAAAAGCAGAGTCTAACTGGAGATGAAGAAATTATAAAAGAGCTGGTGAGTTGTATTTTTTTTTAAGTGTGATGCTTAATTTACTTGCATTTAGTAGGTTGTCTAAAGTTTGATTAATCAATATTAGCTTCAATTGTAGGAACTTTATGTACAATTTGCTCTCAAGGTTTTGTTTTCTAATCTAAGCCACATGTGCTGGTCTGCGCTGAGGTTTTATCCGGGTTTGTTCTCTGTTTATTTCCTCAGTGTGTGTCTAATGGACTCTGCCATGAGAGGGTCTGTCAGGAGGGGAGTGGTGAAACGGGTCTGGAGATGTTTTTCTCTGGGTTCCAGCGCATGGTGGGACTCTCTCTCTTCCCCAGACTGTCCAGACTCACTATTGTCGGCCAAAGCATCAGCTCAATCCAGGACCTGGAGTTTTGTCCACTCCTCAGAGAATTATGGGTAGTGGAGTGCAAACTCACTGTAAGTTACTGAAAATATTTGAAATATTGTAATGATATTTCTGGAAATATTTTATGGTGTGTCATTTGGAATTCAGTGTGATCACAAAATGTTTTTTGGCTTTTTATGCAATTTTGTCAACGTGGTTAATTTCATATGCTTTATTTGCTTGATTTACTCTAATTAAGATGAAAATGAGCAAATAAATTTAGTTTAATTTGACTTATCTGTTATTGTTTGTGTGTTGTAGGAAATCTCAGGCCTACATAACTGTGTGCATCTGCTGAAGTTATTTCTGTATGACAACAACATCAAGCAGATCACAAATCTAGAGATGTTGGTTGACCTTCATGTTCTGTGGCTTAATAAAAACCAGATCTCTGACATACAGGTAGCCTTTGTTTATGTGTGGAGATACTGTAAATAGAATTTCAAAGTATAATATTTGTGTTTTACACCTTGATTTAAAGGGACTGAATTCACTTGTAAACCTTGAGGAGTTGAATCTTGCTGATAATGCTATTGAGACTCTTGGTAGGTTCATTGTAAAACACCACATTTTGCCAATTGTAGCATTTAATTTTAGTACTATAATAGTAGAATACACTTAGACATTCAAAATCTGTTGCTGAATACTCTAATATTTAACATTTTTATCTCTGAGGTCATAGCCTGGATCCTAACATCAATCTCCAAAATCTTAACCTCTCAGGGAACAAAATCAGTTCCTTCAAGGTATGAGAAATATAACATTATTCAACCTGCCATTTTAATGAACTGTATCATAATCAATTGTATTTGCTAACCTTTGCTACTCATGCAACCCTACTATTATTGCTCATACTTACATTTTTAATATCCTTAACCCTAAAGGTGCGGTCGCATGTTCTGTTGCTTGGCGAAGTTTTGCAGGCAAAATTCATTCATTTCAATAGGAATAAGATTGGAAGTTTCCAGATTTCGCTCATGTTCAGATTCCCCACGAAGATTCCCCATGCTAACCAACAGAAAGCTGCTTGGTATGAAAATGACTTCATGAATCGCTTGATGGATATGCAAGTGATACATCCTCTCATAGGATAATGAACATGCAGTCTCATCAATAATAATGAGACATCGATGTACTATGGTACAAGAAAACATCACATCCTGTGACGAATTTAAACCCAGAAGATGAAAATAGATGGAAAAAAAGCTTACAATTAACTAGTTTTCTCCTACAATTAAAATGAATGGATAGCCACATTGTCTTCTTTGATGTTAAACACACGTAACTCTATTAAAATCTCAGAAAATGTAGTTTAGTGTTTCACGGTGAATCATAAACTTTGGTTTTGCTGCAAATATTAATGATACCTGTAATCATGTGGCTTGCTAAGGAGAAGTGTATCTATTATCTTTCCAAGAAATCCAACTTATGACTTTTCCATGGTTTACAAAATCCTACACCAACAGCACACATTCTGGCAGCGAGTTTTCCATGGGCAAGTACCACTCACACTTTGTGTAATAAGTTTTATCTTATCAGGTTTTTGAATGCTCTTTGTGTAGAGCCCATTTTGTGTTTTTTGTTTGTTTGTGTCGGAGATTACAGAGTAATAATTTCCTCCTGGCCTTCGCACCGTTATTACTGCAGGCCATTATTGCATCCTCCCTCTCCTGCTCACTATAGATCTGATTACTGTTATTTCTGTGCATACTCCTTACTTTCTCATCTACCCTTGAAAGGCCTGATCATTCCAGGAATGACAAGATTCAAGCTTTTGCTTTTCAGTTCACATCATTATTGTAATGTGACATCTCTGCCCAAGCAGTTTTTATCTGTCTCTCCTTTACGAGAGGAAAAAGAGGCACTTTTTCAATAACATATAAATCATTTGGTTTTCAAATGGTGTGGAGTCTGAACGGGGTGTGCATCTCTAAATGGGAGCCTTTGTTTTTTTTTTGTGCGTGTCGTGATTGAAAGCTTCTCTGTATGTCTGACGGTTCTTCACAGCTCTTTCTGTCTAACACACACAGAATCATGACACAAGCCGAAAAGTGTTTGTATGGTGCTTTTTGTGCCGTTCATCTGTGGGTTCATTGTTCAGGTGAACTGTCTTCAGGCTCATTTGAGGCTTTTTTCTCTAATGGGAAACTAATGCACTTCCATTTAATGTCCAACATTAAGCAAAATGTTTAATTTGTGTAGGCGAAAGTTGTTTCCTAATTTTTCAGAAATATTAATACCAAAATAACAATAACAAACAGCATTTATACATTCATGCAAAATATGATGCTACAGTGTTTTGGGTGGTTGCCAGTTACAAAGATATTCTGAAGGATATTTAGGACATTGCTATACGGATTGCTAAGGTGTTCGGATGGTTGCTAGATGGTTTCTTACTTCCCAAATCAAAAATGCCAAGACTCTATAAAGGCGTTCTGGTCCCTAAATACAGCTCAGGTCTCTCCTTCCAGGATCAGCAAAGATGTTGATACATGTTGTACACGTTCACCATAAGGTTTTAGGGTTTTTTCAGCTTATTTATCATCCACCAGGTAAAAATCACAAGTTGGATCACACTTAAAGATATCATTTACGCCCATAGTGTAAATAAATATACCTTAAGTATGAGTAATAATAGTGATGCTTAACAATTAAACATAAGGAAAAAAATATATGGTTTACTCACTTATTGTAGAATGTCAGTTGTTAATTTACAAAAATATTTTTTATTAATAGTCCTGATCCCTGAAAGAAACACATATAGTATGTGAAATTTGTACAATTATTGTTTTCCTTATAGGAACTGACCCATCTGTCTCGGCTGCAACGACTGAGACACCTGAGTCTGAAGGACCCTCAGTCTATTCCAAACCCGCTGTGTCTGCTCTATAATTACTACATACATGTCATATATCACATGCCACACCTGCAGTGCCTGGACACATATGACATATCCAGTAAACATCTCAAAGACTTTGCAGAGGTAAGAGAATGTGTATTTTATGCATCTGAAAATGTATCTTTTTTTTGTTTCGGGTTGACCAAAGAGATGAGAATTATGGGAACGTGTGATTGTGCATCAGTCTACAGTCATGAAGAAAATTATGTATTACACCATGCGGGTACGTTATGCACAAAGACAGTTTGATGATCTCAAAGCCAAGCTCAGGCAGCAGAGAAGAGACCAGATACAACTACCAGAGGAGAGAATACGAGTGCTAGCACGCATGCTTAGAAATGTGAGTATATACAGTATGCAGACAGGGGCTGAACACTATTTTTTTTTTCTTTTTTTTCTAAATTAAGACATCCTCAAATCCAAATTCAACTTCTGGGCACAAATTTGTCCCCAAACTATAGCTGAGTATTTGCGCTAAATGACACTTACCCTCTTTGAGCAGCTAGAGTGTGAGCTGTGCCTTGTTCAGTGTGCTGGGAAGAGGTCAGAAGAACCTGAAGACTTGACCTCTGACCTTCATCATGACCATAGTCATGAGCAGAGACTGCAGCACAAGCTGGATGCTCTTAAAGACCGACTGAAATTCTGGGAAGGGCGTTTGGAGGAGTGAGTGTGCATCTTTCTATAAGTATGATTACTGTGTGCATGATTATTTTTAGGTTTTGCATTGTCTGTGTTTTGTTTTGTTTTCTCAGGATAGTGTCATGTCACCAGCGTGATGTAGCTGTGGCCTCAGATAGAAAGGAGATGATGATGCACTTCCTGCTGTTGGAGCTGGAAACCGTGGGGAACATTCGCTTCGAGGAAGGGAACAGCAGCGAACCTTGGTACCTCATATATATATATATATATATATATATATATATATATATATATATATATATATATATATATAAGATCTGTTGTATAAATACACAACATGCAGGATTACTGATCTGTACTGTTTTCTGCTTCCTCTCTCAGGTTCACATCCTGTTACGATCTTTTGCTATCTCGTTTCTGTGTGTGGGATTATAAACCTCAGCACATCACTGGCATTAAGATCAATCAAATTATCCGTATTCATAACCGTGCCCTGCGGCAACGCTTCCAGGACAAAGTGCAGTCTCTGCTTTGCAGACAAGACTCTTCACCCTTCTCACAGTGAGTCAGTCAGATGCTAGTCTTACAGATCCTGACTTTTTACAATTTAAAATCTCCTCCACTTTGTATCTTTTTTGGCCAAAAACACCCACTTAGATTGGAAGAGGCAGTCTGACAAAACTCCCAGACTCCCAGAGGTTTCATATCACACAGCTAATTCAGATTAGAACTTTGTCTTATGCCATTTTTTATCAATAATAAATGTGTACAGCTGTCACAAAATCCATCAAGAACATGTGCAGGTCACATATAGATATTTGGCCCAAATATTTTTAGGGCCTTTTGAGATTTTTTTGCTTTGTCACATTGTTTTTATCAAAATCACATTGTTGTTATCACAATTAAGCACAGCCCATTTTCATGTAATAATTTGTCCCTAATTTTCAGAATTAATATAAAAAATTTAAATTTATATAGAGTTTAAATATATATAAAGTATATATATATATATATATATATACACGTGTATGATTTATGATTTTTTTATTGTCCTAAAATGTTGTCTTACTTTTACATTCATGAATAAAAAAAAACGAATTATCCATATTCATATCGAATTTTAATTTCATGAGATATGATTCACAATGTCTGTGGAAGAGATTATCTGTATTTATCATTTGTACATATCATTATTATATGTACATATCATTATTTATCATTATCTGAGTTATCATTTGTGTATGTGTGTGTGACAGCAACTATAAATGCAGCATGGAGTATCTGTTCTACGTTCCCGATCCAGAACATTCCTGTGAAAGTGACGAGATTCTACAAATCCCAGAAAATGGTTTTAAAACTGCTGATGCATATAAGGTACAAAACCCATAAAGCTCAGTGTGGAGTGGTTATGAGTTTCTGATGTTTGTATTGTTTTTAAATGTGCCCACCCATCACCTTGAACATGGATGTGTGTGTCTTGCCTTCAGGCATTAGGCAGAGAGAGAGCCGTCCCCCTCTCTAACAGTGTGAGTGTGTCTGATCGACTGAGAATGACATTCATGCAGAGGAAGAGCTGTTCAACATCGGAAAGAAGCCCTGCAGACCCTCTTCCCTACAGACATGGTCTGGATTCACTAATTTCTGCACTACTGGTGGCACCAAACAATAATACAAAAATAATGACTCCAGTCAGGCCAACCAAAAAAAAAAAAAAAATTATACAATACAATTAATTTATAATTCCATAATAAATTATATACACTTTAAAAAGTTTGGGGTTGGTAAGATTTATTTAATATTTTCTTGTTTTTTTGACAAGTTTTTTTCTTTTCTTTTTTTAAAATGTTTTTTTTTTTTAAGTCTCTTCTGCCTCAAATATTATTACAATTTAAAATAACTGTTTTCTATTTTAATATATTTTAAAATGTAATGGATTCCTGTGTTGGCAAAGCTGAATTTCCAGCATCATTACTCCAGTCTTTAGAAATCATTCTAATATGCTGGTAATAAACATTTCTTATTATTATCAATGTTGAAAACAGTTGTTCAGCTTAATATTTTTGTGGAAACCATGATACTTGGTTCTTTTTTTCTTTGAGGAATATAAACCTCAAAAAGAACAGCATTTGATGAAACTGATATCTTTTGTAACACTATAAACTGATCAGTTTAACGTGTTCTTGCAGAAAAAATGATTAATTTCTCTAAAAAGAAATCTTACTGACCTCAAACTTTTCAACGGTCGGTAGTGTACATACATGATGAATAACTCAATTATATCACTGATATTTAAATGTGTTTGCTTTTGTGCATATTTATATGTTTGTAGGTCAGTTGATCATTTCTAAAGTGTTCCTGGGCCGCAGTGCTGCAGTGAAGGAGGGTCTCCCAATAGATTGCAATCATTACCCCAAAGCAAACTCTGTCTATCTCAGTATCAGCTCTAAACAGCAAAAGCAAACTGCACAAACAGGTGAGCTGGAGTGTGCGTACCCGTCAGAGAAAAGTGTCTTCAGGGCAGCGGTGATCAAAGCAGCAATGTGTGTGTTTTTGTTCATCAGACATGCTGTGTCCCTCCAGCCTGCCAGACAGCTGCGACTGTAGACAGCAGCAGAGACTGTGGTACATTTTTGACCATGAATTGGTAATGCCAGAGTACCTTGTGGACTTTGAATACGTATCACAGGTATATGTGTTATAGTGACACGACATCCACCATTATGTCCTTCAGAATGCATTATTCAGTAATCAAACCATCTTTATATTATGGCATCTTTCTCTAGGACACAACCCAGCCCTCTCTAGACTCCCAATTCAGTTCTGATACATCCTCCGCTGATGCTCCATCTGTGTCCCGTCCTGAGCTGGACCGGGATGAGGAGGCGTTAAATATGGAACCCATCCTGAAGCCAAATCCTAAAATGCTCAGCCTAGAAGAGAAATCTATACTGAGAGTGGCCAGAGCAAACATCCTCAGTCAGATCACAGTGAGATTTACAATACCTAACACACATAAACTCATGTGTTTGTAGGTCAGTTAGTGAAGTCTATCATAAGACTTCATTCAATGACCAGTGGTGGATCCTGACAGTTTAGTCATTTTTTTTACTTATTTCCTGTCATACAGGTGCTGAATCTTCATGGCAACAGTCTGAATAAACTGCCTGAGATTTCCCGACTCCCGGCTCTGAAGCACCTGACCCTTAGCTTCAACGACTTCACTCATCTGAACGATATTTCACACATGGTGATGAGATCATCCTATTAATTCATAAGCTTTTTCTAAACATGACATTATCACTAAACCAAGCAGAATGATCAACTGAAATTGATGGCAAATCTTCCGCCCTCATGCGAAATTCCTTATAGCTTGGATTTCTATTGAAATGACTGAATTTCTCCTGCAAAAAATTGCCAAACAATGGTAAATGTGACCATACCTTAAGGCTTAAGCCATAGTTTTTAATCACCTATCATAAAATAAAATAAAAACTCTTTTCATGTTATAATCGATTAAATCAATAATATTAAGTCCTGTGCTATTTTTTTCTCATAGAATATGAAGCAAAGAGAGTTTTGACTTTCATTGTCCCTCTGCCTTTCTCTCAATCCTTTAGCCAAATCTGGAGTTTCTGGATGTTAGTTTTAACCATATTTCCTCTCTGGAGGGACTGCGTGGACTTGGTCGGCTCATAGAACTGGATCTTCGCTGGAATCTGTTGACCCGAGTCAGAGATGACATGAACGTTTTGCGTAACCACGCCCCGGCCCTGCTTCGACTGGACACGCGGCACAATCCTTGGCACAGGGTATAAGTCACTTTACATGAGTGATCTTCATATTAGGCAGTAAAAAATGTGAAGCATCAAGATCAAATGAAGATTGACAATGGCTATACATACACTACCGTAATACTTTTGATTCAGCTCGGATGTATTAAACTGATCAAAAGTGACAGTAAAGACATTCATAATGTTACAAAGATTTCTATTTCAGATGTTGTTAACTGCTGTTAGTTTGAGCTTTCTATTCATCAAAGAATCCTGAAAAAAATCATCACAGTTTCCACAAAAATTATAATAAAAAATGTTTCTTGAGCATCAAATCAGCATATTAGATTTCTGAAGGATCATGTGACACAGAAGACTGAAGTAATGGCTCACAGGAATAAACTACATTTAAAAATATGTTAAAATAGAGTAGTTATTTTACATTTTAACCATATTTCACAATATTATTGTTCATCCTGCAGCCTTGGTGAGCATAACAGACATCTCTCAAAAACATAAATAAAATACTGCAAACATCTGAATGGGATACACACCCACAAGTTGGTCCTGCTGACGTGGTATGAATATTTAACTTATGTTTTACATTTAAATGTGAATATAAATACGTTCCACTTGTGTGTTGCAGAATGAGTGTCTGCGTATGGTGGTTCTCGGCCGGCTAAAGACTCTCACTCATTTGGATGATGTTTTAGTGATGGAGGAAGAAGCGGCTACTGCTGTACAAGTGGTTGCCCGATCTAGAATCAACCAAGTATGTATATACTGGACATTATACTTAATGTTAAAATCTGTGTCCACATTTGTTCTGGAACGTGTGTGTGTGTGTGTGTGTTTGTGTGAGCAGGCATCTCTGATGACCCACTCTCGGACTGACAGTGAACGTCCCCGCAGTCTGAGTTTGCTCTCTACAGCACACCTGCTCACACAGATCAACCCGTCTCCATGGAAACTCTCGCAAGAGCTTGAGTCAGGCTGGACCTCCAAAGTATGACATATAAACTCAGATTCTCTCATCCTCTCTCTCACATACACACTTTTAAAAGGGTTAATTCAACCAAAACTGAAACTTCTGTCACGTTTACCCACCCACATATCATTCCAAACCTGTACGACTTTGTTCAATGCACTACTTTTGTGTTTTTTCTTCTTCCTTTTTTTCATTTTTGGTGCTAAAAAGCCCCACTTCCCATTTATTTCCATTATGTGGGAATTAGCACTCTAGATATCTTCCTTTTTGTTCAGCAGAGAAAGAAAGTCATATGGGTTCAAGATGACATGAGGGTGAGTAAATGATGACAGAATTTTTGGGCGAACCATCACTTTAACTTTTTGCCCTTTGGCATCAGATCACAGCGCTGAATCTTGATGGTCAGCGGTTGACCCGGATCAGTAATTTAGACAGACTGGTGAATCTACGCTGGGCTTCTTTTGACAATAACGAATTAACCCGAATTGAGGGATTGGAACACTGCCTACTACTGGAGGAACTTTCCCTTAACAACAACAGTATCAGTAGACTTGAAGGTACTGCTCTCTCTCTCTCTCTGTCTTTTACTGTATAATTTTTGTATATAATACCAGGGACAAAGCTGTGTAATATAACCTTAATTACTTAACCATACTCTTTTTTTTTCTGTGTTCATAGCTGCTCTTGTGTGTTTGCAGGTTTGTCTGCAATGCATCGTCTGACACGTCTGAGTATTAACTGCAACCACCTACAGTGTTTAGACGGGGATGCGTTAGACCGACTACCCAACCTTCACTTCCTGTCTGTTGAGAACAACATCATCTCTTCTCTAAATGGCCTCCAAAGGTCACGATCCTTATTCGAGCTGTATGTCGGCAACAATGACATCAGCACCACCCGAGACATATACCACTTAAAGGTCAGGAGTTTTGAATATCATTTTGTGTCATTATCATTAATGAATTTTTCAAAGCATTTATTTAAAACACCTGGGGCCTCATTTATAAAGCTTGCGTACGCACAAAATGGGGCTGAAAACATGCGTACGCCAGTTCCTGCGCAAAAGGTGGGATTTATAAAGAAAAACTTGACGTGAAAATATGCGCACCTAAACGCAAACTCTGACCCATGCGTACGCACATTTTGGAGACGGAGCAGTTTGGCGACACCGATGGTGAGTTGGAGTTAAATGTCTTTTTGGTCACTTTTAGAATTTAGAATTAAAATTAAACATAATACAGAAAGATAATACAAATATAATTTCACTCACCAAGCCTGTCACTTGAAGCAAATATCCATTCCTTCTTAAATGTCCGCGCCAGCGAGCGCGTTGGGCCGTTTAGTGAAACTGACGCAGTTTAAATAAATAAAATAATGATTTAAACTATGTTTTACTTCTGATATAAACATTTAGATTAAATATGCTATTCAAATTATGGAGTTAAACACTTAAACATGAAATCATACTGAAAAGTTACAACATTTTTTTTATATTCAATCAATAGAAATATTTGTTGTGGATGCGATTGTTTTTGAACACTTTTCCTGTGGCGTGCTTTAATGTTTTAACCACGGAGAGAATTGCTTATCATGATAATACCAGATTGTCTGAGAAAATAGTTTCGTGCAAATAATGCCCAAGGCCTATCTGTTTTCATTAAAAATATAAATCAATTAAAAATACAATTCGGCAAGTGGAAAAGACTTTCTCTGAAATGTATTTTACACTATTGATTTATGTAGGCTATTCAAAAACAAGTCAAGGATAGACAACTACTTGATTTGTATTAATGTAATGTTTCTTGTACCGTTTATATCATTTGCATATGATTATTCATCCACGTGATAACGTTTAAGTTATCACGTGGATGAATAATCATATGCAAATGATATGTAGATGAGGATATGCATAGTAAAACTAGGCGTTGTAACCTCCATATATGGTTATTTCGGGTGGAGACGCATGTACGCACAATTTTCCGCTGACTGGGATTTATAAAGTGAATTCTGCGCAGGTTCTGGCGTACGCACGGTTTTATAAGTCTGAATATTTTTTTGCGTACGCC
The DNA here is from genome assembly GCF_964197995.2 of Scardinius erythrophthalmus. Classification (NCBI taxonomy): domain Eukaryota; kingdom Metazoa; phylum Chordata; class Actinopteri; order Cypriniformes; family Leuciscidae; genus Scardinius; species Scardinius erythrophthalmus. The sequence continues at coordinate 19,704,448 of NC_138241.1, read as the reverse complement.
ATTTTTGGCTTTTGTGCGTACGTACACTTTTAGTAAGGTTCCTACGCACAGTTTTATAAATGAGGCCCCTGGTGATGAGAATCTATCAACAGTGTAATGTGCTGTAGGTGGGGGAATGTTGAAGGGAATAGAGTGAAAGTGTGGTGGTGATGCAATGTCTGTTTCTTTCAGGCACTGTCTAGTTTAATTATTCTGGATCTGTATGGGAATCCCCTAGTGAGCAAACTGGAGAACTACCGGATATACATGGTTTTCCATCTGCCATCACTCAAAGCCCTGGATGGAGTAGCCGTGGTAAATATATGTGAAGCTTCTGTATGTATAGAGTTTGTTTTCATAAGTATGTACACTTTAAAATACTTTAAGGGAACAGTTCACCCCAAAAAAAGAACACTCTGTCATCATTTACTGTCAACCATCTCATCTTAGTCCAAACTCATGTGATTTTCTTAATGAAACATTTTGCAGAATGTCTGAGCTGCTCTTTTCCATACAATGAAAGTTCAAAGTTAAAGTTAAAAGACTGATATGAGGAATGATATTTATTTGATAAAAATAAAACAGTAACATTGTGTAATATTACTACAATTGGTAACACTTTATTTTACAGTGTCCTTGTTACATATGTTACATTTACTTACAATAGTATTAACAGTTAATTATGCATAATTACATGCAACTAACGCTCAAACAAACCCTAATCCTACCCTAACCCTATAGTAAGTACATGCACTTAATTAATATTACTCAGTACTTAAATATATAATTACACTGTAACAATGACACCGTAAAATAATGTGTAACCCTACAATTAATACGTTTATAGTGTAGTTTATTCCTGTGATGGCAAAGCTGAATTTTGAATATTGACCCCAAACTTTTAAGCAGTAGTGTAAGTTTTTCAAATGCAAACGTGTCCGTCTGTGTAGGAAACGTGTGAATCAGAAACTGCTAAAGACGTATTTGAAGGGAGACTCAATGCTGATATGGTGGCCGAGAAGCTGGGCCATACTAACTACAGGGAACTGTCAGAGCTCAACCTGCAGTCCAGCTCAGTCAGGTTCACTTCAACTCTCACTATAATGCTTCAGTCAGAATTACGCCAACATAACAAAACTTAAATGGATTTTTTGGCTTCACTCTTTTCTGTTTTTCTGTGTGTTATAGGATGGTGGATCTCATTCCCGCTGATTTGTTCATTAATTTACGCAGTATTAATCTAGACGGCAATAACCTCACCTCATTCAGTGGTCTGATCTTCCTGCCCAACATTAAGGTATGTACTGTATGTATGTATTTAGGACAGAGATTAATTATTACTACACTTATGTCTGTCTTCGTCTAGGATAGTATAATAACATTATATACTAACAGACACTGTGCATCTATGTACATGCATGTTGATATGTTTGTGTATGTGGTCTCTGCAGGTGTTGTCTCTGAACTATAACCACATTGAGTCAATTCTGCCACGTCAAAAGGTTCAGAGTTACATGAGCAACAAGCAGATTCTCCATTATAAAGTCAGTTCCAGTGGATATGGGCAGCAGAACAGCAGGCCCAGCAGGTACACATAAACAACATCACTCCATCGTAAAAATATTAGGGTTATATACTGTAGTTTCTTGTCTAACCACTAGAGAGCGTCACAATTACATTTAATAAAAGATTCTCAGACAGCAGTGAAACGTGTAGCTAAATTCATCCAGTCTCATTCATGCTGTCTTTCTGTGAGAGAAACAATCTATAACAGCACGCGAGTACCCAATGAAGTTACTTTCAAGGCGTCTTGCGCTTGAATGGCTTAACTCACTTGAATGTTCAAACTGATAAGTCTTAAAAACATGTGAAAATGATCAACTTTCTTGAAGCAATACTGGCCCAATCTATTCATTTGACACAAAAATCTGAAGGGACACGGTAATGGGCCTCTGACTACATAACATATTGATGCAGTGTGTAGGTGCTGTACTTTTCTCGACAACACACACTTCTACACTGCGTTTTCTCACTTCCTTTTGAAATGTCTCACTCCTTTCTTCCTTCTCTGTGTTTGTAGGGAGGGATTAACTGGTGATAATCTGGAGCCTCTGATGTCCAGTTTAGAGGTTTTGCATTTAGGTCATAATGGCATATCCAACCTGATCAATCTTCAGATCAGCCGACTGACTAACCTCAGAGCACTGTTCCTACAAGGTATCTGTCTATCTCTCTGTCTGTATAAACTGACAGAGTAAAGACTGTAAAGTTAAAATAGAAAAGTTAAATTGTGATAATATTTCACAATATACCGTTTTACTGTGTTTCTTATCAACTAAATACAGCCTTGGTAAGCATAGGAGACTTAATATTACCGACCCCAAACTTCGGAATGGTAGGGTATGCGTATTCTTTATATCTATGTATGTATCTTCTCTCTTTCTCTAAGGGAATGATATCAGTCAGGTGGATGGCTTGGAGGGTTTGCGAAGACTACGTGAGTTGGTTCTGGATCGAAATCGAATTAAATCTTTGAGTGAGAACTCATTCAGTGAACAGGGAGTTCTGCTGGATTTGCACCTGGCAGAGAATCGCATTCGTGAACTGAACCACCTGCACCCTCTCAAAGGGCTCCGGAGGCTGTTCTTAGACATGAACAAAATACAGGTACACAATAAACATCTTCTCAAAATACACAATAAACACGTATATAATACAGATACATAATAAACATCTACACAAAGTTACAGCTGTGTGACTGTAATGCTCCACAAATGACAAAAACTGTGACTTCTTGTGTGAAACAGACCATATTTTTGTTATATGCTGGAAAAAGCTGGAAACTATCCCTTTTGTTTATAATTTCACCATTTGTAAAAACCGTGCTAACCACGAAAAGCCATGGCATATATCTTGATAAAATAAATAGAAGTGGTTTAGTTGACATTCATTAGTTAGACAGGAATGTCTGTCAGATATAGTTAATCTTATGATAGGTATAATGTATTGTATTAGCAGGATATATTTAAGTATCGTAGATCTGTGTTACACATAATTTCATTAGCAGCTTATGTAGTAGCCTATCTACCAAGAAACGTAGGAACACTGTTACTCTCAACCCCACTGAGAATGTGTGTGTAGGTTTGAGTGCTTATTATTCACCTCTCCATTCCCATCTATCTGTATGTGTGTGGCTGCAGTTTTACTGTAATTACTAAATTACAGTAATTCAGTCACTTAGTGTGTTTGTATTAGTGCTGTTAGACCCTGCGAGAGCTCTGCCTTTCGCCTGCCCCTGAATATAGAGTAATTACAGACAGCCATTATTACTGCACCAGCACAGCAGCCCAAGGGCACAATTAAGCAGTATTTACATTGATTGAAGGTCAGAGGTGTGTGTAGGTTTGTTTGTGTGTGTTCTTGAGACTCACTGATATTTCATTCACCTCCCCATTTCTTTATTTCTGACATGGCATGTTAACAAAAATCTTTAATTTGATGTTGCTTGTGTCCTGCCCATTTCCTAAATCCATTGTTCAGTCTCCTCTTTATATGATTAACATGACAAAAACTAAAACTTTAAAAATATTTTAGATAAAAAGCACTGATATATACACCATTTTAATAATTTTAATAGACAAACAGGGAAAATTAAAGATGCAGGATAAATTAAGGATAAATCTGTTAAAATATTTTTTAAAAACATGTTGTTTAATTTAGAATGAACAACTAATAAAAATATCAAGTGGTGTAACCATCAAGTAAAAAGTAATTTTTAAAAAAAGCACACACATTGAACACATGAGTGTATGTGTCTTAATCACTTCTTAAGAAATTTTTTCAAACACATTTTTCAAAGTGGGCTAATACTGTATATTTAATTTAATATCATTTTTTTACAAATATGATGGTAAATATGAATATCATGGTAGTTTCTTTCTTTATGTGATTTTGACATTTTCTAAAGTCCAACTGAAATGTGTATGTATATACACAATTTATTACATATAAAAATTGGTTTGGGTTATTATGATCTTCGAATTTTTTTTTTTTTTTTTTTTGAATTGCAATTTTTGGCATTACAGGGATTATTAGCAAATAAATAGCAAAGAACAAAGGGAAGAAGCTCAACACAAGGCAAACATACAAGTGAAACCTCTTTATTTGTTATCCTTGACTTGGAAGTCTGTTCATATACATGTCAAACTAGGAAAAGGATAAATTACACAATACATAAGATTCAACAAAGAAATCAAAAAAGTATTTAAGGCATATACATGTATACAAACAAATATACATAAGTAAAATAATTTTATTTTATTTTTTTACGACCAACCCAACTTTAACTCTACCCCTTCCAAGCTAAATTTTCCTATCACCTGTTAGCCTGTCACAGGTGTTTGCACAGAGGACAAAACTGATGAATAAAGTTTTACACACTTTAATAATAATAATCCACATGAAAATGGTCCAAACAATGGCACTAAACACAAATGTCACCAGACCTCGAACAGAGGAAAAGAAGGGACCTTAAGTACAAGCCGAATGAATGAAATAATGATAAACAACTGTGCTGATTAAATTAATTACAATGACAACAAAAGAGTGGCGGGAAACTGAACAAAGGAATACATGTGACTGAAAATAACAAACTAAAAGTCCATGAAAACAGAAACTAACTGAACATAATTGTGACCCCGCCTCTACCCCTAATTTAGAAAGGGGCCCCAGATCCTGTAGAATTTAAAGGGTTTATCTCTTAGTCTTAGTACAGTGGAAAAGGCTTCATTAGGAATAAAGCCCTTAACAACATGCAGTTATCCACTGAGCCACCGATGAGGTCAGTTATTCATTGTAACAAAATACATTTGCGGGCCGAATGTAACAATATTTGCAAGAGACGATCGCCCTTAAAACCATGAGGGAGTTCCTGAGTAAGTCCCAACAAACAGATCTCAGGCCCTAAGTATAAAAAACAGGAAAAAAATTGTATCCACTTCTAGACAAACCCCTGCCCAGAATTGCTGGACCTTAAAACATATATGGCGAAAGATGTGTAGCATAACCCTTTGTTTTGCGAGCCAACCTCCACACTTTAATCATATTATTAAGAATTATGTTGACTTTGATTAAAACAGACAACTTTGTGGATGACATGTATAGTAAATTGCGAAGAAGGATCGAACCAATACTTGCCGCTTCTTCACTGACCCTGCTAAAAGCTTAATCTAAGTCTAGGCCTTTTTGTTCCGCCAAATAAAAGTTATAACTGAACCGTGTAGTTGTCTCAGAGCTCTACCAGGAAGCAAAATGGGAATTTAATTTGTAAAGGCAATCCAAAATTAGGTGAAATCTTTATACCTAATATGTAAACCCAGAAGGAGAACACCTAAACATCAAGGAGACTTCCAAGCACAAAGAGTGAGTGTCGTTTAACAGCATAGCCTCCGATTTTGCTAAATTGATCTTATATCCAGAGAAGTCACCAAATTCAGAGATCCAATCTGTTAACTTGGTAACAGAGTTTTTGTCATAATTCAGAAGCGGAAGCAGTAATGCAAGTATTCTCTTTTATTATGGGTCAGAAGACACAGAATAAACACACGGGTGGGCTTGTGGCGCAGGGACTTGATGGTCAGCGTGGTGGTGAAGACAGGTGACGGTGCATCCAGTGAAGTGAACATCCAACACGACGAACACCACGAAAACACAGAACAGGACACGATCAGGAACTGGAACAGGAACTGGAATGGCTGACGACGACAAAACACTGAGGACACCAAAACCAACGATCTGACAGGGAAAGGAGAGTGCGATGAGTCTTTATAGCAGAAACAATTGACAGCAGCTGGTGAGGGGAATGAGATCAGGTGGAGTGCTGATCAGCTGAACGAGCAGCCACGCCCACTCACACACACACACACACACAGAACAACAAATACACGAGACACGAAGAAACCAGTGAATTCATGAACCGTGACAGTACCCCCTCTCCTAGGAACGCCTCCTGGCGTCCCCAGACTCCCTTACCTGTCGATTGTAATCATCGATAAGAGAGTGATCCAGGATGTCTCTGGCAGGAACCCAACTCCTCTCCTCCGGACCGTAACCCTCCCAGTCCACCAAGTACTGGAATCCACGTCCCCTCCGCCTTGAGTCCAGAATACGATTAACCGAATACGTAGGTTCCCCTTCTACGAGACGCGGCGGGGGAGGAACCGGGACAGGCGGATTAAACTGAGAACGAAACACGGGCTTGATTTTGGAAACATGGAAGACGGAATGAATCCTCCTGTACACTGGAGGGAGTTTGAGGCGGACTGCCACCGGGCTAATAATCTTAGTGACAGTGAATGGGCCAATAAATTTGGGAGCTAGCTTATTAGAGACGGAACGGAGAGGAATGTTCTTAGTAGAAAGCCACACTTTTTGACCAACGACGTATACGGGAGGCCTAGACCGGTGGCGATCGGCTTTAGCCTTGGTGCGCGCTCCCGCTTGGAGTAGAGTCTCACGGGCTCTAGTCCAAGTGTGACGACACCTCTGGACAAAGGCGTGAGCGGAGGGGACCGCGACTTCAGATTCCAGACTAGGAAAAATTGGTGGCTGGTAACCTAGACTACACTTAAACGGTGATAGGCCCGTAGATGATACTGGTAACGAATTGTGGGCGTACTCCACCATTGACAGTCGTTGGCTCCATGAGGAAGGATTCTTGGAGACCAAACATCGCAACGTTCTCTCCAAATCCTGGTTGGCTCTCTCAGTTTGGCCATTGCTCTGGGGATGGAACCCTGAGGACAGACTAACCGTCGCACCCAGTAATCTACAAAATTCTTGCCAAAATTTGGACACAAATTGGGGTCCTCTGTCGGAGACCACGTCTGTCGGGAGGCCATGTAGCCGAAAGACGTGGTCAACGACTGTTAACGCTGTCTCCTTGGCTGAGGGTAATTTGGGCAAGGGAATGAAATGGACCGCCTTCGAGAATCGGTCCACCACAGTCAAAACTACCGTGTTACCCTGAGAGGGTGGGAGGGCGGTGATAAAATCTAGAGCGATGTGGGACCAGGGTCTCGAAGGGATCGGCAGCGGTTGAAGGAGCCCATCTGGGGGTCGATTGGAAGTCTTACCAGTGGCACAAACTGAGCAAGCCAAAACAAAACTGTGAACGTCACGAGCCATACGTGGCCACCAAAATCGTTGCTTAACTAAAGACGTGGTACGACTGACTCCTGGATGACAAGCCACATTGGAACAATGACCCCACTGAATGACGTTGGACCGTAATTGCTCTGGCACAAATAAACGGTTCGGTGGACAACCGGGCGGAGGCGTTACCCCTTCTAAGGCCGTTCTGACCTTCGATTCGACCTCCCATGAGAGTGTGGAGACAATTAGGGTCTCCGGAAAAATGCACTCGGGATTAGACGGGCGATCGGAATGGTCAAAAATAAGTGACAAAGAATCGGGCTTGATGTTTTTGGAGCCCGGGCGGTACGAGAGAGTAAAGTCAAAACGTCCGAAAAAAAGTGCCCACCGAGCCTGCCTAGAGTTCAATCTTTTAGCGGTTCTAATGTATTCCAGATTCTTATGATCGGTCCACACGATAAAAGGTACCCCCGACCCTTCTAACCAGTGACGCCACTCTTCCAATGCTAACTTGACTGCCAACAACTCTCTGTTACCAATATCATAATTACGTTCGGCAGGGGACAAACGATGAGACAAAAACGCGCACGGATGCATTCTGTCGTCTGTAGGAGAACGTTGGGATAACACTGCACCTACCCCCACCTCTGACGCGTCGACCTCCACCATGAACTGACGTGATGGATCAGGGGTAACTAAGATGGGGGCTGAAACAAAGCGGCCTTTCAGTTTGGCAAACGCAGCCTCGGCTGCGTCTGACCACCTGAACGTAGTTCTGGGGGAGGTCAAGGCGGTCAGAGGTGAGGCTAGTTGGCTGAAATTGCGAATGAACCGCCGGTAGAAATTGGCGAACCCCAGAAACCTCTGTAGGGCCTTACGGGAATCTGGACTTGGCCAATCCACCACAGCCTTAACCTTCTCAGGATCCATACGCATCCCCTCAGACGACACAATGTACCCTAAGAAAGGAACAGACTGTGCATGAAAAGCGCATTTCTCCGCCTTGACAAAAAGACCATTCTCTAGCAACCTCTGAAGCACTCGTCTGACGTGCTGAACATGTTCCTGGAGAGACGAGGAAAAAATCAATATGTCATCCAGGTAGACATAAATGAACTGATCGACCATGTCTCTCAGCACGTCATTGACGAGTGCCTGGAAGACCGCTGGACTATTGGACAGCCCGAAAGGCATAACCAAATATTCAAAGTGCCCCCTGGGGGTGTTAAAAGCAGTCTTCCATTCATCCCCCTTCCTGATGCGGACCAAATGATAAGCGTTACGTAAGTCCAGTTTTGTGAAGACCGACGCTCCCTGCAACCTCTCGAAGGCTGAAGACATCAACGGCAAAGGATAAGTATTCTTTACCGTGATGTTATTCAACCCTCGGTAATCAATGCAAGGTCGCAGAGAACCGTCCTTCTTCCCCACAAAAAAGAACCCCGCCCCCGCAGGAGAAGAGGAAGGTCGGATGAATTTGGATGCCAGAGAATCAGAAATATATTTCTCCATGGCCTCCCTCTCGGGAATGGATAGAGAGTAAAGCTTGCCCTTAGGCGGAGACGTACCTGGCAGTAGATCTATTGCACAGTCATAGGGACGATGCGGAGGGAGAGAAGCAGCCCGAGACTTACTGAACACTTCCTTCAGGTCCAGATACTCCGTGGGCACGTTTGACAAATCCACTGCCTCCTCCTGAAAAGCAGAAACAATAACAGACGGACAAGCAGACACAAGACAGGACTCATGACAAAAACTGCTCCACTCCAACACTGATCTCTGCTGCCAGTCAATCTTGGGGTTATGCTTGATTAGCCAGGGGTGACCGAGAACAACAGGTGCAAGGGGGGAGTCCAGGATGTAAAATGAGGTAGTCTCTGTGTGATTTCCGGATACTGTAAGTGTAATGGGTCCAGTGGTGAATGCAATGGTGGGAAGGGCTTGACCATTGAGGGCGTGAACAGCAATGGAACGGGTGAGTGGTAACAGGGGAACGTGAATCTTGTGAGCGAATGTGTAGTCCATGAAGTTACCTTCTGCCCCGGAATCCAAAAGTGCAAGACAGTCGTGAGTGTTGGCTGACCATCTAAGTCTTACCGGGAGGAGAGTTGATGTTGATGAGGTCTTCTCAGCGGAGATCCCACCCGACAGTAGCCTCAGATTTACTGCCGGGCTTGCCCTTTTACCGGGCAGTTGTAAGCGAAGTGACCAGCAGTTCCACAGTACAGGCAAAGGCCCTGGGATCTCCGCCTTTCCTTCTCCTCCCGGGAAAGCCGAGCTCGCCCGACCTGCATGGGCTCGTGATTGTAGACGGGGCTGACCGCGTCCCCGCCGCTGGCTTGCGTGGTCTCAACGGTAGTAGAAGCCCGAACCGGTAACTTCATCCGCTCCACACGAGAGAGACGAGAATCCACGCGAAGCGCCAGGTCGATGAGTCCGTTGAGTGTAGCGGGTAAATCCAAGGCGTAGATTTCTCTTAGGACGCGGTCAACCAGCCCATGCAGGAACATGTCCCACTGCGCTTGGTCGTTCCATTGACACTCAGCCGCCAAGGTCCGGAACTCTATGGCATAATCTGATACGGATCTGCCTCCCTGCTTGAGATCCGCCAGGGTTTGTGCTGCTTCTCTTCCCGCGACCGCGCGGTCAAACACCATCTTCATCTCGGCGGCGAGTGTCTGGAACGAGGCACAACACGGATCTTGATTCTCCCACACCGCCGTCCCCCACAGAGCTGCCCTCCCAGTCAGCAGTGTGAGTACGAATGCCACTTTGCTTTGTTCGGTGGCAAATGTTCTGGGCTGCAGAGAAAAATGCATAGTACAGCGTGTTAGAAATGCTCTGCAAAAATTCGGCTCACCACTGTAGGGCTCAGGGACCGGTAGACGGGGTTCTGACTGGGAGACGCTTGGTGGTGGAACTGGGGGAGCGGACGGTGTGGGTGGTGGCGCAGTGGGAGCTCGTAGATGTTGCAGCTGCTGGGTGAGCTCGGACACCTGCGCCACGAGAGCTTGAATGGCCCGACCCGACTCATTAGAAGTCCTCTCCTGAGCCTCTATCCGAGAAATGGTTACCCTGATGAAGTCTTCCAGAGAGGAGGATCCACTTGCTGCTCCCATCGTTTGGTCAGATCGTTCTGTCATAATTCAGAAGCGGAAGCAGTAATGCAAGTATTCTCTTTTATTATGGGTCAGAAGACACAGAATAAACACACGGGTGGGCTGGTGGCGCAGGGACTTGATGGTCAGCGTGGTGGTGAAGACAGGTGACGGTGCATCCAGTGAAGTGAACATCCAACACGACGAACACCACGAAAACACCGAACAGGACACGATCAGGAACTGGAACAGGAACTGGAATGGCTGACGACGACAAAACACTGAGGACACCAAAACCAACGATCTGACAGGGAAAGGAGAGTGCGATGAGTCTTTATAGCAGAAACAATTGACAGCAGCTGGTGAGGGGAATGAGATCAGGTGGAGTGCTGATCAGCTGAACGAGCAGCCACGCCCACTCACACACACCCACACACACAGAACAACAAATACACGAGACACGAAGAAACCAGTGAATTCATGAACCGTGACAGTTTTGCAGTGAGTCTAGATAGATTAAGACATCATCCACATTAAGTGAGATTTTATTGATCTTCCTCCCTAAGGAGATACCTTTAATATCAGAGTCTTCTCTGATGGCAATTGCTAATGGCTCATAAGTACAAATATTAAATGTATTTCTGTGTTGGCAAAGGTGAATTTACAGCATCATTACTCAAGTCTTTAGTGTCACATGATCCTTCAGAAATCATAGTCAATTTAATTTCTGTTGTTGTAAATGTATATGTATGTCAAAAGCACCTAATGTGTCTTTTGTTTGTGTTACAGGATATTTTAGAACTAGAGAAACTGGAGGCACTCCCTTCTCTCGTAGAACTGTCTGTAGTGGGCAACCCAGTGAGTCTGAGTCACACACACACACACAATGCTCTAGATCAAGAGATTTCAAACTGAGCTCTTGGCTGAACTGCAGACTAACCATGATTACAGACAAATCCTTACACACACTCATTCTCTCTCTCTTTCTCTCACACACACACACACACACACACACACACACACACACACACACACACACACACACACACACAATATAAAACATATCATGCCTTCTCTGGTTCTGAATAAATACAGTATGTTCTGTCCTCCATACATGGCAGAACTTCCCTTTAAAGTTGGCATGAAACAGAAGTTGGGATAGTCATTTCTTCCCTATTGTGACATATATCGAAAAAGAAAAAATGCAGGATTGGGACTTGATTTTGTCCATCAAGAATTGATTGGATTGTTGGATGGTTGAGGTTTGTTGTTCCACCCTCTCACCGAAAAACACGTCATCAGAGAAGAGAATAGATGTTGCTTCAAGAGGGAGGGGAAGTTATTCTGAATAAAGATTACGAGGGAGGGCCCACAAATTAAATTAATTATAATGATGTGAAATAATTTATCATAAATACTGCAATATTCCATAAAAAAAGAATTGTCAGTTTGATTTCATGGTGACTTTAATTAGGCATACTCTGCACTACCACATACCAGATGTGTGTTTTGTTTTGCAGGTGGCACGGCGATCACTGCACAGGCCTCCAGCGGTACTGTATCTGTCTACACTGCAGGTTCTGGATGGCATTACCGTCACACTGGAGGAACGAACCAGAGCGGAGCTTTTAAATAATGAAGCACAGGTACCTCAACATTTACTATAGATCGACTGAATGGATCAAAAACAACTTATGCTGCAGATAGAGACAATTACTTTGCGCATGTTTATAGGATTCTAGTTCAGGTGCTGAAATGACGTTACCTGGTTTGGTACCGTTGGCAACCAGACCAGCTCCTTTGAGAGGTACAGGAATGCACAAACTAATACCTGATCAACAGGACGACACACACGATACGAGCAGATGTAAGTATACATACAGACGCACACCAAATGTTTAGGCTAAACACAAACACACACACACACAATGTATACATTTTTGTGTGTTTTTAGATAAGAAGCAGAGAGCAGTTGTCTCTCTCATGCGTGGAGTTCAGAGTGACATTAACTTCAGGCAGATCAGAGGATCTTCCAGCCCCTACATGACAGCACTGCAGCAGACCGGATTCAGGGTTCTCTCTACCTTCCCTAAAGCTGATCCTGAGACCAGGTCTGTACACACACACACACACATATACGGGCCATTATGTGATGTTGCAGGATAAAAGGGTATAATAATCTTCATATTCTTCACAGGTATCTGTGTCACATTGGACCCAGACCTCCTCCTCCTCCTCCTCTGTAACAACAGAGCCTTAGAGACACACTATGTGTGTCATGTTTCACCTTTGGCCTTGTGTGTTGTTGTTCATTGAGGTTCACACATATTTTTCTCGATCTTTGGATTTTAAGTAGGACTTAAATTACCAATATGTTTAATTAATTGCAATTATGTCAATATCAAAGGCATTAAATATGTTTTCTATTCGAGTCACTAATTGGTGTATTTTATTTTAAGTCCTTGCCTACGAAATTCTCTATGAGGTTTGTTATTCTTTTATTTGATTTTTTTTAATTATGGTAATACTTTATTTTGATACTCCACGTTAGACATTAAACTAACTATAAGTAACTACAACTACATGTCAACAACTAGTCATTAGAGTATTTGTAGACTGTCTGCTTAATATCTGCTAACACTCTACACAGAAATTCTACTGACTATAAGTAACTTTGCAAGTACGTCAACTTATTCTACCGTAACACCTTAACAGTCTACAGATACTCTAATGAGAGTTAGTTGATATGTAGCTGCAAAGTTACTTAGTTGAATGTCTGAAGTGGACTATATCGCAATAAAGTGTTACCAAAACTATTTGATAGTTATAAAATAATTTATTTAAATAATATAAGAATTCATACAAAACATTCTTGAAAACAGGTTGTGGCCAATTTAACTGTAGTTGCTAAATCTGGCCATTAAGAGGTCCCAGAGGGCTGGGTTTTGTGAGTTTAACTGATTCACAGACTCAGTGAACCAGTGGAACACTATAACATTAAAATTGTAATATTTGTGATCAATATTATTTTTATAAATATTAATAAATTAGTATTATTTTATAGAGCATAAGAAGAAAAAATGAGAGTGAATAATACACTGAAGAAAAACATTTACTGATAAGCATTTAAAACACATGCACTATTGCCAGCTTTGTACATTTGTGTTGGTTTTTCTTTTCAGGACAAACACATCTCACACACGCTTCAGAGTTTTGCCAGCAGCTTTTCTCTAAGACATAAAAGCCCACTCTGGGGTGGGAGAGTTCTCATTACAGCTATGGCAAACAGAGATTTTTGTCAGACTGTGACACTGAAAAGAGAGCAGAGGTTTTAGACTGATGTGTTTATTTTCAGTGGGCTGTATTATGAGGGCAGTTTAGCGGAACAGCTGAAAATCCAATGTCTGGAAAAATTCAAAGGCAATCACACACATAATGTGTTCAGTAAAAACCCGTTATCACAGCTCATGGCAATTCTCTTCCTTTTTTCCTCTGGAGTATAATGGTGGGGGGTTGGCAGAGGAGAGAGACAGTTAGAGAGAGAACCAAAACCGGCAGAATAAAAGATGTATTAAAATGTGTAGAAAATTAGAAAGGAAGGCTGCTGAATTTAATGGTGGACCTGCTGTGGAAATAACACAGAGCACAGTGTGTTGTCCAACTTCCTTTTAAAGGAAACAGAGATACATCTAAGCAGTTTACAGCAGGACAGGTCCTTCCTTTTTATCAGTTGACATCTCTCTCGCTGTTGGATGGGTGTCAGACTTGCCAATAGCTTGTAATTATAGTGAAATTAAATAAGGTAATTTTAACTAATTTTTCCCTATTCTTCTAGATTTTATTTTTGACACATGCATTTTTAAATCCTTGCCTCCCTGCCCTTCACATTCTTAATTCATAAACTAGCAGATATAAACTATTGCTGGAGTGTCTTCCCAGGGATTTATTTATTTTTGCCAAATGGTTGCTTTGAAAATCCAGTGTCTGATTACGTAAATATTTCAGATTTTGTCCTTTTATGCAACATTGTCATGTCTAAATATACTAGATAAAATAATCAGATAAAATGTGGAAATCATATTACTTTTTGAGAACATGGGGTGAATTTCATTACTTTCGCTGCAAGATGTTGCCATTTTTTGCTATGCAACAAGACATCCAAATGTTTCTTCATATTTTATTTTTAATGAAATACCTTTAATGAAATTGCTATTTAAATTTGTGCATTTCTTGCAATTGTGTAAATTCTTCACAAGTGGCTATTTCTGCCATAGTTTAACCTATTTAAATTGCAACACATGCATATTCAAAAGGTAGTCTACTGCATAACCAGAATTACTTTGTTGATGGGCAATTCCACGCAAAAATGTCACATCCATAACGCCAACACAATGCCATGGTATTTAGTTGGCGTTATAGATGTGACAGTTTTGCGCGGGATTGCCCTGATAGACAAATTTTCATTATTAATTCTGTGATGTAGAGCTATCTATACGTACACACGTAACCGTTATGTCGTCTACTAGCGCCGCCCTTTAGGCCGCATTGCCCAACTGCAGCATCAGCAAAAGCGATGATGGATAACGGGTCCGTTGCTTTATCGCTACACAAACCCTATACCCACCCCTCAAGCACCTCTCCAACCGTTTTGATTTAGAGGTATGCGATAATAAAAACAGAAAAGGCTGTTTTTATTTAAATGTTTGCCATGTGGAAAAAAATCCCCGCCTTCTAAGCCCAAACACAAGCTGCTAACGCTAGCCGCGCTAACCAGTTAATAGCCGCTTCTCCTCGCCTCTCTTATTTATCTGCTGTGTTCGGAGGAAACCAAGACGATATTATAATGTAATATGATATAAGAGCTGTGTGTTTAGTTATTGTAATGGTCTATAAACCAGTTGTCAGGGCGATGTATGCCTCTTGTTGTCATAGCTGCAGTGTTAGCATGTGAACAGATCACAGGATACAAATCAACATGACTGCATTAAAAACCTAAATCTGAGGATTATAAGGATAAAAGCACATAATTCAGAGGATAAACGTCGCTGGTTTGATGCTGATTGACTCTGGATCACCTCCTGGCTATTTTGCTCGTGCAACATCAACAAACAGGTAAGTTAAACTGGGAATCAAGTGGGGAAAAAAATACACAGATGCTTTGAGCTTATTGTTAAGAAGAAAAGACACCACAGTTGAATATGGTAAAACATAATAATAACGATATCAACATAATTCCCCAGTTGATTACCTACACACTTATTTATATTTGAAGTTGAAATATTTAAATTCTAAATATGCTTTTTAATATTATGTTAAATGTTTAAATATGCAAATGATGCATTATTCAATTAAATATTCATGAATTTGCTATTGGAAAAGGCCAGGTTCAAAATTTCATGTTTTTAATTTCGTTGACATATTAGTTAAAGATGATACAGATGGGATTTTATATATCTCTTTTTATCACTTCATAAATGCTGTCAGCAGAAAAAAACACATTTTTAGGAGTTAAATGTTATATAAATCAGATGAACGATATATGAACAAACCCACCTGTAAAACCTTCAGAATACTGATGGTAATACAACTGAAATGTGTGGTGTATGTATTTCTGCTGAAGTGGAGATTTCTGGTTCAGTCCAGGAGAAAAAAATAATAATTTTATGTATTGTACATTAAGTCTACAGACTCAAGTAGATAAAGTGCAATAAAAGAAACATGTAAAAGTGTATTTTGTTTGTTTTCTTCCCACTAATCTCAAGACATATTCTGGAAGCAGAATAGCCCAAAATTACAATATTAATCAGTGCAAATCAAAAAACAATGGTTTTGCCTGCAGTGTCTTGCCTTATATATTAAGTTTAAGATTGAGTATTGCTTTTGTTTTCATAATAAACTGCTCTTTTCCATCTATATCCTATTCAAAATGAGTGTATATTGTAATATTGTGTGTTTCCACAGTGACTCACTGTCAGCGGGGCATGTGTGTATGTTCCAGAGCAGCTGGGGGGAGATGACCGAGTCTGTCCCTCCCGCGCTGCCTTCATCATGGGGCCTGATGTGCCCCTGCTCAACGACTACAAGCAGGAGTTCTTCTGGAAGCGTTTCCCTCAGACTATCTTAGGGGGGCCGAGGCTGAAACTCGGTTACTGCGCCCCACCATACATCTATGTGCACCAGCTGGTGTTATTCCTGACACCATGGCTGTTGGGAGGCATCGGGACCCTCCTGTACCAGCTGAGGGTGCTGGATGAAGCCTGTGCGGGCGTTGTTTCGGGTCTGTTCATGCTAGGTGTGGGTGCCACCCTTCAGGGACTGGCACGGTGTATGGAACGTAGGACCGGATTGGTACAACGGCTGCCTGCTGCCAGTAACATCCTTGCAGACGAGGAAGAGGTGGAGTTTACTCACTGCGTGGCCCCTGAGACGGTACGATTTGTAGTGCCTGGAAAGAGGTTTGTGGGTAATATAGTTTTGCACACCTTTCTTGCCGGCGCACTCTGTGGGTTGTCCACATGGTACCTGCTGCCGGACAGACTGAGCAGCCTGTATGGGCACCCGGGTGCGGGACTGGGAGCTGTCGTGCCTTTGTTTGCCCTGAGCTGGGTGACTGTTTGTATCGGGGAGTATTCGCTCATCGTCAACACGGCTACAGAAACAGCAACGTTTCAGCCGCAGGACACGTATGAGATCACGCCGCTCAACAGACCGCTGTACATACTCGCTTTCATCGCCGTGGACCTGGCTCTAAGGTACAAATCCAACAATTCACCACTACTCTCTGACAGCGTATAGGTCAATGATAAATAAGTCTGACCACGATAAAAAAATTTGTTTGAAACTTTTTTCTTTCTTTTTTTACACTACTGTTTAGAAGTTTGGGGTTAATAAGATTCATTTTTATTGTTTTTAAAAAAGAAATCTATTATGCTCACCAAGGCTGTAAAATGTAACTGGAATAATGTAAAGTATAATATATGCCTGTGATGGCAAAGCTGAATTTTCAGCATCATTACTCCAGTCTGCAGTGTCACATGATCCTTCAGAAATCATTCTAATATGCTGATTTGGTGCTCAAATTTTTGAAAACAATTGTGCTTCTTAACACTTTTGTGGAAACCAACCATTTTTTATTAATCAGGATTCTTTGATGAATAGAAAGAACAGTATTTATTTTAAAATGGAAATCTTTTGTAACATTATAAATGTCTTCACTGTCACTTTTGATTACTTAAATGCATCCTTGCTAAATAAAAGTATGCATTCCTTTAAAAATAGCCTTACTGTCCCCAACCTTTTGAGTGTATATCAAAAATGTTTTCCTAAGAAATAATTTACCAAACTACTTATGAAGGCTTTTTCCTTTATGATCTTTCTGCCCCCCACAAAATATTAAAGGGATCATGAACTGCATTTAAAAAAGATATATATTTATAATGTTTCCTGAGATGCACTTATTAATTATATAACACACTTTATATGATATTAAAAAATTATAATAAATAAAAGGCCATTGGAAGCTCTGTTTGAAGGGTCGTGTCTGCTGTGAGAGTTAAATGTAAACGGCCTTAAGCCTTAAGCCTTAAACGGAAATAAGTGTTACATTTGGAACACTCTCGAAATCTTTTACTTTCTTTTTTTTTACTATTACAGTTGTCGAGATTAACTAATCATGAAAAGTGTTTATTATTGCATTATATTTAGATCTACTGACGTGGCATGAAGGGTTGCAGCGATGAGCATTGTAGCCATTGACAGACATGTCTGTTGTCTATAGATGCAGCTTAATTTCTGCACTCTCACGAATGCTTTCATCATAACTAACAGCGCAAACACAATGTAAATGAGAGATTCATTGTGCATTGTAGACAGCATCATTGATTATAACGGGAGTTTTGGAGAGAGTCCAGAACTCATTCACTGATAAACTCCCCCTGTGTGATTATAAGGAAGGCTCCAGCTCCAGTGATTATAAAGGAAGGCTTCTTTGATTGCTCACTGTATATAATTTAATCACAATTTAAAAAACATGCTACTAAGAGAAACAATGTGAAGTTGACTGTTTAGTCACTGGCTTGATTTGCTGACGCATAAACAGCAACATACAATTTTGAGACAATGAACGTCTGACCGTACATAAATCATTACATATCAGATTACATATCAGATATCACTGATCACAGGTTGGGCATTATAATTGACGTGGTTACTCATATGTTGTGGCTTTAATGTTGTGTCCATATGATACAGTAAAAGTCTGTTTGCAAAGCTTGCGCTGAAATTGCAACTGATTTACCAAATTCTTAGTTCAAGAAATTCTTTGAATTCTTAGTTTATCAACCCTTTAAAATAAATATTCTGAAATTAAAAACCTGCTCATCATTGAAGATGTGTATGTCATTCATTGTATGTATGAATTACATTTTTTTGTTGTTTTTAAAAAATTAATAGATTACACAGAGAAAAAAGTCTGATTTTTTGTTTTTTTAGACTGTTATGATGCCACCTAAACTTATGAACACTGATAAACCTAATGTTTGAGTGTGAAAGTAAAGGGTCATCTCCCGGATCTCATTCTCTCTCTTCTCTCAGGTTTTCAGGTTCTGGTGTGATGGAATTGCAAGTAGCAGCTCAGGTGCTTCACGTGTTGTTTGTGGCTCTGCCGGTGCTTTGGGCTTTGGGAATGCTCTCTCCGCTGGACGCTCTTCTGCTGTGGGCCATGGAACAGACCTTGGTGCACGGCCTGGGTGGGTCAGCCATGTCCACCAACATCAGGTGAGCACTGAACCCTTCTCTCACTGGTTCCTTGTCTTACATTACTAAACTTTGAACCAACTTCACACTCAAAGAATCTTTAAATAACTCGGTTCGGATCAGGTTAAGATCAATCTTTTTAGAGCATACTGTACTTCTTTTTATACTGCTCCTTTGTGGGTTAATTTAAAAAAAGTATGCATATGTAAGCTTAAGGTTGCCTACAATGATTGTATGAGGATTATATTAAAGAAACCGAGGTGGAGCAGTGCAAGGGATCTATTTTGTATGTCAAGAGTAAAAACCTTTATGGCTTATTGCATCACATTGTGTTGATTCGTTTGATTATGATAAAACTGTGTAATCCAAATGGATGAAAATTTTATGTAATTCAAATACATAAATCTTACATTGAGCGCATGAAGTCTGGTCTACATTAGTGTGAAGAGCTACACACTTTGTTCAGACTCAAAATCTTTTGCTTTTCTTTTTTCCTTCAGGCTCTTGGTGATGTTTCTGTCATCCGTGTGTGTTGCCATCTGTACCTTCTTCATTCCCTCCTCATTGGGTGTGGTTCTGTTCACCGTCGCCATGGGCTACCTCCTCAGCCAGGACCTAACCCAGCTGCTGGTGCTCCTGAAGGGAACTTCTCCAACCTTGGGTCTGGGCTGGTGGGGGCTTCCTCTTTCCCTGCTGTTAATAATAGGAGCCTTGACTGAGGCTGGACTCCTTCATCAGCTGTATCTCATTGACCGAGGGAATCTAACGTTGGGTGTGAACTCTGTAGAGCATTGGGAGTCTTCTGTGGGGCCTCCAAGCCCACAAGATGTGATCGGCTGGCTCCTTATTGCTCTGTTTCTCATCACCCGTCTGCTGAGAGAGCTCCAGGGAGCTTGCGTGCTGGGAGGTGCCATGCTCAACCCTCTCTACCCCAAACGGGTCATGACTGCCCATGCTTTCAGGCGGAAGACTCGTGGTCTGCGTGTCGGAGGAATCATCCGGAGGATCTTATTGAACCTGGGTGAGGAGATATTTGCACTATACCAACCAAACAATCCTTTGTATCTGTCATATATGTGCTTTCTGTTTGCCAGTATGGTCTGTTGGAGTGAGATGTTGTCTTCGCAGTGATAACACATTAGAGCTGAGAGAATTGTGATCCTATTTTAAACAAAAAAAATGTGATTCTCATTTTATCCAGAATTGTGCAGCTCTAAAACACATAGGAATGCATGATATATTGATACAGTATCAGTTATCTTGTTAGAAGGTTTTTTTTTTTTTTTTTACATTTATTGCTATTTGTCAGTATTGAGTATGTAATGGTAAATATGTATTGTGTATTCACATTTTCCTTATTTTAAAATTTAAATGCCATTTGCTATGATCTAACACGTAAATCTTTAAAAAATAATTTAATAACACTGTTTAGCAAGTCTCAAAGTGTATTTTTTTATTGTACATTGTAATGTTGTGATGCTTAAATTAATTTTAGTAATAGTATACTACAAAATAGTATAGAATTCATTATATATATAATATGTATATAATGTATGTTTATATACACATTATATGTTTATCTGTATGTTTATCAGTATTGATCAGAACTTTTATATTGGTGCATCGATTCAGTTTAGTTTTTATTGCTCTGTTTTTCATTTATTTAGACAGAATAGTATAGAATTCATCAAATATATGACAAATTATAATTATACATAATTTATATATTTCTATTAATTGCTTGCTAACACATAATAATGCCTTTATTTGTGTATTTTGATGTTAATGTTCATATTTGACTTTACAGTGAGTCCATTGGCTATGATTGCTTTCTTGTCAGTGGATGAATCTCTAGAGAAGCTGCACACGGCCTCTCTCGCCATTGGCTTTACGCGGGCATTCAGAATGGTAAGAGAGTTTATCAGTAAACCATCTTAAAGCATTATGAGGACATGAACAGAACTATTTGCCCCTTAATCTTTGACCCCTGACTCACTGGGCTTTGTACGGTAGGTGTGGCAGAGCTCTGAGTCTGCTCTACTGCAAATGGTGCTGGTGGTGATCATCAGACTTGCAGGGGGGCACAGAGTCGCACGCTGGCATGAGTTGGGCACTACAGTGCAGCTGATTCTGGTGAGCCAAATGTAACTTGATGCCTTTACTGTAATTAAATTGAAGGGACGTTTGTGTAATAATCTTTTTCTTACAGGTCTCCTTGGTTGTGAATCGTGTGTCACAGTTTGTGTGTAAGCTGAGTTTCGCTCTTACGGTGTTGATTACATCCTGGACGGAGAGTAAACAGCGCCGTCAGTCAGCAGGCACTTTGCTGGCACTCAACGCTGCTCTGTGCCCTCTTCTGTTGGCTGTTGTGGCTCTCTCTGCCCTTCTGTCTGCCCCTCTGCTTCCTCTCTTCACACTACCTGTGTTCCTGGTGGGATTCCCCAGGCCGCTCCGCTCGTGGCCAGGCACCCCAGGCACCGCCTGCCCTTGCCCAGATTCTGTTTATTACCAACAGCTCTGCAAAAGACTGGCATCGGCTCTCAGACCTGCACTCGCTAATGGCGCATTTGGTGAGTGACACCCGCTGAAAAACACGAGTATCCTGATCTCTATCATGTTGTAAAGATCAAAGTGCAGTCAAAAGTGACAGTTAATACATATTACATTGCTACAATGCAAAAAAAAATTCCTAAATACAAAAAACAAAAAGATTGTTTCCACAAAAATATTGTGCAGCACAACTGTTTTCAACTTTGATAATAATAATAAAAAAAAAGAAAGAAAAGTGCACTAAGTCAGAACATTAGAATGATTTCTGAAGGATCATGTGACACTGAAGACTGGAGTAATGATGCTGAAAATTCAGCTTTACCATCACAGGAATATATATATATATATATATATATAAGAAAACAGCTGTTTCAAATTGTAATATTATTTCACAATATTACGGTTTTCACAGTATTGTTGATCAAATAAATACAACCTTAGTGAGCATAAGAGACTTCTTTCAGAAAAATTTAAAAAAATATTTCTGACCCCAATCTTTTAAAACGGTAGTGTAAATGTAAATATTTTCTGTGAAAAAGACCCCTAATTACATCAACTAAAACATTATTGTAGCAGATGAGCAAGTCACTGAATAATCATTTAAAAAAAATGGATTTGGAAGTTGATAGCCTATATTGTTTGTTTTTATTATTGCTTATTATTACATTTTAAGGAACCTGATTAAATATTGTTAAAGCAATTTTTATTGAAATTGCAGCCCTAATATTCATGCATCTGGTTGCAGGTTCCTGTACTCCGGGATCCCATTACCTCGGTCGCTTTCAGGGTCGACTTCTGTGGATCTCTGTTCTAGAGAGAGGCTACGGCTATTGCACTGTCAACATTAAGGTATACCTGCTTTCTTGCCTTTGCTCTGAAACAAATTCAATGCTTTATTTGGAGGTCTACATAACACAAGTTTATGAATTCTCTTCACAGGGACTGGAACTACAGGAAACATCATGCCACACAGTGGAGGCTCGACGTGTGGATGAGGTTTTTGAAGGAGCGTTCGATCACGTGGAGCGGCCCGGCCAGTGTTTCCGACTATTGAACCCTCACTGGGGTAATGCTCTGACCCCTTGCTCTATGTTGCCCGTCAGGGTTTACTCTGACGCCCAGAACGTTCTAACAGGAATCATTGACTCGCCTGACCACCTGCGTCAGCTCAACTCTGACTTCCTTAAAACGCTTGTCTGGATTTTATTGCGTTACTGTGTACAGGAATTGACACATGGTGCTCCGCAAACAAAAGGTCAGTCTCTACAGACCTCTGGACGCAAATCGCAAAGCTCCCAGCATGCCGTGCCCTCTGAGCCAGATCCGGCTGTGGTCACAGTTGCCATGGGGTCTCAAGTACGCCCTGAATCCTCCTCATCCTGTCACTTGAGGGGGCAAGACAGCTCCAGCCTCTCATCCTTTGCTGAATGGTCGGATGAGGACGATCTCTTCGGTCCCGTCACCATGCGGCGACCGATGAGAATGATGGTACGGACAGACGAAGGGCAGACCGAGTTAGGGTTGGGAGTGTCTCTTCCAGGTTCTGTTGAAATCCACAGCCTGTATGAGAGCATGGCCCTTTCTTCTCTCCCTACCCTTAGACCTCTGGGTCTGGGTTTGGGACTCGGCCTGCCCATCGTAGATAAAGGGAAAGATAAAATCCCTGCACGCACTTCGACCACCGTCCCGAGTAACTCCCAGCCTCTCCACTTCACTAGCCCTCACTCAGAGCTCTTCTCTCTGCCCTCAGAGTGGCGGACCGCCCAGTTGGCTTCCTCCAAACTCCAGGTACTGCGACCCTGCTTCCCAGAGGCCTGGTTCTGCTTCTGTTTGTCCCAGCTGGTGGTGGAGAGCTTTGGGGAGGGAGAGTTTGAGCAGGTGACACTGGGTTTGCAGGAGGACCGTGCCCTGCGGGAGCTTTACACCCAGGTGGTGCTATCATGCTGTGTGGCGCTAGGGGCAGATGCTCAGATGTTCAGCCCCAATCTGCTGTTTAGGCTGTACTGCGGGGACGGCCCCTGGACCGAGGGACTTGAGTGGCTCCGAGCCAATAAAGAGCTGCATCAGCTCACGCTCAGGGCTTTCAGGTAACAGACAAGCAAGATTCAGTTCACATTTTACA
Organism: Scardinius erythrophthalmus; assembly: GCF_964197995.2. Classification (NCBI taxonomy): domain Eukaryota; kingdom Metazoa; phylum Chordata; class Actinopteri; order Cypriniformes; family Leuciscidae; genus Scardinius; species Scardinius erythrophthalmus. Next base: position 19,680,793 of record NC_138241.1, on the reverse strand, counting down.
TCAGAAAGGGGCCTTTTATCAGCTGCATTTCCTAAAACGTGACCGCTGTTGATTCATTCTGTGTGCAGGTACAGTGTAAAACTGTTGGTAGACCAGGCATCTCTTGGTCCGGTAGAGAGTCTGGATGAGCTCTACACAACTTTACAGGATTACCATAACAACTGGTTCATCGGCCTGGTAACAGACCACAGTTGGCAAGACAGTGTTGTACAGGAGAAGCCCTTCCTATTCTCTCTCGGACACGACCTCACCATGGTAAGCACCATATTTACTGGAATGTAACCATGGCTACCAAACATTAACTGTTAGACTGTGTCATAACCTGGTGTGATGCAATAAAAAAAATCTCTTCTGAGTAAATTAGTCATGTGTTTGTCAGAGCGTTTTGACGCTCTGTTGCTTCTTACTACTGTGAAATTGTGCTTGCTAGGCCTGGCCTGGTGTGTTGGAATTCTGCTGAGTACAGACAAATTACTTATCGCGTCTGGTTAGGAGGACACAGTGTTATATTGATACTATATTGAACAATATATTTGTACAATATTACATATTTTGTTTATTTACCAGTATCAGTCAATATTGGATATTTAATTGTACATTACTTTTCCTATTTTTTTCATTCAGATAATCTTTGCTGTCATCTAAATCACATAGTTTAATTTGATTAATTTAATTATGATAGAATTAGATTAATTTATAATTTTAAATATAATTTAATAATTCTGTTGAGTGTAATCTTGAAGTAAATCTCAAAATTAATAAAAGAAAATTCATACCATACATTTGTAATGTTGTGCTGCTTTAATAAATATATTTAGCATTTAAAACAAGTGATTTTAGTTAAAAAAAATTAGACAGAATGTTGTATCATTTATTAGTCATAACATGAAAATAAATGTCAGCGTATCGGTATTGACTAGAAGTTTAATATTAGTCTCACCCTGCTCTTTATACAGGGTTCCCACGGGTCCTTGAAATCCTTGAAAGTTTGTGAATCTGAAAAAATGTTTTCAAGGCCCTGGAAAGTTTTTGAAAATAAACAAAATAGAGACAGGTCCTTGAAAGTGCTTGAATTTATTTTGTGCAATAAGTTTTCTGGAAAAAAATTCCATATTCACTCCGGTCCCCTAATGTGTTATTTCGCCAAAACTTCATGGCCTATGCATACTAGCTTGCTAGATTTACACTAGTTAAGCGCATTTACGCGTTACGTTCAGGGTTTTTCCTGCATAGAGAATTATGAGGTGGCTGCCTCCGTCAATTAAACATTAATTAATATAGGCCTACTGATGGTAACAAAGTTGCGCTGTTGAGACTCGCGCAGTTATTTATAACATATTATAGTTAAGAAACAATATATAGCCTAGGCTACACACGATCAGAGTGATGTTTTCCTGAATGCCATCAAGATTGAAACCGAGACTGATTTCATAACAGTTCAAGAAACAAATAGTTAAAATTAAGTCACTTACATTTGAGACGCAATGACTGTTTTTGTTCTGTTTCAGCAGCGAAAATAGTCCCAAACAAAGATCACAGCAGAACCACCGCGAATCTCACAGCAACGAACACTTGTAGCATTACTGAATGATTCAGCGTTTTGAACGAATCGGTTGAGTCAAAGATTCAATTACCCATTCATAAACTGCCTCATTCTGAATGAATCAGCCGTTTGAACGAATCGTTTGAATGAATGACTCAATGACTCGCTCATTAAGACGGTCGCCTGCCGCCTCCTACTGGCGGTTTAGTTTCATAAAGTATCATTCCTTTTAACATTCCTTATTTGTATATTTAAAAATATTTAAAATAATCCAATTTAATACAGTTATACTTTTTCATTGTAAATTATTTAATTGGATTGGTAACAGCCTAGTGTCTTATTATTTTAATTGAATATATTGATCAAATTTAAGAATTTGAAATGAAAGATGGAGCATACATTTAATAAAATTAGGGGAAAATGCCCTTTATAAAGGTACAAAACATTTGTGTTTTCAAACAGCGATGTAATAAAACATTGACAATTTAAGCTTGAAGGGAGTAAAGGTTTAGGCTATTAAGGAAATGTAATTTTGCCAAAAGAAGAACTTTTATTTTAAATAAATGTTCATTTTAAATCAGCCTACTTCAGAGTGATATGTTAACATATTATCATGCTTAACACTAAAGGTGATGATACACAGGGCAAGTTTTTGAGCAATGTTGCCATCAACGGGCAACCAGATGAGACAAAGGGCCCACGACCAATCTAAATGATCCAGATAGAAATGTATTGCCCATTTTCAATGGCAACGTTCCCAAGAAACAATCGCTCTGCAAGATTGCCCAACAACATTGCTCAAAAAGTTTCCCTGTGTATCATCACCTTAAGAATTTGAATAATTGTAATGTGATCAGATGCAGATATCTAAATCTGAGTATATTGGTGGTTTGCGGGTGTATTATTTATTTTTAACAGTGGATTTGGGTGACTCAAAGTGTACCAGATTAATGAATTTATCTTTAAAATTTACAAAATTTTCTTACGGGGGGGCATGCCCCCGGACCCCCCTAGAGGTACCAAGCACCACACACAAAAATACTGTGGAAAAAACATTAGGCTATATGAAGATCTACAAAAAATTTTTATTATCTTATTATTAAAGTACATTATTAGGATTTTACCACCTCCGCCTCATTTTGAGTCAGGAAAAACCCTGGTTACGATAAGTGTACGTTGTACGTCACCATGACGTTCACACGTGCGTGAAACTACGATGGCACCTCAACGTTTGTTGTTGGACACAACAAATGTGTCCCCACATTAAGTCCTTGAATTTGAGGGTATTGGACCTGGAAAGTCCTTGAAAGGTCCTTGAATTTGAAGTTAACCAAGGTGTGGGAACCCTGTTTATACATGGTAATTTTCTACAAATTTAATTTCTAAAAAAGTTTCCATATGATCATTTACAGATGTGGTATACATTTTCTGTTTTTTTCACAGGGGGCGTATACCAGCCGTGTGTTGTCTTTGCAGGAGAATCTGGTCCAGGTGGGAGTTTTGAATGAGGAGGGTGTGAGGGGCCAGTGGGCCAACCTGTCATGGGAGCTACTGTATGCCACGAATGACGACGAGGAGCGCTACAGCATTCAGGCCCATCCTGTGATGCTGAGGAACCTGACCGTTCAAGCAGCTGACCCACCTCTGGGATACCCTATCTACTCATCTCCGCCCATCCACTTACGCTGCTTATGATCACTACCTGCCCCACCTTTCATTTGTGCCAGCACACACACACTGATGCCACTTTCACATAAATTTCATAAAGTCTGCACACAGTGAGTTATTTTATTGAACGTATGAAGCATTTAAAATTGCTACTGTTGTAGTGACATTTGGCTTCTGAAAGAAATGCATGAATTGGTGAACGTCAGCAGAATGAAGTAAATGGGATCTGTTTGACGATCAGCAAAATCCTCTCCACACATAATAAAACTGTAAACTCATTCAGACAGAGCCCAGATTTATTATTTTCTCTGGGAAGTGTACTCTATTTTATCAACAATGGACCTCTGGATGTCCTTGACTGAATCTCACCTCACGCTGAGCTTCCATTTCACTTTTTTCCCCCCATTTTATTTTTTATTTTTCCGCTTTCTTGTTAAGCATCCTTCAAGAGCCTCGAAAAAAGAAAGAAGAGAAACAGGAAAACCGTTGCCCTTTTAAATAGCCTGTTTGTCAAATCTCAAGGATGTGCCTTGGTCACTATTTTCAGTGGTTATGAATGTTTTTTTTTTTTTTTTATGTGACCACCTTGTGTTATAAATATCAAGGTAAATTGGTTCTTGCACCTTTGTTCATCCTACTTGGGCTCAGTCTTTGTATGGTTGTGTAATTGAATGTATAGAAAAAAATACAGATGTTTTATATAAATCATTTACTTTTTCATTTATCAGTTTTGTTCACACAAACTTGAAATGATACAATATTAATTCCTATTTATAACATTTTAATACAGAAAACAAAAAGAATACATAAATCAGCTTTTTATTTGAATAAAGTGCCATTAGTCTTTATTTATACAGCAAGCAAAATGTAAGGTGTTTTCATATTTAATGACATACTGAAATAGTCTGACACAAATCCCTGATTCTTGAAATGAGATTTTCAAGTTGTCTTGACCTTTGGCTTGCTGAAGTATGCGGCATCTGCATCCTAGGAAAGAGAAGATGATTCCCAAAAGATATTATTGTAATTGTAGTAATTAAACCAGTTCAGGGATCTGTTTCCAGCAAGCTCCCAGTACTCACCAGCCCGGCTTTGAAGTTCTGCACACGTTTTCTGCCTAGAAGTTTAGTTGTGTACCAGGCCAGAGTGGGAGTGTACTGCCACAAATAGCAGAAGAGTAGAAAGGGCTGCTCAGCAATCCACATCTCTTTCACATGGTTGGCCAGACCGACCAGAGTGAGGTGAACACAGCGCTCTGTAGACATCTTATGTGTCTGATCACCAGCTGTTGCCACAGGCTACAGACAAAAACAAGTAGCCTACTTTTTAGTTCAGCAAATGCAAAACACACTAGGTATTAGGTTTGCTACGATAGTCGGTGTTACACGGTGTTCAGTCGCAACACCGGTTTCATCACTTGCCCACCGCGTTTTTTTCGTTTTTTTTTTTTTCAGTTTAAAGCGTTAGAAATATTTAACGCAGTATCCGTTTTTTTCTGTCACCCGTTGACAAGCCTTATATGATCACGCTCTTATTAATGCAAATACTTTTAAACCATTCAAGCGCGACAAGACATAAAGAGACTGCGCTGTCTGTCAGTGTCCTGCCTACATGTGACACACACACACGCGTAAGTATCGAGTTCTCTTTCGGGCTTGAATGAACCATAACACACACAAATTATGCCAAAATGTACGTTTTGTCGAGTGTCCTCATAAGAACAGTCTTAAATGAGCAAAATAAAAGTCTTAAACGTAAAGATTTGTGAGAAAATGGGACGCGTGTCAGATCCACATCATTTGCAGCTGGTCTTAAAGTCCCCATGAAATCAAAATTGACCCTATTTACTTTGTTAGCGCATATTACTAGTCTTGTGGTGAACAATTAATCCGTGCAAGAAAATATTTAAAAAAAAATTTTTTTACCATGGTAATCTTTAATCAAAATCTGAAAATGCCCCTCCCCTCTGCATTGGAGGACCTTCTCTGATGACGTAGGTTTGAGGAATAGGTTTGGGCAACGCTTAACCACTCCCCTCAAACCGTTAGTCTGTTATGAGCAGAGATGGAGAGGAGCGCTAGAGTAAAACCCTGCCCTCTGTTCAATATTCCTTTTCACTGGGAAATACGTCATAACACTGGAGAAAAGTCGTTTGCAACTTCCGGTTCACGGGGACTTTAAGTGTCACAAAGGTAGAGTGGGGGTTCAGTCTTCAGCTGGCTGGCAGGAGCCGCCACTGCAAGTCACGTGACCTGCCAGTGGCGGCTCCTGCCAGCCACCTGAAGATTGAACCGTCACCTATGTGGCGTTTCCTGATGGATCGAGGTTGTTCCTTAACTTCATTTTATACGTGCAATTCACACGAGCTCTAAGCGCATGCGAGACTGCTGCGAGTATGCTCTTAGAGCTGTTAATGTCGTGAAAAATACATAGCGCGCTGACAGACAGGACCAAGCAGGTAACATTTGATATGAAACAAAGTCTCAACTTTCAAATTTGGTCAGTCAAAGAAAATTAAACCATAAATAGACCTACTGTTTTGTGGCTCTTTAATGTGTCGTGACAGATTGCCTCAGTTAAAGCTGCTCGTGAACCGATCATCTCTTCCCTAGTTAATTTATAGCATCAAATAAACATGAATGAACATCAGAAGGACTATGTTTTAACCGCGGAAAGACGCCAGTACACACTTACTCAAATTCAAATCCACCGACGTTAATCTTCTAACTCTCCTGACTGCTTTGTCGGACAAAAATGGCGGATTATGACTGGTCAGATCACCTGTCAATCAAACTCCGCTAATTTAAAAGTAAAAGTAAAATGCAAACTGCCGCACCAGATTTTTATAGGCTAAGAGCGATGTAAAAAAAAAAAAAAAAAAAAAAAAAAAAAAGTCGATTAACTGGTGGGAGAATTTTATCACCGTTACATCTCTACAACATCATGTTTTTATTAAATTTTTATTTCAGTTTTAGTTTTATTTCAGTAAGCAACCAAGGCAACATTTTTTTTTTTTTTTTAGATTTATTTCACTTAACAAAAAACAACACCACTTGTGCAGTTACCTTGCCTAGCTCCTCTGTGATTGCGTTCTGAACGATGCTTGATACTACAGGTCCGGGGCAGATGGTACTGATCGTGATGTTTGGAGAATCAGCGAGTTCTGTTCTCAGAGAGTTAAAGAAACCCTGCAGAAACACAACAAATCAGGAGCTTTTTCTATATTTTATGACCATTTTTCTTTACCAGACAATGTTGCATAAGGGTAGGCAGATTCTCTGGGAATTCTGTCTACTCTTTGCTCTCACCTGCACCGCATGCTTGCTGGCAGCATACCCCGTTGCCAGGGGCACCCCTACAAAGCCTGCAACGCTGCTGACGGTTGCTATGATACCACTACCACGGCGGATCATGTGGGGCAGCACCTGCTTAGTGATAGATACGGTGCCAAGGTAGTTGAGCTCCATAAGTGCCTGGTACACATCCACATCAGCCTCTATGCACAGCGAACGCTGGGTCCGGCCTCCGTTATTTATCAACACGTCTATCTGAAATGCAGATACAGACATGCAAACATTTAGGTGGGGATATTCCTACTTAATATCACTGACCATTAAGGCATTTTATTGCTTGATGCTCATATAAGGTAGAGTATAAAGAACTAAAATTCATGAGGATAAATGATGCCATGCTATGCAATTATTTACAGTACTCTTTGCAAGTTTTAATGTCATGTAATGTAGGAACATTAGCTAACCGATGTATTTTATTAGCTTAAAAAGTTAATGTTGATCATTAAGTGTGTACATCTCCCGGGGTGCTTTTATATTAAAGCTGCAGTCGGCAAGTCTGGCAGATTGGGTCAACTTAGCCAAAATTTTGAATGTTTACAACTCTCATGCCCCTCCCCCACTACCAGCGAACACCCTCCCATCGAGGTCGTGCTCGTCAGTGCGTGTACACCAGATTTTCTGTGAACGCGTCCATCTCTTCAGCATCGATCAACACCATGGACTCGGAGGTAGGCTGCCCTGGCTAATCTATCCATAGATAGCAATAACCGAGGAATTGGAAACTTGTTAGTAGATTTTCTCTCCGCCATCACGCTTCGTGCAATCTTCAGGCGAACTTCAGGCGTGTCGTGTGCATGTGATATTGTAACGTGCTCGAGGGAGGAAGGATCTGTGGCGTGTGCACGACCTGTGATTGACAGTCAGATCTCACACCCCCCTGCGCTGATTGGACTCAATGATCCGGGAGCGGTGGATTTTTGCAAAACAAATAACACGCTCCAGGTGGAGTTAGAAGCTCTGTTTTTTTTCTAAAACCACCTTTTTTACGTTGTTCTGTCGGATTATAGTGTCGATTTCACTGAATATGATCAAAAAATTGTTGCAGACATGCAACAATATTTTCACAATTTCAAATTTTCCAAGTTGCACGTCTCATTTCAAGTCATGTTCTATTGAGGTTTTTTTTAAATCTTTTAGATGCCACGGACCCCCAGATATGATCATCCCTGTGTGAGAGACTCCATCCTAAAATTTATAAGGCATCTGTCTTTTATAAACACCCAATTTATACACAGAAACATTTATATAACGGTATTAATCTAAAATTAGTTTCAGTTAAATTATTGTATTATACTCACTGTAGTAATGTGTTGTTATATGTATGTATTATTTATTTTTTGTTTAAATGTAATCAAAATGTTATTTAATTTAAAGGAGAACTCCGGTCAATTTTAACATTGAGCTCATTTTTTTTTGTACATTTGGAGTGCTGTCAATACAGAGAACAATGACAAAAATCGGTGTTGCCTACACCGAGTTATTCTATTTTTAAAATCTGCACCCTGTTGACTTCAATGGGGCAAGTACTAAACCTGCTTTTAGGCTCATAACATCCTTGATGTGTCATTACAAGTGCACAGAAAATGTGAGTGATTCCTTCTGAGTGAACACGAGTGAATCTGACTGCAGTAGATGTGAAAGATATGTATAAAAATGATGTTATTTAAGCCAGCGCAAATACCTGTGTTTAAATCCTGTTTTTGGCTGAAGTCCAAAGTAGTCGATTGCCGAGTTCACGCGCATAGACTTCAGCCGAAAACAGGATGTAAACACAGGTATTTGCGCTGGCTTAAATAACATCATTTTTATACATATCTTTTACATCTACTGCAGTCAGATTCACTCGTGATCACTCTGAAGGAATCACTCACATTTTCTGTGCACTTGTAATGACACATCAAGGATGTTAAGAGGCTAAAAGCAGGTTTAGTACTTGCCCCATTGAAGTCAACAGGGTGCAAATTTTAAAAATAGAATAACTCGGTGTAGGCAACACCGATTTTTGTCATTGTTCTCTGTATTGACAGCACTCCAAATGTACAAAAAAATGAGCTCAATGTTAAAATTTACCGGAGTTCTCCTTTAATCTAATTTAATAGATTAACAACAACAAAATTATTTTAATCACATTTTTATTTATTTAGATCGAATTTATTGCTTTACTAATTTATTTTAATCTTTAATTTTAAGATTTAAATGATTATTATTATTTATTTTATTTTACAGTTTTTCTCTAGAATTTTCCACGGACCCCCTTTCACTCCCTTGTGGGCCCCTGGGGGTCCCCGGACCCCAGTTTGAAAACCCCTGTACTATTGTATTGTTCCAATTATGAATGTAGCCAGTGCATCATTAATATTCCTAAATATGATCTAATATTATGGTTATTTAATATTTAATATTATAGTTAGTTAATAGTTCATATTCTTTAGGTAGGAAAATGCAATCAAACTCAATATTATGAAAATGTCAAAATTAACACTATTTCGGTGTCAGTACCATAACTGAATAATAAATTCAGAAGAAAAAAATCAAATAAAAACACTACAAAGATTGAATAAGAAAAACAGATGGCATTTACATCACCAAAGTGCTTCTGAACTGCAGCAGTTTTTTCTTGATGTGATGCACGGTCCAACAAATCGAGTGGAAGAACAAGAATATCGCCATCCTTTAGAGAGGAGCGCTCTAACAAGAAAATAAATTCCTGGTCAGTAGGTCACGTTGTGAATGCTTTTAGTACAAAACTGTTGTAAAATATTGCCAGCAAAGATACACATTCAGGGCTCTACACTCAACAGCTCTGAATGACGGACATGAATTGTAGTGTACTTAACTGACCTGCGAGGGTTTTTTTGTGTTTTGTGTCTCAAACGTTTCTTGGGACTGTTCATACCTAAGCAAATGCGCTTCACCCTCTCCAGCTCATTCTCCCTGCGGGCAGACAGCACCAGCCGAGCACCGAGCGCAGCGAGCTGAAGGGATAACTCCTCCCCGATGCCACTGGAGGCTCCGGTAATCCACACCACTTTGCCTCGAAACTTTGACCCTATGAAATGAAAACAAACAACAATGTATCTATAGACATTTAAAAAACGTAATAATTATATAATAATTAAGTAATTAAAAACAGTGAATAAAGCTGGTATAGTAATGGAAGGAATGCGAGAACAGAGTGGTATACTTATTTAGTAAATGGGACTGTCTTAGAAAAAGTTGCTTTTTCGTGTTTTTTTAGGGTGAAAAACATTTTTGTAAGGGTTTAAACATTATATTGGATAAATGTTTAAACAGGTTTTTTTTTTTAATCGCTAGTCATCAGTCTTTAGGGACTAAACTGTGAATCATTCATCATCATTACTTTGGCATAAAATGCATTCAATAACTACTTTCAAATGACATGAATTCTTTTCTCACACAAACACCAACACATCTCGATGTACTTACAATTTGCACATTACATACTCTTTTCAAAACTGTTAAACAAATAAGGAATAAGACAGCGGTTTGCTACATTTTGAAATACCATATTGTCTAAAAAATGAAATGCTATATCAAAACATTTAAATTTAGTTGAACACCGCAGGTGTTAGTCTTTCAATTTGATTACCATATATACAAAAGGGGAATTACATTTGTATTGAAATGTGTTTGGTGGTTTTATTGCATTTTGATTGTGAAATTAACTGTTGTGTCAAGATGAAAGTTGGTAAGGAGAACTGTGTAAAGAGTTTTGAAAAAGTGATCTAAGTATTGAGAATTTTTTCCTAGCAATTGCCAATTGTAAAAAGAAAACTGTAATAAAATGCATTGCACAATATCAAGCTCAATTAATACATAGGTTCTCATTAACTTGGGTGATAGTTCTATACAATTATATTAAAAACAGGCCTGTGTAGCATCATACAGGCCTGTTTTTAATATCATTGTATAGAACTATCACCCAAGTTAATGAGAACCTATGTATTAATTGAGCTTGATATTGTGCAATGATATTGTGCAAACAAAGTGCTTAGAATGAGAATTGCTAATGCAGTTATCCACTTTTCAGTTATCAACTTATGCACATTGTAATGTAGATTATATATTAGTGCTGTCAAATCAAAATCGTGATTAATCGCATCAAACATAAAAGTTTGCGTTCATATAACACGTGTGCATATATATGCATACATGTATATATGTTTATGTGTGTGTGTGTGTGGTTCAGACAAAATGTCATTTTTTGGTCCACATGAGGAAAACTGCTTATAATTCATAAGTGATGTTTTTGAAAATGTAAAAATGCAGAAAGGTTTCTGTGATGGGTAGGGTTAGTGTAAGGGGACAGAATATACAGTTTGTACAGTATACAAATCATTGTGTCTATGTAAACAACAGTGTGTGTGTGTGTGTGTGTGTGTGTGTGTGTGTGTGTGTGTGTGTGTGTGTGTGTGTGTGTGTGTGTGTGTGTGTGTGTGTGAGCCAGCGGTCCCCACCAGGAAAATGGATTAATAAAGATACTAAATGATTTTTTGGGGGAAAATGTAAAATGTTTTCTGTGATGGGTAGGTTTAGGGGTAGGGTTATGGAATAGAAAATACAGTTTGTACAGTATAAAAACATTTACGCATATGGAGAGTCTCCACTTAGCGATACCGTGTGTGTGTATGTGTTAGGTAAAAGTTGTCATCAGACTTTCGTTAACACTTTTTAAAAGTTAATACTTTGCTATTACTGTACTTGTCACATATTTCGACAGTGACATCCACACACCCACACAATGTGCAGCAATGTTGCAGCAATGTGTCACGACACTCATTTGACTTTTTTGCTTTAGTTTATAGCATTAATTGATCGATCTACACAGTAGCCTAGTGCATTTACCCTGAAAATGTATTTCAATGTATTTCAACATTTTTTATTTTTTTTTTACACATTTTTAAGGGAGGTTCATCATATATTACCTGGCGTGCTGCCGAACCTCTCCGCCCATAATAAAGTCAGATCAGCGTCGGCGAAGATAAAGCGTATAAACTGCGTTAGTAAATAAACTGCGATCCCAGCGAGAAGCACACAAAGCCAGCATATATCCATGATTTCTGCACAAGAACCGATAAACTTGACGAAATCCAGCTATCTCACAGAGTAGTGTCTGACTGAATGCACTAACTGCGCATGCTAAGCGCAACCGTGTGTGTTACGACATAAGTTAACAGATTCGTTCGAAGTTCGAATCAACACTGCAGAATGTCTACGGGCTCTGTCCATAGACAGTATAAGAAGGCTCTGTCAGTGCTCACGAGCACCACGACCCGGCAGAACCTATACGATTCAAAGCCTTCCGGGTTAATCTTCTTAATGGACCATATTTAAACAGCTCCACCTTAATTTTAAAAGTTGCCTGTCTGTCTGTCAATGTCATGCAAATGCTTATGTCGAAATGGACGATAGATAGATAGATAGATAGATAGATAGATAGATAGATAGATAGATAGATAGATAGATAGATAGATAGATAGATAGATAGATAGATAGATAGATAGATAGATAGATAGATAGATAGATAGATAGATAGATAGACAGACAGACAGACAGACAGACAGACAGACAGACAGACAGACAGATAGACAGGCAGATAGAAGTATATATATATATATATATATATATATATATATATATATCTGTCTGTCTTTCTGTCTACAGTATCTATCTTTCTATCTATCTGTATGTCTATCTATCTGTCTGTCTATCTATATATCCTTCTGTCTGTCTTTCTAACATATACAGACAGATAGAAAGGCAGATAGATAGATAGATAGATCTACCACTGTCCATAAAAAGTACTATAGTTATAAAATATGGGATTTTAGTGTATTTCTGTTATCAAAAATAATAAATTATAGGCCTGTTTTATTTGTTAAATCAAATGTCTGATTAATTGTATTAATAACAATGTTTTTAGACATTATTTTATTCATCAGGTATTATAAATAATTGCATTAAGCTGTGTGCATTCAGGGCTTAAGAACAGCTTTCTGTTCAGTCCCAGAGTTAAAAATGACCAGGGCTTGACAGATGAAAGATGCAGGACTGATGACAGGGTGCATAGTGGTAAAAAAAAAAAAATGATGTAAGCTACAGAGTAACTGATGAATGAACGACTGAGGAGGGAAGGATGCAGTGGTGATGACAGAATGATGTACAGGTTGAGGGATGTTACAGATGGAGGGATGATGATGATGATGATGATGTCATTCTTTTAAGTGCGCAGCCCTACTGAATCCACATCCGGGTCCTGTGCTGCTGCTGGTGTGCAGAGATTCGGTCCCGAACACAGCGGACCAAAACAGCGGTCAAACCCGACCCTTTACACCTTCTAATTACATTCAGGACGCAGAATAAATGGGAATGATGCATCCCTGGTTTAAACGGATAAGGGTGATCCTCTCGTTCACAGACTGAATGCAGAGCAAAACAATCCGCCAGCCTCTCTCTCTCTCTCACACACCACCGACGCGCTCCGTTTATATCTCTATCTTTCTTTCCGTCCTTTTCTTTTATCTGGCTTTTACCTCTTCCACTACAGAACTCGCCAGGACTTATTTTTAGTGGGTAAGTATCTGCGCTCTTGTAATCTACCTATGTGAATGACAGAGCTAGCCTGTTAGCATGTGTGCTAAGGGAGTAGGCGGGTGTTGTGTGAGCTCAGTGGGCTGACCTGCTGCATGTAGCCGTCGCATGGTGCATTAAGGGCCTCAGGTCTGACAACCCAAGCCCGAGGCTTCACAAGGCCCTCTCGGTAGCATTTAGCCCGTCCTACCCCAAACATTAGCAGTGAGAACCTGCCAGATCCTTAATTCATTCTTTTTCCCGATTACACGCACTAACCTATTTAACGTCGTCGAATCATTACAATTAAACTGAATTAACCCAAACGTCTGTGTTAGCATGAAGCTATCGTGCTACTATGCTCGCGACACCATGACGTAATGCGGAATAGAGAGGCGCGTGAACATGCGGCAGGTCTGCACGCGCAGACTTGCAGTTCAGTGCTGTTCAACAGTGCAAAGACAACAGTGCAAAGAACAAGGGTGAATAACATTGATTTCCCATATCTGATTGTAAAACGTGAACCTAATTTAGCAGTTAGATCGGATTTACAGAGTGTGTACCTGTCAAACAGTGTTCAAGGCTGGTGTTTGTTTGGTGTTCAAGAGTGAGCTGTGATTGATGTGAGTGGCGAACAATGGTCAGAATGCATTTGTACTCGTCTATTTTTAGTATGCGAGTGTGTAGTGTGCATAGCAGTGTGTTAGCTGACGGCCATACATGGTTGGGAACCCGTGTGTCTGCCTGCCTTTGCGACGGTGTGTATGTGTTTACACTTGTTACTTGAGCCTGGTGGCATGTCATAGTTTATTTCTAAACTGCCCACTGGCATGACATGACTTTTGTAGTATCAGTCATCATGAATTATAAATAGAGGCATTGTGCTGGGCGTGTAACTATGCGTGCGTGTTTACACTTGATTCGTTAGCGTTAAAGGGATAGTTCACCCATTAATTAAAATTCTCTCATTCCTGTACGAATTTCTTTCTTCTGCTGAACACAAAATAAGATATTTTTGAAGAATATGGTTAACCAAACAGTTGATGGGCCCCATTGACATCCATAGTATGGATATTTTTTTGGGGGTGAACTATCCCTTTAAACTTCCCATTAAAGGTTTTACAAATTCATTTTAGATTATCTAATTTAGAGTTTTCTGATACATTTATATTTGCTATTTCAAAAAAGTCGTTTACTTTGCTTGTTTGTAGGGCTGCACAATGTTAATATTTAACTTTATAAATAAAGTGCATTTCATTACAGTTTTTTGCAATGGTATTGAAAACTGATAGTATTTGAGAATTGTGTAATTTTACTGGTATTGACTGCAGAAATTTGACACCGTGACAATCCTATGGTGCTGCCCTATATCTGGCTCAGTTGGGACACAAATAGAGATTCAGTTTGGCGTCGTGACTCATGAGTGGCATAGAAATGACACCCTGTTTTTTATATCACTCATCATTCTTGAACTTCTGTGTTCCAGATTCCTAAGCAACAGAGATGGGTGCATTTCTCGATAAGCCAAAGATGGAGAAACACAACGCAAAAGGGGACGGCAACGGCCTGCGCTACGGCTTGAGCAGCATGCAAGGCTGGCGTGTCGAGATGGAGGATGCGCATACTGCTGTCATCGGTCTGCCCAACGGCCTGGACCCCTGGTCGTTCTTTGCTGTTTATGACGGGCATGCGGGATCGCAGGTCGCACGTTACTGCTGCGAGCACCTCCTGGAGCACATCACCAGCAACCCTGACTTCCAGGGAGGGGGCGGAGGAGGGGGTCCAGCCGTGGAGCCCAACGTGGACAGCGTGAAATCCGGAATCCGTACGGGTTTCCTGCAGATCGACGATCACATGCGACAGATCTCGGAGAAGAAGCACGGTGGCGCCGACCGCAGTGGCTCGACGGCCGTTGGGGTGATGCTCTCACCTCGCCACATCTACTTTATCAACTGCGGAGATTCGCGGGGGGTGCTGAGTCGCGGAGGGGCTGTGCACTTCTTCACGCAGGACCACAAACCCAGCAACCCCCTGGAGAAGGAGAGGATCCAGAACGCTGGAGGATCTGTGATGATCCAGCGCGTCAATGGGTCCCTGGCAGTGTCCAGGGCTCTGGGGGACTTTGACTATAAGTGTGTTCATGGTAAGGGTCCCACGGAGCAGCTGGTGTCGCCGGAGCCCGAGGTGTATGCTATCGAGCGGTCGGAGGCGGAGGACGAGTTTATTGTTCTTGCTTGCGATGGGATCTGGGATGTGATGGCCAATGAGGAGCTGTGTGATTTTGTTCGTTCACGACTTGAGGTGACTGACGATCTGGAGAGGGTCTGCAATGAAATTGTAGATACCTGTTTGTACAAGGTGAGTGAAACCAGACCTTTACCAGTGAGTCAGATTAATTATTTTGTCTATTAAAAATGCAGAAATTGTCACAATCTGGAGATGATTCAGAAATCACACTTGTTGACGGTTTGCACAGTATTTTATGCAGTTAGTTTCTGCTACTGTTCAGAAGTTTACGGTTAATTATTATTATTTTATTTTTAAAGATATTAATACTTTTATTCAGCAAGGGATGCATTAGATTTTTAACTTTCTAGCCAAAGAATCCTGAAAGCAAATATTACGGTTTCCACCAAAAAATTAAGCAGCACAATTGTTTTTCAACATTACATTTTCCTTGAGCAGCAAATCAGCATATTACAATAATTTCTGAAGGATCATGTGACACTGAAGTCTGGAGTAATGATGCTGAAAATTCATCTTTGACATCACAGGAATATATGCCTTTTTAAATTATATTAAAAGAGTAAATGGTTGTTTTAAATTGTAATAGTATTCTTTCATATTACTGTTTTTGTTTACATAATATATATTCACATAATATTCTCACCATATATTCTTTTAGTTCTATTTGATTTTAATTTGGATTAACCCCTCCTTTCTTCTGTGATTGGACAGGGAAGTCGTGACAACATGAGTGTTGTGTTGGTGTGTTTCGTCAGTGCACCAAAGGTTTCCCCTGAAGCTGTCAAAAGGGAAGCGGAGCTTGATAAATACCTAGAGAGCCGAGTAGAAGGTATGAGCTAACCTTTACGAACTTATTATTATTTAACGAAATCAGTCATTCAAGTTGACCATACTTGATGGCTCTGAATTGTTGTTGAAATAACAGAGATCCTGAAGAGGCAGGGGGACGATGGTGTGCCCGACCTGGTACATGTGATGCGCACATTAGCATCTGAGAGCATCCCCAACCTACCACCTGGAGGAGAGCTGGCCAGCAAGTTAGTACCACACCGTCTCTCCCTCTCTCTTTATTTCTAGTTCCAAAACCTTGTGATATGCCCATCCAGCATTTTTTAATAATAATAATACACTAAGGTTCAAAACTTTTGAACTGTGTAGCGTGTATCTGTTATATTTCACCAAAAATCAGAATTGCCGTTGGTTCACGCCGCTTTTAGGACAAAATATCATATGACAAATATGTACTAAAGTTTTTCCTTTGCATTTTTCGGGTACGGATGACACAATTGTCAAAACGGTCCCCGTTCACTCGGATCAGTGAAAACTACAAAAAATGCTGTATTGTTCATGCCAGGCCAGTAGTTGACGACGTCACTTTGTATAGAAACACTACGCGCCTATAGACTGAACACGTTAATGCGCATGACGTCACTGTTCTCACAAATTCACGTTTACACAGAGACAATAACTGTGTTGTTTTCAAAAAAGTGCACTTTGAACCTTGTTTTCAGGCCTCCAAAATGCCATTGTCATGTGAATTAACAGCCAAAACGCATAAAGTTTAAAAAATTTAATCGAAAATGATGTTGTGTAAACAGCCCCTTAGAAAAGTTTATAAAACCGCTCTCAAAGCCAACCAAACTTTGATGTCAAACAGATTTGGGTCTGACTCTGCACCAACAGTGCTCAAGTTGCTGCACTTAAAGAATTGCATATGAATTTCCATTTTGTTTTGAGTTTGGGCAGCTCAGTAGGTTTTGTGAGAGAGGAGATGGTTCTTTCCCTCCCTTTCTTCCCTCAGAAGCTCATACATTTTCCTGTGTTTGTCACAGGCGGAGTGTAATTGAAGCAGTATACAACAAACTTAACCCATACAGGAACGAGGATACAGTGAGTACACCAGCTTGACCCTGTGTGTGTGTGTGTGTGTATAAATGCTGGGATTTTTGCTTGCATGCTTTTTGTTTTGCTCTAGAATTCACATTGCACGATTATGTTGTTTGTCACCTTCTCAAGTTTTGTAGTCTTTTGTTCTTTAATTTGTGCATGTTTCCATCCTGTTCTTATTATCTGTTCTATAGTGATGGTGCCGGATAGGCTGAGCTGTGCTTGGGAATGGTTTGGTTGAGTGCAGGATGGAGCCCTTCAAATTTGTTGGTCAAATTAATTCTTAAACGCTTAAACAACGTTTTTGAATAAATTTGTCATGAATTGATTAGATCATTATAGCTTTCTTGATTCTAAAAAAAGACCTTACAAAAGATGTGTTAGTGCCATATAGGCAGAGCTGGTAGATTACTTACAAATCGTAATTGGTTACTGATTACAAATTAGTAGATAGTACAAACTTTTAGATTACCTTTGACCTAACTTGTTTATCACATTGATTTGAGTAGAATAATCTTGATATAAAAATGAATTCCATTATTTATCAACAACAATATGAAGTGCGTTAAATATTACATTACGTCAGGGTTTCCCAGACTGGGGTTTGTGATGGAACTGCAGGAATTTGTGAGTTGAATTGAATGAAAAAGCTATTAAGTAATTAAAATTAAAATAAATAAATTTTTAAATAAAAACAATAAAAATAAAACGCTACTAAAAAAACGCTACTTCCCCCCCCCCCTTTTGTCTGTCTTATTATTACTATTTATATTGACGGTTAGGGTTATTATTGACCTAACTTGCATATTAAAATCTCATAAATATAGTAGGTCAAAGAAATTTCAGCTGACAAAAAAGTTGGGGAATCCCATTTCAATTAATTCAATTATGTGAATTTGTACATTTTCAATTTGTTTGCAAGACAAAAGCCTTCCAAAGACATTAATGCATGGTTAAAAAACTCTCTGAAACTAAGTGATAATTCAAATAATAATTAACGTGTTAATCTGGAGTTGATTAGATTAGATTAGATGCAATGTTGAGAAAACACTGGTTAAAGGTGAAATGGTTTCTCCAGTGATCAATTGCTGTGTGGGTCTCAGTTTTCTGTGAACGGCTCATTACTAGTGGCTGGTCTGTGTGTCCAATTCCACAAACCTGGAAGATGTTCTGAATGTATACAAACAGTAGGCATTTTAGAAAGGTAAATTTAAAAAAAAAAAATAGTAGTAGGGAGAATCAATGAATTATGAATATTTGACTGCCATTGTTAGAATAACATGTAATCAATAAAAAAAGTAACTGTATTCTGAATAATAGTATTTTAAAATGTAATCTAATCTAGTTACAAGTACTTAATTTTTGGAATGTGATTACGTAATTCAGATTACATGCATTCAGTTACTACCTAGCTCTGCTTATAGGGTTATCATGGGACCAGATTTCAATAGTCAATAGCAGCAGTAAATAATTCTGGAATACTATTTTACTGTTTCGAATACTGTTTCGATACCACAGCAAAAATGAATATGCTATCTAACACAGTTCTTTATTTTAAAAATTAAGTATTAATACAAATGGTAACAATATGGTAACAATGTCAAGTAGTCTTCAAGCACTTCAAGTTTTTAAAGTAAATTATTCAAAAGTTAAGGACAAACAAACATATACAAGCAATAAAAACAATAAACTAGACTAGACAAGCATTTTGACCAAGAAGTGCATTTGAATGTTTGTGGAAAGCTGCATTTTTACCGTGACATGTTAATTGCGCTTTATAAACGTGGCATTTTATGGCAAATGTACAAATGAATTGACACGTGGTACTACCAAAACTGTAGAAAGACTGGTATTCTTATTTATTAATCCATCCATATATATATATATATATATATATATATATATATATATATATATATATATATATATATATATATGAATGAACTTGCTACAGTACTGATACTTTTTGCATCACTTTTGGCAAATTCATTGTGATATTAAAAAATCCAAACATATCCAATTTCTTTTTTTTTTTCTAAAATATAAACATATAAACTTGACTGATAATGTAAGAAGAACGGACTGAAAATCAGGTACCTCAGGTGCTCTTTACTTCAGCACTCAGCACTTGATTCTGATGCTTTTCATGACTTCATGCCTTGACCTGCCACACCTCAGGCTGCTCTTTCAGGCCTTCCAAAAATAACAATGGAACAATTCATTTCAGTTTTGTCTTTTTCTTCTCCTTCATATTAATTTTATATTTTGTTCATGTCATATTCATGTTTATAAGGTTTAGTTCAGCCTGCTAAGTGTGAACTGTGGTGGGTTGGTGTGTGTATTGATGGACTGAAGCTGTTTGAGCCATTGGTGATATTTTTCTTTCTTTTTGGGTGGGGCTTTGCTTTTAGGTGCAGCCTCATAGATTGCTGGGGTTGGGTACACACCCTGTAGGTTTTTGAGGAAGACTCTTTTTTTTTTCTTTTTTCTTTTTCAGTTCTACAATTTATTTTATTTTATTTAACAATGGTAAAACTTTGTACAATTGTAAACTGGTGTAAAATAGGTCCAGAGAGGCTGTTGTGACTCTAATGGTATTTTCCAAATTCTTGGACTAAACTGCTGTGGTAATGTAATCCTAATACATGACTTGAGCAAATCTGAATTTGGGAAACTATCACACCAGAGCCTTTCTTGTAGGGCACTGCATCTCAAGTCTGGTTCACACTGACTGCGATTTTTATTCTTGGAGATCACCGTTCTGACCAAGTGATTGATGCTCCTACAAAATCTTAAAATAGCCTATTGGCACTCAAACAACATCAAGTGCTGTAATTTCTGTCAGTTTCAATCAGCATATCAGTTTGGCCATTCCATCATTTCCATCAGCATTTCCTTGAATCATTCTTGATTTATCTTCATCTTGTTTCATACTGTGTTACACACACACACGCACACACACCATGCGTTTTCCTGAGTGGTTGGCGGTTGGAGCTTTGTGGCATCTCACAGCTGCTCTCCTCCTCTCTCCATTCAAGGACTCTGCATCCACGGATGACATGTGGTAGCCCCGCCACTTTAAACACTGCACAGAGTTTACAACCCTCCAGAACCCTGCACAACAACCTTTCCTACAGGACCCGGCACCAGAACCCTGCACAAGAACCCTCAACTACTACAGGACCTGCACAAGAACCCTACCACAGCCCAGCTCAGCTGCTCTGGACTGTTCGTCGGAGGAGAAGGAGGAGGAAAAGGAAGGGAATGAGGGCTCCCTCCCCTTGTTCACATAATGTTCCCTCTCAGTGCAAGGCAATGGTACCTTCTGGAAATGTTCTGCTTACTCTTTTGTCCCAAATCACTCTCTTCCCAAAACCTTTTACCCTTAACATCACCCTCTTAAAAAAATCCAACACAACACTTTTTTTTTTTTTTTTTCATTTAAATATATATATTTTTTTCGGTGTAATTAATTTGATTCACATTTCCTTGTGTGTTTGTATATTTCAGCTTTTAATTTCTGTGAAGTGCAATTGTCTTGTACAAAGAAAAAGCCTGTATCAAATGCAGCTTGAGTTTTAAGTTTATAAAAAAAGAAGAAAAAAAAAGGCACACCTTTATGCCCTGCCTGCTTTTGTTTCCTCTCTAACCGCTGAAGCCCAACACATCTGCCTCTCATCTGCCTCCCCATTTTCATTTCTTTCATTTTTACCCCTTTTTTTAAAAATTAAATATAACTTTTTGTATTGTTACTTTTTAAGTGAAACGGGTAAATGATATGGGCTCACAGCACAGTACAGTAAGCTTTTTTGTAAATCTCACAGCACAGATGACAGTAATTGTTATGTTCTCTCAGTACTACTGTTTTTCTTTTTCTGATGGGGTGGGTTTTTTATTTTTGCCCCTTATTTTTCTGTGGAAACCGCTTTAACTTACTTAAACTAAGCTGAAATTGTGTGCATGTTTGTGTGTGTAAGAAGGAGTGCGTCGGATGAGAAATCAGTGGTTTGTGTTTCCATAGTGAAAGGTGTGTGTTTGTGTGGGCTGAAACTGATTCTCTCTTTTATCATCAACACTAGAACTTGTCTCTACAGTGTTCTGCACTACTGCAGCTCTTGATTTTTTTTTTGTTTAAGTTGGCCTGGGAGCATCTTAGAGGATCTCCTGTTCTTGCTGGAAAAAAGCAATTGTTAGACTGAGACAGGCCGTCTTAAAGGGATAGTTAACCCAAAACTGAAAATTCTGTCATCATTTACTCACCCTCATGTTGTTCCAAACCTGTATGAGTTTGTTACTTATGTTGAACACAAAAGAAGATATTTTAAAGAATGTGGGTAAACCAGACATTTGACGGTAGCCATTGACTTCCATAGTATTTTTTTCCTGGAAGCCAATGGCTACCGTCAATTGTTTGGTTACCCACATTCTTCACTCCATCTTCTTTTGTATTTAGCAGAAAAAAGAAACTCACACAGGTTTGGAACAACTTGAGAGTGAGTAAATGACAGTTTCATTTTTAGGTGAACTAACCTTTTAAGTGAGCGTATGTGTTTGGCTATCAATGCATATTGAATGAATGGATGTGTGAGATTGCATGTTTATTGTGCTTAAAATTCTGTGGGTTTTAATGGGGATATTTAGGCTTTTGACAAATATAAAAGGCTTTAGCTGTAGCGCTCACTCACCCATCTGCACTGCTGAGAGAGTGATGAGTGAATGCAAGTATTACACTCAACTCTCTGATTTTTCTTCTTGTACCATTTGCTTCATCATGTATTGATTTGTGTTTTTTTTTTTGGATGTGTTTTTTTTTTTTTTTTTTTTTTTTCTTAAAGAACAAATCCAGTGTGATGCAGTGAGCTGGCCTGGTTTTGGGCGGAGCCTACATGTGTTCCTCTGACCAATAGGGAGCGCAACAGAGTACTGTTTGCTGCTAAAGTGTGTGATTTGAAGCATTCGTTCATTCATTTGAATGCTCTTAGTTTATATTCTCCTGCACCTTTTCCCCTTTCCCCCCCAATGCTATATGTAACAGTTCTGAATTAATTTAATTGTGTTGTTTTCAGAGAGATTGCCGCTTGTTCATTTGTCCTAAGATTGTCTGAAACGTGACATGGTAAAATCAAAACCCCTGCGTCCTTACCTCCCCAAACTAAATATTTTATGTATTGAATAGATTATATGAACAGGAATTCCCTTGCGTCTGATAAATATGTTAGCTTTTTGTCTAATCCCGTATATTTGCATACTGAAAAAAAGGGTAGGTAAAACGATCACTTCTTTGAGTCTTTTTCGTGAACTTCACAGGGTGATTTATTAAACTTTAAAACTAATATTGTAACAAAATGACAATCTAACAGTGTATAGCTAATGTAAACGGAAAGAAATCTCCTTGTAATCCTCTATGCTTTCGGCTTGTTATAACACGGGCTTAAAGATAGTTGTGTTTGTGTGTGGAATGGTAAGCTGTGTTTTCCCCAGTGGAAGCTGGAATATTGTGTAATAGGAGGATTTACGAAATGAATCTAAAATTAACAGGACATTTTAGGATGGTCTCAGAGGCCAAGATGTGTTCATGTGTCTTTTTAAGCTTTTTTGCATCCGAAAAGCTGCGTGGAATCACTTTAGGAATGTAGACATGAGGAACGACGTATCTTAATAGGATGCTGTTGGTTTGCTTAACCCTCGTTTTGGCTTTATAAGGACTTTAAACTCTCTCATGTGAAAATTGACTAATGACGTGACTCTGAGATGTTTTTTGCAATGCTTTTTGTTGTATTTATGCAGTTTTGAGATCCATAAATAATAGCTATATGTTCCCCTTCATCGTTTGTAAGATGTCCAGATTGTTTTTAGATAAAAAAAAAAAAAAAAAGCAAAAATACTGAATTTTTAGCTTCAAGATAGTCATAGGTACAGGTCCATTAATTGTGGAGAGGTTATATAATGGCTTACAATGAAACGTACAAGCCCATTTATAGATAGAGATGTTTATGAATGTGTTTTTACTATGTTATGTCTTGTCACTCAAGTTGACATGGGCATTTCGCAAGGAATTTTAAGTGACGCATGAACCGTTGCATTTGTTAATTGCGCGTATATTTGCTTTCTTTTACTAAATATGTGTCACAAACCGTTTTAGGCCCCGTATTTTAGGTTTATGCTCTGAAATCCTATTTCTGTGGTCGCTAGCTCTGTAGTGTTTGCTTGGTAGCTCATTTTAGTTGATTTATCCGGACCTGCCTTCTAATGTATAAAACAAGTGATTAATGCAGCCTTAATGCCTCCTGCAAAACCCCACACCCCAAACCCTTGGGCTTTGCTCTTATATTACAGAGCTCTCTACACAAACACATCACAATTTTGTGCTAAAGGGAACAAAATTTTCTAGCATGGTGTGTAATCCAGTGGTTCGGCCACACACATTCTTAGACACACGTATGGTATTTTACTCTCGTGAAATCCCACCTCCTACCCCAACAGGATTATTTTTGCTGATTTCAGTCATCTGCTGTCCTCATAAGCTAAGCTATTTTTGTTAAATAATTGATATGTATATTTGTATTCATTTATAAATATGTACACAAAATGAAGTGAGTAATCAAGGATAATCTCCTCCCTGTAACCCACTGTGACCCACTGGTCATCCTCTAACTGTTCCACTGTCCATTTTTGTTGTTTTAATCTTTTCAGACTGGAAATAAACCTATTTTATTTGAAAAAAAAAAAAAAAGATTCGGTGTAGTTGTTTATTTATCTTTCTTTTCCCCCCATTTCCTCATAATTATAAATGGATTAGAAATTACAGCTAACAAGGATGTTTCCTAAATGGATATTATACAAAAGGTTTTTTTTTTTTTGTTGCCAGTTTTAATATCAGTATCTTAGAGGGTTTGGGATTGGTACACTATCAATATGAGATTTTTATTTTTTTTAGAAATGTGTCTTTTAGGAAATTAATTAATACTCGTATACTCAAAAGTGATCAAAGTGACACTGAAGACATTTAAAAGATTTCTATTTCAAATACTGTTCTTTTGAACTTTCTATTCATCAAAGGATTCTAAACAAATGTAGCATGGTTTCACAAAAATATTATGCAGAACAACCATTTTCAACATTGGTAATATTAAGAAATGTTTCTTTGAGCGAAATTTCAGCAAATTAGAATGATTTCTGAAGGATCATGTGACACTGAAGACTGGAGTAATGATGATACTGGAAATTCAGCTTTGTCATAACTGGAATAAATTACATTTTTTACAGTTCAAATAGAAAAGTTATTTAATTGTAATTAAAATTTCACAATATTACAGATTTGACTGTATTTTTGATCAAATAAACACAGTATCTCTTTCAAAAACATTACATTCTTACTGACCCCCAAACCTTTGAACAGTATAGGTCAATTGCAGATATTCATAATTTATTTTTGAATTATCATAAGTTTTTATTTCTATACTATTTATAACAAAACCAAATACTCTCCCTGTATTTGTGACCAACACAGCTTTAGGTAAAAAAAAAATACTATTCAGCACCTCTTAAAAGGTATTTTCTTCTGTCTAGTAAATCTTTGCACTGGCCACCAATATGACCCAATATCTGCAGTAAGAGGATGAAGGTAATTCAGATCTATTACTAGTTCTTTTGGATTTTTGAGACCCCTAATCTTAAGTAAGTGTAAAAGCGGTATAGTAGCCAGTTATGTGCCATTCTTTATTTGTTTTGAGGTGGGGGTGGTCTCTTGCTTCTGAGGGAAGGGACCTTAAATTTATTAAAAATATACTATTACAAAGCTACGGAGATCCTAAATATGAGTCATAATGCTGGCAGCCTTTCAGTCCGATGATATTTTGCCCAACCAGTAAGGTTTTTGTGGGTGATTTGTTTTAGACCGGCCAGAGTGTCCTTGAGAAGTTATTAAACACTTTCATTTTAGAGCTGAATGACTGGTCTCTATGTAGCAGATTTTTCATTTACCTGATTAAAACGAGTATTGAAGTTTCATTTTGACATCGGTCTTGAAACGGGAAAGCATCTTTTGTGCAACATCATCTGCACGTTACAGAAGTGCTAAATTAAAAAAGGGAGTAACAGTGGAAAGATTATCATGCCTGCTAGAAATAAACGGATTAACTTTCTCAGCCAACCTCATTCTCATCCTTTTGTATTAGGGTGGTATTTTGTGTCAATCTACTGTTCATTTACAGATCTGAAAAGTTATGGTTTACAACTATTTTGTTGTCTTTAGCAGCCAGGTGGGGGCAGTGTGTGTTGGATAGAATAAAGAGTCTAAAAAGTGAAGCCACTGTCAAAACCAAAGTCAGTCAGATTAGAATGAACTATTGTTACAATTACAGCAAAATGAAAGAATTACAGAAAAATGTAAATGGGTTATAATTTCTGATCCTCTCAAAATCTAATGAGGTTTTTGATGTTTGAATTTATAAATCCAGCTCCTTTTGCTAAAGCGAGTCTACCAATGAATGCCTCTCAGGTTTTGAATTGGAATAGCACATATTCACCCAGGATCTGACAGACAGAAGTGTATTTAAAGGGATACTTTACACATTTACTCCGCCTCTTGTCATCCCAAACTTAAATGACTTTCTTTTTTGAGTGTTTTTTTTGGGGGGGGGGGGGGGTCCAATGGAAGTCAATGATAACCAAAACTGTTTGGTTGCCAACATTCTTCAAAATATGTTCTTTTAAGTTTTGCAGTAGAAAGGAGTTCATACAGGTTTGGAATGATTTGAGCCAAGCTCTCATCATTCTGTGATCAGATGCGACTGGAATAAACTACACAACTTTTTTCAAGTGGTGAAAATCAAGTTTTTAACGTTGTTTATACGTCTATGTGAAGTTTAGACTGAAATTATAGACAGAAATGTTTAATGCAAGTCTACAGGATTATTATACAACATAATTATAGCAGTGGATTGCAGAAAATAAGTGACGGAAATGATGACTACCCACCACAAGAGGGGTTTACACTTTGAAGCTTCGCTGTTCCGCACAACTATATTTTTTTCCCTCTGTTAGAGAGCTTATAAACACTTTCAGTCCTGCTGACCTTTAATGGAATCTGCCCTCTTATTGTTTCAGTGTTATATGTGCACGTATACGTTTGAATGGGAGACTTGTATCTCTCTGCTGCGGCTGCACGGATTCATCACAGTCAAACAAAACAGCTCAGCCTGCCAACAGCAGACAGATAATATTGACTGTGCTATTACCTCTCAGTCCTCTTTCTTCTCTCATATTCTCTTAACAGTTCTCACTCTTTTTCAAATGCATGTGGTTGTGTGTCTATCTATCTTTCTCTGTTATTCTCAGTTACTCGAGGTCACTGATGTTCAAGCAATATTGCTGTTTTCATTTATACCTTAGTAAAAGCTTTTCAGCATGTTTGTTAACGGTATGCTTTTGAAAGAGATTTTTGTTGGAATTTCTCTCCCGGCCAGTGTGCTTTTCTTCTTTCTTTGTATGTGTTTGCTTTGCTGTGTTTTTATATTAACTCTTAGCACGTACTGTTGTGTTGTCCTCTTCTCAAAATGGCCTGTGCATCTCTTCCTGTCTCTAGTCAATTCTCTCTATTCTTCTCCTCCAGGATCCAGACATCCTTTTCTTCAGAGGTTTCTTCTAGATACTGCGCAAGCCTTCTCCTTTCCCCTTTCCTCCGTACTTCTTACTTATTAGCACTTAAAGTTTTGCATCTCAGTGTTGGTTGTTTTTATGATTTTGCTCAATTTTGACTCTGTTAGTCTCATATAACATATGTATATTTATAAACGTGACCTAAACTTGACAGCATCTTTCAGTAAGATATATAATACCGCTCAGAAGTTTGGGGTCGGTAAGATTTTTAAATGTTTTGGAAAGTAATCTCTTGTGCTTAAACAAGGCTGTATTTATTTGATCAAAAATACAGTAAAACAGTATTGTTATCATTTAAATTAACAGTCTATTTTAATATATTTTAAATTGTAATTTATTCCTGTGATGGCAAAGCTGAATTTTCAGCATCATTACTCCAGTCTTCAGTGTCACATGATCCTTCAGAAATCATTCTAATATGATGATTTGGTGCTCAACAAAACTTTTTATTATTATTATCAATGTTGAAAGCAGTAGTTCTGCTTAACATTTTTGTGGAAACCATGATATATTTTTGATGAATTGAAAGAACAGCATTTATTTGAAGTAGAAATCTTTTTTACATTTATCGTAAATAAATTTTAGTAATTTTAAATGTCTTTACTGTCAGTTTTGATCAATTTAATGCATTCTTGCTAAATAAAAGTTAATTTCTTAAAAAAAAAAAAAATATATATATATATATATATATATATATATATATATATATAAACATATATAATATAAAAAAATATATATTATATATATATATATATATATATATTTCTATTTATTTTTTTGACCACAAACTTTTGAATGGTACACTCTTAAAAATAAAGGTTCCAAAAGGTGGGTTTTTGCAGAGATGCCATAGAATAACCATATAGTTCCCCAAAAAAACATTCAGTGAATAGTTCTTAAAAGATTTATATATATATATATATATATATATATATATATATATATATATATATAGTGTGAAGAACATTTTAAAATTCTAAAGAACCTTTTGCCCAATGGAAAGGTTCCATTGATGTTTAAAGTTCTTCATAGTACCATAGATGCCAATAAACCTTTATTTTTAAGAGTGCATAGTGTATATCATTCTCCACCAGGGTCTTCATCTAAAGTGAATATAGTAAATCTTCAAGCTTTAGAAATTCCAAAGGCATTATTCAGTAAAGGCATTTGGCGTATGCCATGAAAACAAAAGAAAATCCTCTTTATAATGACTTCGCCTCCATGAAGTGTGGAACAGCCCTCTAATTGCATCTAACATGCAATAAAAGTCCATAATTCAGGGAACAATGATGCGTAGACCATGGAACAAGGTTGACAGGCAGAACACTGCAGAGTTTGATAGCAGGCGGTTGGTGTGATGCTGCTTTCTGTTGTTGTAATGAGAGCACACTGCACCGTAGTTCCTAACATCAGAGAATAGAAGTGGTGCTTCTGAAGGGACCAGCATAGAGAAACTCTCAGAGAGCTTTTCATTGGTGCTGATGGTGCTGATTACCTCAGAGGGATTCAGTTATTTTACAACGAACCAGAATGGCCTCAGACAGATCCAGCTGTGTCATTTCATAACTCAGCTAGAGCAGTGGATGGCCGTCGTTCATGTTTTTTCTTCCTTTCTAACTGTTCCAGTTCACACTGTTCTAGTTTCTCATGCAAGTCATATTGAGATTTAAAAGGCACTTATTTTTGAGACACGCGACAATATGCTTGACTCGACATTAGATTATTAGACCGTTTAATCGCTTCTCAAATTTTAAAGAAACTCTTTGGGATTTTTAAATAATTTCCTTAGTTTTAAATAAATGTTTTTTGATAAATATTTGACACTTTATTTCTGAAGGTCTTGATTCATATTGAGTGAAAGAGCAATCACATTTTGTTAGAAAATAGAAGCATGAGATTGCAAGTGAATACTTGATCATGTTGAATAAAACGTAAATGTCTCAAGAATCATGAGGATGAGCATGTTTTCTTCATTTTAGATTGATAAGCTGATAAGATTGTATGGTGATGCCTATTTAATCAAATGACTGAATAAAGAATAAAACACAATATTATTTATTATGACAGAATCATCCCGATTATAGTGGCTTACACCAACAAATGTTGTTTTATGAGTCATATTAGGTATAAAAAGATACTTAAGGTAACACCTGTCATATTTTCTGTTTTTTACAGCACACACACACACACACACACACACACTCATGATGTAGTTCTCAGTAAAGGTCACTGTGTGTGCTGTGTTACTGACACCCTTAGGTGTGAAGTTCTCTCATCGTGGCATTTTATGTCAGACACACACATATATCAGCTCACAGCTGCAGATCAGTGTGACGTCTGATGCTTGATGGCTGTAAGAAAGTGTCTCTCGCAAAGAGGAAAGACAGAATATGAGAGAGGAGGAAACCTGTCAAGACTGTTATTAAATTAACTTTTATAGATTTTGATGTGAATCATAATGCCTGATTCATATATTGCTGGATTTTTTTGTGAGACTGCCTCTCTCTCCTTCTCTCTGTCTCTCTCTTTTTTTTTCTTTGTTGAACAGGTGCCACTTTGACCAGCGACAATAGTGCTTTAAGTTTGTCTTTCATTTGCACAGTGGGATGTCTTCTGCTTCTGTGTGCCATTTGGAAGAAGGGAATGGGCAGAGGGCAGGAAAAAAAAGAGAGGGAAATGTTATTTGGCACATCACCCTTGTTGATTTGGCGTTATACAAGAGAGAGTAAGGGCTTGTTGGTAAATATGTAAATGCTGCACTGTGAAGACATCCTGCCTGGCACGATTCTTGAGCCAGCGGAGACACAAAGACGTAATTCAGAAAATAACTCCGCAAGGAAGTAAAAAATAAGAAGAGAAGGCAACAATTACAGCTTAGTGTTGCTGTATGGACTTGCAGAATTTTTTTTCATAACATAAGCTGGCAAAAGGATCATCTATATAACTTGTATTTTATATTTAACACATTGGCAAAAATAATTCTCTCATTATGCATCTGAAATAAACCCTGCTAGATTTCTCGCTTTTAAAGAAGCTAGTTTATTAGACAATTTAATTAGTCATTAGCTGATGCTTTTTCCTAACTAAGGCTCTTAGCAACTAATAGAAGTGAAAGTTTGACTTGGGTAAGTACAATTTAATTATAGTGATTCAAAATCCTGTTATGGTTTTTAGCTCAAGATATTATTTGTAATGTCAGTCGGATTTCTGACTACCTTTCTGCTATGTGTAATAGACAAAGTGTTAGTGTGATCTAACATACTGTATATTTTTTGTCATGGGACCATATAAGGGTCCATCTTATTTCACTTCCTGTGATTAAGAGATTCACAAGACAAGATGAGTAAGATATTAGGCTTTAAAATAATTATAATTTCTAACTTTTTTGCCATGCCAGAGTAAGTTTTATAGCGTATAAAATTAGTTTTATGTTAAAGCAAGTTTGAACAGGTCTAAAAAAAAAAAATGTCATAAATGTTGGTAAATTGTAAGAGTAATTTAGCCTATAAGAATAAACTATTAAATGTGACCCTGGACCACAACCCAGTCACATGAAATTGAGATTTATACATCATCTGAAAGTTGAATAAATAAGCTTTCCATTGATGTGTGGTTTGTTAGGATAGGATAATATTTGGCCGAGATAAAACTATTTGAAAATCTGGAATCTGAGGGTGCAAAAAAATTCGAAACATTGAGAAAATCTCCTTTAAAATTGTCCATTTATGTTCGCGATTGTGCTGTATTCACTCACAAAAATAAATGTTTTATATATTCACGGTTGGAAATTTACAAAATATCTTCATGGAACATGATCTTTACTTAATATCCTAATGATTTTTAGCATAAAAGGAAAATCGATCATTTTGACCTATACAATGTATTGTTATTGCCATAAATATACCCGTGCGACTTGTGACTGGTTTTATGATCCAGGGTCACAAATGAAGAATTTTCCCCAAATGTGCCAAGTTCTGCCAACCTTAGTGAAAAAACAAAATACCAAAATGTATTTAAAATACATTTATTTCATACTAGTATACTACAAATCCATTAACATGTAGAAATTTTCCCAGATAGTTTATGAATATGTGAATAACACTGGTCTACAATTTTTTAGAAGTCATGACCTTTGACACTGTATAACAGGGGTGCAAAACTCAGTTCCTGTAGGGCCACAGACTTGCAGAGTTTAGCTTCAACCCTAAGTAAACACACCTGATCCAGCTCATCGAGTCCTTCAGGCTTATTTAAAAACTACAGGTGTGTGTGTTGGAGCAGGGTTAAAACTAAACTCTGGCCCTCCAGGACCTGCTATATGATTTCTAGAGCTGATTTAGGGCAATTTGTTCAGCAGAGTGATATGAGCTTCGTTAAGATTGCACCCATGACCATAACAACATGATGCAATTCATATCATGGATGACACGCAATACCAGCTTGCATCCCTAAAAAGCAAGTACTGTACAAACCATAGATTTATTCATTGATCTAGTCAAAGATGTATTTTAGTCATTTCTGGTTTATAAATCACTTATCCTAAGTCTCAGTGACCCATAATTAGTAAAGTTTAACCAAATTTATTTCAGAAGTATTTTGCTGTAGACCATTGAGGTAAAATATGACTCAGAAATGATACATTATAGTAAATGCTTTTCTCTTTTATGTGGATAGATTTGATTGCAATGTAAACCATTCAGTCATTCTGGATTTGTTATAGCTTACCCCACTATCCCCTATATGTTAGTAAAGTCTTTTTCCAAGTTAAAGTAATCTTCAT
Source organism: Scardinius erythrophthalmus (assembly GCF_964197995.2). NCBI lineage: Eukaryota > Metazoa > Chordata > Actinopteri > Cypriniformes > Leuciscidae > Scardinius > Scardinius erythrophthalmus. The sequence goes on along the minus strand of NC_138241.1, from coordinate 19,649,064 downwards.
TCAGGGTTGAATGGAGTTCATGTGCAGCTTACACAGCCGGTCACATGCAGGAATGAAACAGGAAAGCTTACTTTTTGTTTCTAGTGGAGGTGAAGGACATATACTGTATATTAATTAAAAACCTGATACACTGCTGGCCCTATAGATTTAATTTTATTGTTAATATACCCTTTAATACTGGAGGTGTCTTTTGAAGCTGTCTCTCAAAGCTCTGTTGTTTTGATTTAATAAGCAGGCAAATACTATAAAATTTGAATTCAATAGAACAGGGCAGCAATTACTACGGGTTGTGACTCTAGATTCACATAGCAAAGAAGAGGGGCTGAACCTTCACCTTCAATTCAGCAACTTTAAATGTGAATTTTTAGAAAATGTTCTCAGTCAAAGGTTATTTAATTTGCTTGCTGGGAATAATTCACAACAGTGCTTCTGCTTTTCACTTTGGAATGTTGATGAGGCCAGATTATTGAAAAAAACTCACCTCACATCCTTCAGAATGTTTAACATTTTTCTAGTATATTCATGAAGAAGCGGGTTCATTATTCACTAAGAAAAAGAACTATATTTTAGTCAGTTGCATTACAAAATCAATTCCTTTTACAAGCGTGTAAGTCTGTTTAAAAAATCAAGTTTGTTCAAAATAAATTGAATACTTTGGTATGAGTCTGACCTTTTTAATTGCTCTTTTTATGTGGAATAAACTTTGAAAAGTTCAAACTTTTCCAGAAACACCAAATTGGGAAAGCAGAAGTACAAAATTCAGAATATAAAAATGTTACATTTTTATCTATTTGTATTTTCCATCCAGTACAGTCATTAAAAGCTCCATATAAATCTATAAACATGGTTTATAGAAACTTAGAAACACGCTCTAAATAAACGGCACGATCCCACTGAAACATTTTAATAAGTGACAAAGACTTCAGACTTCTTGTTTCTTGACAGGCTCCATTTAGGGTTCCCGTGCGTGGCCGGTTCGAGTGGCCCGCTATTGTCCCACAGAAGTCCAGAGGGAGGAAGCGCTTCTTTGGGTGGTCTGACAAACCCCCGCGGCCCACAATAGAGCGGGGCCCAATTATGATGAGGACGCTTTTCTACTTGAAGGTTGTTGATTTACGGCTCCCAGTTCAACCGCCTGCAATTACCAGTGAAGCAGCCATGCACATTCACAGCACTTTCTGTATTTAAAGTATGAAGAGTGAAAGCCCAATTTGTTGTTAAGGTAAGAAATCATGTTTTAGTTGCGTATCATTTTGTTGCGTAGTAATTCTATTTGTCTGTTAAATATATTAATTGCACCGCACGTAGAGTAATATTCTGTGTTGGCTTCTGTAGGTTGTGATTTCAGTTGTGAAAAAGTTCCTTTGGTGAACATTTTTATTTCAGCAGATCAGTCAGGCTTGACAGGCTTAACCGTAGAATCAAGTGCTAGTGGTAAACAGATAGAAGTTTGTGTCAAAATGATTAGGAATGGTTTTGATGGCGATCTACCTCAATGTACACCATCAATGTAGCCGCTTCTCTACGTGTCTTTGACGATGATTAAATGATTGTGTTTTATTAGGCTAATAAATGATTATTAGCTGCTGCTAATTATAGCTATAAAAATATTACACTGCTCATTGTTTTTTCTATCAGTTTGTTAACTTAACTTTATTTGTGTTTTTTTGTTGGCAACACCTTTATTTATAATCTGTCTGAAAAAATTAAGGTTATGAGCAGCTTTGTTTTAGAAAATGTGTCTCAGCAAAAAGACAAGCATGAAAATAATCTTCTATATTTACTCGCTTTATGGCAGTATTATTTGATAAAAAAACTAGACTATATTAACCAAATTATGTATACAGCTTATAAAGTAACAAGAGTTCACAGGTAAATACCATTTCTTACAAATAAATGCACAAGATGGATATAACAGTAGGCTATCTAAATCATGTTATACATCCCAAAATAGAACCCGCAAGTCAACTTATCAGAATTGTACTCTTAGGTTTTAGGAAACTGAGGAATTTTACCCTGAAGTTAGGCTAATCTGATGTATTTTTCCCTCTAGCTTGGAGCAGATGTGATGAATTTTACCCTGTGGTTTGGATTACACTGATGTATTTTACCTTAAAGTTTAGGGTTGTGACACTGTCTGGTGTTGTTGGCACTGAAGAAGCAGGTCGAAGGTTCAGATCTAATCTCTCTAATTAAGCCGTCTTGGTTGTAAAGCCATGATCTCTGAAACAACATAAACATGACGGGAATGTAGACTCCTGTAATAGGGTATTAAATCTCGAAATACCAAAATAACAGCAATGATGAAGTCTCCATTCATCTTCCCATTTTTGACTCTTAAATTGTTAAATCATCTTATCACCAACGCAGAGCTGTAAGATAAAGGATGATTCTCCAATGGGAGTGTTTAGATGCCTCCGAAATATTAAAAATGTCTGTAGTAAATATTTGTTATGGATCCAAAACAGATGGAATTTTGATGTAATGGATAAAAAAAATCCAACAACCATGCTCTGCTGAAATGTCTTCACAGCCTTTTTTAACTGCTTACTGTCATTTATAGATCTGCCTCTACACTGAGTGGCCTTCACCTCAGAAACATTCCTTTCATTGCCATTCCCCGGTATGTATCAGCGTGGGTCACTGTTGAAAATGACAGCAAATCTAAAATGAAACCGTATTCTGGAGCACACGATCAAGGTTAGCAGCCGCAGCAAAGAGCGTGAATATAAGTCAGAAAGGTTAGGAGAAACAGAAAGTCTGCTATTCTTCTCAGGCGGTTTCCTTGTTTCTAAGAGTCCAAATGGACTTTTTTTCTTCGATAAATCATGTTTCTGCTACAGGCCACTGACTTTCCAATGCAAAGACGCCGACCCTGTAAAGGGAGGAATTGTATAAGATCTCTCTACGCTATTTATACTCTGTCCTTTCACCAGAACGAAAGGGGACACGCATCTTCAAGAGACTCGTTGAGAGAGCTGTTGTATTTTTTTATACGATGGATGTGAATTGAAATCATATAGCCTGTTCAAAATAATCCACGCTATTTGTTCCATCTTCTTTGGTCTGTGAAACTAAAAGCATAGATGACACTCTTGAAGTGTCCGTTTATGTGCATGCAATCATATCTCTGTTGATTTCAGAAAACTCAAACACACTCGGCTGATTTGTAGCATCTGATCTTGAGGTGTGTATTTTTTTTTTTCTTTTTTGTTGCTTTATTTTGAAAAAGTATCACACACATACTCACATAGGCCTACTTTTAGCCTATATGAGGACTCTCCATAGTCAAAATGTTTTTTATACTGTAAACTCTAAACCTATCACAGAAAACAAAACAAAAACCTTAAGTATGTTTTTAAGCCATTTGGTTTGAGAGAACACAGGAACCATGTTTATGTTGTAATGTCATTTTAAACCATATATACAAGAACACACACAGACACGTAAGGAATCGCCCTCATCTGTTCTGCAGTATTTGCCTTCACCTCTGTGTACGGAGGGCAGGTGGGGGAGTAAAGTGAAAGAGTCTGTGAGCCTTAACAAGCTCCAAATAGAAAAAGAACATCATTTTCATTAGGCTGCCAGACAAAGGCAGAAGCCCCCGTGTTTTTGGGGAGGTCTGCTGTGTGTATGTGTGTGTTTCCTTGGGATATGCCTCTCAAGCGAGAGCGTGCGTATGATTGTGAGAGACTCTGTGTGTGTGTGTTTTTCACGGACTGTCCTCTTTCCTGGCTGCTTTGTCTCTATTGGTATTGTGTGCTGCTCAGAGAAAGGACTTCCTGGTCAATAGGGAGTAGAGTACCATGAACTCGACAGCTCCCAAAACACTCCACGCACACACACACACACACACACTCACACAAACCCTTCTCAGCAGGCCGGAGAGCAGATAGAGAGAGACGACAGGATGGTGCAATTGTGATGACTTGTTGCTAGGTGACTGACAGACAAATGCTCAAATCAGGGCCTGTTTTTTTAAAGCTTAAGTCTATCTTTCTGAAATGTTTGACTGACTTGAATAGATTCACAGGAAAACATATAGGCTAGAAGCACGTCCTGATTTTGCCGAGTTAGACACGTTACTGTGTTAACTTGTTCCTTTGAACAGTCCTGTCCGAAAATTTTATCATAACCATATCGCTACACTTAAACTTAAACTTACACTTAAAAAAATCAGAGGGAAATTATGGATGGAAAACTTCCATAGTATTTTCTTTTTCCTACTATGGAAGTCAATAGCTACCATCAACTTTCTGGTTACCAACATTCTTAAAAATATTTTCTTTTGTGCTCAACAGAAGAAAGAAACTCATACAGGTTTGGAACAACTTGAGGGTGAGTTTTCATTTTTGGGTGAACTATCCCTTTAAGTGATTGCTGAAATTTAAAAACAACCCTGGCTATAACAGATGGCTTTGTCTTTTTAGCTGATTGGCTAAAGGGATTAAGTTGTATTTCTTTACGAGGATAAATTGTTTTGGACAAATTCACTCCACTAAAGACTACCCCTCTCTTTAACAGAAGAGATACTGAGAGTGAGACAGAGAAAAGATAGAACTAGTAAATTGTTCTCTTGCTGCACTGCTTAAGGCTTGATCTCAGGATTATGAGTCAGTCTCTGCATGAGTATCACAGCACAACTCTCAGAGGACAGACGGCAGACGATCAGAAGACCTAGTGTAGCCACACACCACATTTACTCACTACTGTGTGTTTGTGTTTGTGTGTGTGTCTGCTGGGAGTCAAAGTGAGATGAGTCTCTGCTGTCACTTGCTGTCAGAATCACAGGATCAGACGCCACACACATACACATGGAAATAGTTTCTTTAGAGATATGACCTGTTTCTCAATGTCTCTTCTCCTTTAGCTCAATAACACACACAACTTGGACACATACCTGTCACCTATGGCCAGTGAATGATCTGCCTTATGCTCTCCAACACACAAACATGCAGTTTCCCAATCTTTGTCATGAAAATCAAAAGTGTCAGTTTGGCATTTGACATAAGCCCCAAGTAGAGAGATCACGCCTAGCCGCAAACATCCTACTGACACACACACACACACACACACGGCTGACCTTGTCATCCTCACGCACACAGACATTGCTGCTGTCTGTCTGTAAGCTGTGTAGCTGAGCTCATTCAACAGCTGAAAAGTCTGTTCATCCACTATCAGAAAAGGCAGAGATTATTTATATCTCTGAAAAGCACAACAGCGTTAGACATCCATATGTCTGACTTTTATTTTGCCCTGTTTAATAAAAATCCTTTATTTTAGAGATTTTAGAGAAATTACTTGTCTGCATGCTTCTGGATTGTCTTCCGTCTTAGAAAATATATCTGTTTTGGTCAATGTGTGAATGTTTTCCATGTCAAAAGGTGAACAATATTATACGTTTTATTTAGCCGTTTTATTTTTTGTGCCATTTAGAGGAGGGTCTATCAAAAATATATGGAATCTCATTTCTCTCTTTGGTAAAGAAAAATAGTAAAAAAGTAATCGCTTTTCTCTTTTTTCATATTATTATTATGCTATTGTGGCTTTATTTCTCATTTTAAACTAAATTTACATTTCCTTTATTATATATATTTTTTTTATTTTGTGTGTACGTGTGTGTGTGTATATATATATATAATTATTTTTTTACTTTGGAAATTGGCTTTCACGGTAACAGACCACAATAATAGGCAGGTGTAGGGAGAAAAAATGCACTGTAAAACTTATTGTAATTTTAACTGTAAAATACTGTAAAATTGAACAGTAAAAATTGGTTAACAGTAAGTTCATGAACTATGTACATAGAAAATTGTCGTAATTTTACAGTAAAATACTGTTAAATGTACCATTTTTAAGTAAAAAGAACAAATCAACTTATAATTTACAGTGAAAAGCCATAAACTGACATTCCCAAAATTCCCTGACACTTTACATTTGATGGATTTTAATTGAATTAATTGTTTTTTATCAGTTATGTACATTAGGGTTTTATGTTACATCTTATGTAGTTAAATTAATGTTTATCGCATTATTTTAGTGTCATTTTTTATTTGTTGCCATGATGGTGTTTTGACACGTTACACCCTTCTATATATTAATATTATTTACCTGAGCCTGTGGAAAAGCTACTTGTGATGAATTTAGATTTATCATAACTCCAGTGTTATTATGGTTATGTCAGTATGCTGTTTACTTGGCCTTTTTTGTTGTTGTAAATTGCAGTTTTAAACTGTAAAATGTACAGGCTCTGTAAATATATTAACATTTTTACTGACTTATTCTGGCACTTTTTTTGTAAAAACTACAGATTTTTTACAGTATATATTAAAATGTTGTAGCAGTCTCTGAACAGAAGACATCTGAAAAAATATCAGAAAATGAATATAGACTAAACATTGGAGCTTGAAATATCAAGAAAGTGCTTTCTAGTTTTGTGTCATGCATCAGATGGTTTTTAAATGCTAAAGACAGAGATGTGAGCTGAAGAGTTCTGTTCTCGTTTAATCTCCTGCCCCTTCAGGAGGTTTCCTCTTCAATTTTGAGGAAAAAAAAGTGACTTAGCATTAATTAAAATTCTTTGCATCAATCAGTTGGTTTTCAGTGGGGGGAAAACTGAGAGAAACAATAGTCAGTTGCAGTTACCCAAAACCAGAATGAAGCATCTTTGAACCTCTGTTTTGTTCTTCAGATTTTTATCCTGTTTAGTAAAAATCCTTTTTGCAGGATTTCCTGCGCAGCAAAAGACCGATTTCACTTGTTATGTGACGATGTGAGAGATAACTGACTGGAGGGTGGCAGAGGATTTGTTGCGCAACAGATCCTCCTGAGCGTCATTGACAAATATCTTGTAAAATCAAGCTCCCCATACACAGAGTAGGCCTACGCGTGATTGCAAATTCAATCAAGCTCCCCATACACAGAGTAGGCCTACGCGTGATTGCAAATTCGAAAGTGAAAGTGAAAAGAGAGCACGCATTCAAACGTTTTTGCAAAATCGTACATATTTTACGAATTGCCCAATTCGTAGGAATTCATACGAATGACCTACCCCTGACCCCGCCCCTAAACCTACCCATCACGTGGGTTTAGACAAATCGTACAAATTCGTACGAGTGAGGTCGTACGAATTCGTACGAATTAGCCAACTTTTTATCATTCGTACGAATTCGCGCCATCTTTGATTATAAACGGGAATGAAAGCGAGGCTGTGAGGGACAGACATGCATCTCTTCAGTGGGTTGTACTGTTATTTAATCTGTTTTTGGATTGTTCTGCTGACGAAATAGCAAAAATATCTTTCCAAGAAATTTCAACAACATTTAGACAACATGAGCTGTAAAATTAAAAGTGATCTGGGAGCTTTATACAGCGGATGTCTTTGAAAACACGCCAAGTCTATCCCTCACAGCCTTGCTTTGCTGCTCTGAATAAGGTCTATACCCTTTTTAAAAGGTAGTACCTCAAAGGTTCATATTGGTACCAAAAGTGTACATATATAGGCTACCTAAATGGTACAAATTTGAACCTTTTTAACCAGTGACTGCTTTTGTACCATTTTTTCGGAGAGCGTAGCATCTCCCTGATGCTTTATAGGCCTATACACAGAGTAGTAATTGACATAATCTCTATATCAGTCTGAACAGACTCAGCAGACTATCTGAAGTTCATCAGGATTACAATAAAACAGTTGGTTTTTGTAGGGCTCTTCAACAAAGGTATATAAAGATGACATTAAAATTACATCTTCCCTCTTCTGTCATCACAGGCACTCATTTTTAAATGATGCTCTGACAATTAGCTGTTTCTTTGTCCCTCTTTTTTCAGATTTTATGGCAATGTGTGGTGTGATTATAAGCAAATTCTTCATAAATGTAGTGTTGGGAGATTATTTGCTTGTCTAAAATAATTAACTTCATCAAATCATTGAATTTAGTCCATTGTGATTGAAAAGGCAAAACGCAAAATATATGAGGACCACATAACTCACCATAAGTTGTACAAGCGTTGTGACTGAGCAGTGGTTTTCAGATCAGGGGTAAGTGGGGTGTCTAGTTGCTAGGTAACAGTTAATGTAGACCAAAAATGTCTGTCTCATTTGTGTCTTTGATGGACTAGATATTACATGGTAGGGTTTAAAAGCCAATGGTTATTGTTTTGCTGCTGTTTAATTTGTCATGCAAATCAAAATGCTAATAGGGGCATTCCAGTATTAGTTAGTAACATTAGCAATTGGTGTGTGCTGTTTGTGACACTTTGTTTGCACTCGGACTACACATGGAGGTGTAGATTTCATGTCTTCATTTTGGGTGTGTTTGTTTGAGAAAAAGAAAATAAATGAGAGCAGATTTTGCAGTGTCACCCGACGCAATGTATTTGATGGCATAACTGTGAAAAGTGATATGACAAACTGAATGATACAGAAATAACCCGAATGTCTGATGGATCCTGTTGTGTTGGGAAATAGATGCCGCTTATCCCTGTCCTGCTGCTGGATAACAGAGAGAGAAGGGAGCAGGATAAGCCGGAAGGGTCATAGGATAAGAGGTCTTCTCTGTTACCACAAATCCCAGATTACATCCAAACGGGACAATGCCATGGATGGACACCGATCTGTCATGAGGACACGCCCACACACACTCACAGAGGTCTGTAACTCATCTGGTTTGTCTATGTACTAAAGCAAGCAAGGACTTTATTTAATTGAATCTCTCATTCGTTTGCTATTATCTGGGCCAGTGGAGTATTAGCAATCCATTTCAGCTCTGCCCGACATGATATCTTAATTAGAACGTAAATCCCTGCTCTGTAGGAGTCATCCAGCGTTCGGCCTCAACCAGCTGAGAGGACAACAAAGCGGATGGCATCTCTCAAATGTGTGTGTGCGCTCTGTCTAAAGGGAACCGCTGGGTTGGCAGAAGGAACATGCTTTTAAAGCCCTCTGGTATGCAGAATAACAGTTTGGGGTTGGAAAGATTTTTGCAATGTTTTTGAAAGAATTCTCTAATGCTCACTAAAGGTTGCGTTACAGTAAAAAAAACAGTACTATTGTGAATTATTACAACTTAAAATAACTGTTTTCTATTTTATATCTTGTAAAATGGAATTTATTCACGTGTTCACGTACGTGTGCACGTATTCAGCATCATTACTCCAGTCTTCAGTGTCACATGATCCTTAAATCATTCTAATATGCTGATTTGATGCTCAAGAAATATTTTTTATTATGATTCAATGTTGAAAATGGTTATGCTGCTCAATTTGTGGAAACCGTGATCAATTATTTTCAGGATTGATGAATAGAAAATCGTACTAACCCCAAACACTTGAACGGTCGTGTCTGTGTTTGAATCCAATAGTTGTTCCCTCCAAAGCCGATACTTCTTAAATGAGGAACAGAGTTTTGCTCTGCACTGCAATGGGCTCAAACGGCCTTTGCCTGTTTCAGGTACAGTTATAAAATGCAATAATTTTTGCCATTGGTTCAATTTATAAATTATATCCATGACACAGACAATGATGCACTCTGTGTAATGGCATAACAAATTGTGGTTGCATTTATTAATTAAGCCACTGTATATGAATAGATAGCAACATTTGTGGTTTCACAGACTGCCGCACTAGCCTGTTGCATATTCAGGTAACTTCGTTTTATATATATATATATATATATATATATATATATATATATATATATATATATATATATTATTTATTTATTTTTTCTCTTGTGATGGGATTACAGGAGAAACCGTTCCCAGTCTTTAGAGTTCTTGCAGGAAACTTTTGCGTTCAGTTTTGTACTTTCCACTGAGTATTGCCCTAAAGGATACCTATGGTTCTTCAAAAGGTTCTAGCAATGGCAAGTGCCCCTTTTTTTTTTTTTTTTTTTTTTTTTTTTTTTTTCCTTACATTTTCACTGATGGTTAAACTACATGTACCCATCTGACACCAGTATGGACATGTACTGCTCTTCACATAATGCACTGGCATTCAACAACTTTACTTTTGGATTGTGTGAAGAAAAAATAACACAGACAGGTATTGTTTATGTGTATATTGTTTATGTTATATGTTGTATATTTTATGTTGTAGCCTATATTTCTGTTTTTAAATATTCCTGTATCTTGGCAACTCCAAGTTCATGGGTTTGATCCTCAGGGAACAATATGTATAATGATGATGATACAAATATGTTAAATGCAATGTTAGCCTACCTTGAAAGTCGCATTGGATTAAAGCATCTGCTAAATGCAAAAATGTCACTTTTATAGGGACATTCAAAAATGTTCTTTATTAATGTGGAGGTTAAGAATTGAAATACTTTATGGGTTATGAAGCCTGATTTATGTGCGTCTTTATGTGTCGTTTCAGAGGACAAGCAGATAACAGAACTCTTTGTATGAGTGTCACTCCTTATCTTTTCTCTCTCTCTCTCTCTCTCTCTCTCAGTCGTTCAGGGATAGCGGTGTCAGGCATTATATGTGTTCAATCCGTATTATTCAGCTCGTGCGCGCTCCATCCCGGGCTCGCGCTTTGACGTGAAGCAGTGTCATTTCGCCACTGAAGTTACGAAGCACAAGCAAAGATTAAGCGGAACAACTGATTCTCCTCATTTTATTTGCGCGATAAATACCAAGTGTCTCGTTTTGTTTTTAAGTAGGGCCAGTAGTTGTTTAAAAACAATTTTACTGAATATGAAATATTTACTGACAGTAATGGATTAAAGGCTATTTAACTTATAGGCCTTAAAAAAACTCCCACAAAGTCAATGTTTTTAAAGTCATTATTTAATGGACGAGAGTCGTCAAATGATATCAAAAGCCTTTTATTATTTAATGTGACTCAGTAGAAAAAATATTCCCTATGTTGAGGTTACAGTAGCCTATGTCTAACCCTAGGCCTACTGTATGAAAATGTACAGAACTGTGAATATTTCAGCACTGCTTCTGACCCATTGGTATTGTTTCTTCTTCCCAAAGAATGGCTCATATAACCTATAGCCTTCTTAGGGGACTCGCAAATCCTTTGTTTTTGGTTATTTTAATGGTCGGCGTTAAAACTGTAATGAGATGGATTAAATGGACGCCTTAATCGTCTTACTGTCTACCTCTCGTTCTTATGGCCAACTGTCACGTCATTATTGTTTGGTTTTAACCTGCTCGGGCCTATGGATAATCGATTTACTGTTGCCAAACACAAGACGATCCTCCGCCTAGACTTAACAGGCTGGACATCTTTGCGTGTTCTATTGTTGACAGTCTGTCATTCTGATGTGACAGTTTTCAATAGCTTTGTAATGAAGGGGTGACATGCGATATAGGTTTACTGTTAACAAAAAAAAGTCATATATATATATATATATATATATATATATATATATATATATATATATATATATATATATATATATGATTTTTATTTTTTTTATTTTATTTTTACGGTGTCCATTGGATTTTAAGTTCCCTGTCATATACAATGTGAAGTCACTCACCAACATTTTAAACGCATCCATGTATATTTTATATTAGCCTAATTGATGAGGTGTAGCTATTAAAATCCTTTGGACATTCTGATTATCCTGCGAGAGACGCATCGTGACAACAGCTCCCTAGAGCTGATGGCAAAAGACGAACAATTTCATGCCGAACCCTATTTCAAAAAGCACTTTCGGTTGAATTTATGTGAAATAATATCTGGCCCTTACCACAGACTTAACTTTACCTCTGAAACGAGGCATGTTTTAATGAGACCGGACACTTTTAATCTATCATCTTAAGAGAGCACAAAACGAAGTGTGTGAAATGAAATCGGAGGACATGTGTACTGAAAATTGAATATAGCCTACCTATCATCATAGACTTATATGTTACGGTTTGGGGTTCTGAGTTAGTCCTGCCGCATAAGATACGCTGTTATCCATGGTGCCAGTTCATATTGATAGGCTTATACTGACAACTCACGCTCAACTAGTTTTTTTTTTTTTTTTTTTTTTTCTCTGTGCATTTTTAAATTGAGATTCCTCGTTTTGTGATAGACTATATTTTATAAATAATTGTATTTATTAATAAGTCTATACAGTGTGATTCTGAGCACTATAGTTCCAAGGTTCTAAATCTTGGAAACAGAAATGTTATGCGTTTGGTAAAAGCTATTCATTCACGTTTTCGCTGTGAAAACCATGCAAATATTTTGTAAAAAGTGTAACTTTGAATAAGCAATCATTTTTTATTCTGTATAGCCTATATGCTTTTCATAGAAAGTCTTTCTAATGTCTGCTGTATTTTAACAGACACTCTTTCCCCTCGTTTTATCGACAACTCAGAGGGGGTTGCTTCCAGATTTCCACCAAACGACAACATTACATTCGGCGTCTCTGAGCAGCACAAACGTAAAGGTCAAAATGACGTTTTCACTGAAAGGCGCTGTCGCGCGCTGGGTGGTGCTGAAATCTAATGCAGCTTCACGCGTGATTGGCAAACCTGACAGTGATTGACGTGTGTCCATGGCGACCAGGCAGCCAATCTGACAACTCCAATAGAATAGCGGCAGCAGGGGCTAAATGTTCTTTTATTTTCCTTCCTCGGAAAACACCTTGCTTCCAGTTTTTTATGCTCACACTCAATCAAAGAAGACATTTTGCCGTCCAGGCTGCTTGAGCCTGCCGCACGGCATCGCTCCTCAGCTCGTTTTGTGACACGGCTGTTAACTTTTGCCGTTTTCTGACAGGCAGGCTAAACAAAAAGACGGGGGATACAGACGAGGAGCAACATCAGAAAGGAGGGCCAAAGAAGAGAGAGAGATTACAGTCTCCATGTTCCAGCTGCCCATCTTGAATTTCAGCCCCCAGCAGGTCGCGGGGGTCTGCGAGACTCTCGAGGAGAGCGGCGACGTGGAGAGGCTCGGCCGCTTCCTCTGGTCACTCCCGGTGGCGCCGTCCGCCTGCGAAGTCCTCGGGAAGAACGAGTCTGTCCTGCGCGCGCGCGCGGTCGTGGCCTTTCACGCGGGCAACTTCCGCGAGCTCTACAACATACTGGAGAACCACAAATTCACCAAGGACTCACACGCGAAGCTGCAGGCGCTCTGGCTCGAGGCGCATTACCAGGAGGCGGAGAAACTCCGTGGGCGTCCGTTGGGACCCGTGGACAAATACCGCGTCCGAAAGAAGTTTCCACTGCCTCGGACGATATGGGACGGTGAACAAAAAACACACTGCTTTAAGGAGAGGACGCGGCATCTGTTGAGAGAGTGGTACCTGCAGGACCCTTACCCGAACCCGAGCAAAAAAAGAGAGCTGGCGCAGGCGACTGGACTCACACCCACACAAGTGGGCAACTGGTTTAAAAACCGGAGGCAGAGAGACCGGGCGGCAGCGGCCAAGAACAGGTATACAGATCTCCATTGAACTGGGATATTCGTTTTTATTATTACTTTGCTCTCATTATTTTTATTCCTAAGAAATAAACATTCGATTTCGTTGGAGTTTCTCGCGCAAATTTAACTTAAAATGAATGTCAAAACCGACAGTAGTTGGCAAAGCTGCTTTTGTTCACGTTACCAAAATGTGCTAATTATTTGACATTACATCTCTGCTGATGCATACTATTTCATACCGGAATGGTTAATGAGAATAGAAATAGGCTACTACATAATAGATATAACAAATACAAATATATTTTCTCAGAGTTATGAAGATGCTAATTTGTCGGATCTGCTCTGATTCTCACTTCCTCGCTTTATCAAATCGTTAAATTTACAGTAGGCCTATGTTTTAAATTCTGTAATTCAAGGTAGGTTTTTATATCCTGCATATATTTCTAGTTCAATTTTTTTTTGCACTATATGAAAATATGTTGTCTGTATCTTTGTTTGAAATTAACATACACTGTAAAAATTATATGATCAATAAGTTGACAACATGTTTTGACATTGCTAACTAATCAAAGCAATTGTCATACAAGATACAACAACTTTTTAAGTCAGTTTAATGTAATTTAAGTTGAAATGACTTAAACATCAAAGTTGATTATACTTATTAATGCCTAAGAAAAGTCAATCTTTGATGCACTTACAACCTTCGATTGCTTTAAGAGCATAATCTTCTCAAATGATTTTTGTAGTTTCCCACACTCAAATAATTCAATCTTAATCTGATTAACCTTATATGCATCAGAGATCTGAAGGCATTTTCACTCCACTGTAAACAACGAGTGTCTACGTATCCTCATTGACATTTTGTATGGTTTCACCCCTGTAGGCTACAGCAGCAGGTTCTGTCCGGTGGCTCGGTCCGATCGCTGGGGGACGATGACACCACAGTAGACCGCCTGGGTCCCGCCTCAAGCCCAGAAGTCAGTCTCTCGAGCAAGGCGGCCATCTCCACCATCTCCATCACCTCCAGCGACAGCGAATGTGACATCTAACGTGACAGGCTTCAAAAGAGCAAACAGAAGAACTGTAAGAGACAATCTAACAACTACAAAAATGCAGTGCCTGCAACCGGCCCAAAGAGAGGCTAAAATGAAGGATGGAAAAATAGCGTCACACAACTTCATTTTCCAACCGTTGATGCGATGAACAAAATGCGCAGTAGGCCTAGGCTACTTCTCAAGAAGACAGGTAAAGGGAGTTTTTGAAAGACAAAAAGAAAAGAAAAAAGAATGTTCAGTATCGGAGGGCCAAACCTATTATTGTATGTGTGCGTAGGCCTACTTTATCACGAAAAGACTGAATAATGTTTTAATGTCCACTTGTCCTTTTTAATATATAAACGATGTTTATTTGATTATTTAAAATATCATCGGCCCCTAGGCCTTTTATTTGTGTGCTTTTTTATCATTTTTGTTGTGCGTAATGCTGAGCGTCGTGCATTTGAAAAAATGATAACATGATTAAAAAAAATAAAATCACTGTTGAATTAAATACGATCGCAAATTAGCAACTGTATTTTCTTTACGACACTTATTCCAGTGTGTTCAGTAACATAATTAGTCAAATTGAACCATGTAATATGTGTTATTCCATGTTTATTTTTAATGTGGCCCATGTGTCAACCCGAAAGTAAACATATTGCATTTTAAAATGTGAATGTCACATGCTGCAGAACAGATTTGGAACAGACGGGGATCAAATATGTTGCATGATTTAATGCCTCTCTGCGAGCTCAATCTCTCTCACACTCGAGCGGTAATTGGCTAAAACGCTTGGCGTGGTGTAATGCGCTCTGACAGCACAGGGTCAGCGAAAGGCCGCGACGCTCTCCCGGATGTCAACACAACCCGAGCTGTGATCTGCTGTTTAAATACAACCTATATACGGCCCAAGCACGCTTCATACAAATCATTTATCAAATGAGTTTGGCACTGCTGCGAATTGCTGAAAATGTATTTGTGATTTACAAGATTGTTTTACATATAATAACTTATACTTTTATTTATTTTTTTACAGTAACTATATTTTTCTTTAAATCTACATTCGCCTTTGTGTCATTGTTCGGATGTACATTTCTTTAAATCTATAGGTTAATTCGCCTTGTGGCATTGTTCAGATTTTAATTTTTCGACTGCTATAATCACAACAAAATACTGTAAAAAAAATTTTTTATATGATCATGAAGTTATAACATATGTTTTTACATTGCTTTAACTCATCAAAATAAGTTAAGCAATTTTCAACTTTTATTTACAAGCTGTACACGATTCAACTCATTTTAAGTCAGTTTAATGTAATTTAAGTTGAAATTACTTAAATATCCAAGTTGATTGTACTTAAAAATTGAACATTCGTAATATTACTTATTTTCAAAAAGAATGGTTTGTCTTTGTCAAGTGCAATAGACAAGAAGAAAAGGAAAATAACTTTTATTTACATCCTTCCAAATGATAGATGAAAAATAACTGTTTATAAATGTTTTCTAAATATTTTATTTTATTTTAAAAGCACGACGACGCTGTTGTTAGTGCTCAAATCTGCTGAAGATGTTTATGTCGTAGGCTAATTGAGTGAAGGAGCAGGCGCAAAAACACAGCGCCTCTGTTTCCCAACTGCCTGAAGGGTTCACTGCGCGCACCTGGGTTTAACCCGCGCCATTCATTAACGCTCCCAATAAAAAGCACAAGCTGTATTTTTCAATCCTCTTTCAGTCTGAACAACGGCGGGGCCAAACCAAGTGTTCCTTCCGAGAAAAAGGGAAAAATAGGAGCCAAAGCAAGGGAGGGGAAAGGAGCACGGCTTTATTTTAAACACTGGATACAGAATGGTGGAGAATTTCCGTTTCTTTTGAGCTCTGGGGAGTGCAGGGTGGGACGATGAAAAAGTCTTTTTTAGCAGTCAATAAGGTTGTCAAATTGGTCAACGGTAATCAGCACTAATGACGAGTTGGAGAGGGCCGAGCTAACAAAGAAGCACCCCGCCTTCCCCTCCCCAAACCTCAGCATGGAAACTCTCCGCCGGGGTTGCCAGAGGTACAGAAATCCAAACTTTGTGTGTGACGTTCTGGGACGATTAACTGAGGAGTTCACTGTCTAGAAGTCTAGCTAAGTAGCCTATCTAATAATAACAATAACAATGCACTACTCAATAAACCTTTTTTTATATATCACTTTCGATTTAACATTAAAAATGTAAGTTGTTTACGTTTCTATAGCATAGTCATTCTGCAAGTGGAAAGACAATGGTCAAACAAGCCTCAAAAATCAACTTTTTAAAATAACGCTAATGTAGCTAGAGGCTATATAAATTGGTCCAATTAGAAAAGGAGTGGGGTGCCTAGTTAAAATGTAAAAGTCTTGTAAATTCCTCTTAGTGAACGTCGATTTTTCTATAATTGGCAATTGTATGTGTGAACTACACTTTTTTGTTTCTGTACTCTGCAAAATTATAGCCTACTTAAACGTTGCCTTTTGTGCGTCAATCAAATAACAAATATCCAATTCATTTGTCCAAAAACGACTGCAAACAAGCCTCTTTTTGGAGCACTTAACTGGCTAGGTAATGTAGGTATCCTATTTGCCTTTTTATTTCTTTTTTTAAAGTGCTATGCACTCTGGTATACTTTGATATGGCAACACTTACATTGTCTTCTCCCTTGGATTAGCCTACATAACATTGGATCAAAGCGTCTGCAGCTGCTAAATGTAAAATATAAAGCAAACCCAATCTCTAACCGTTAGCATTGGAAATGTGGTCCTTATAGGGTTCATATTTGTGCTTTCGTCTTTGGTCATAAATGCATGTTTATTTTGTAGAATTTGATTTTGGCTGCGACCTCTGGTGGTCAAATGTGGCGTGGCACGACTTCCAGCTCAGTGCCCTTTTTAGTCGGTAAGACCACAAAACAACCATAAATGGCACTGTATAACTGGAAAATATATAGGTTATAAATGTTTATTCATTTAGCGGGTGCTTTTATCCAAAGCGACTTACAATGGAGTTCATTATAGGTTCATCAATACGTTTCCCATTTTTTTCACGAAGGTAGGATCTACAACGGATATAGTTCTAGTTGTTTCAAAAGCAAGTGGGGGAAGTGTTCAAGAGTGTTCTAGATCATTTAAAAGATTATTCGTACATTTGAGGTCCTACACAGACATAGTCTGTAGGCTACATCAAATCATGGTCCAAACTTACATGGATATCTACATACTCTGTATGTCAGTGAAATTCTTTCTCTCTGTCTCTCTCTCTCACACACACACACACAAACAAAATGTTTTGCTTTTGTCAATAACAGAATCGCACTCGGTGAAATAGGCGCCATTCAGCACCGTGGACAGCTACACGACATGAACCCACACTTTTCAATTGCCTTGCGTTGGATTGGCTATTGCATTTATGTATACCTCTTTAAATCACATTAAACTAATTTTGTCATATTTTAAATCTACACTAACATAAGCAAAAGTAAAGGAATAGTTCACCAAAAATTACAATTCTGCCATCATTTACTCTCGTTCCAAACATGTAGTATTTGACGTTCTTTCTTATGCGAAACACAAAAGAAGATCTTTTGAAGAATGCTTCAACTGTTTTTGCCCATACAATGAAAGTCAGCGGGGTCCAAAACCACAACAATGAACTTGGATGAACTATCCCTATTTCTGACTTTTCCGGCCACATTAAATCTAATTATTGAAACTAATTTAACAAATCTAACTGTTAAAACTACATTGAAATTATTAAAACACTTAGGCTAAGAATTGTCTCGATCACTCTTGTAAAAGGGATTTTGATCTCAATAAGTATTTTTTTAACCTGGTCAAATCATGAATGTTGTTATAAAACAAGAACAAAATTGATGAACAAATCGTCATAATAGATCAACCAAAAATTCATAAAGTTTTTCACGATTTTTTTTTTTACGTCACAAAGTTCCTGAACATTTCATAATTATATAAATATATTAATTTGAGGTTCTTAATGGCTGTGCAGCATGATGTCTGATGTGATGTATTTTTTAGTCTGATCTTTACAGACAAATCAATAACGAGAGCGTGGCAAGATACAAAACTGCTTTTCGACCGCGGCCTCGTAACAACTTCTAACAAGAACCGGAAACGTTAAATCTCCTTAAAGAAAAAAAAAACAAAAGTGAATTGAATTCCAGGAGCGATGGTGAAGTAATCAATTATTATGACAGAATGTTGTCGTCTCTTGCAGTCAGAAAAATGAAGCCGACAACAATGTCACATAAAAGCTGTCAGAAGAAAACTAGCACGAGGGTTATTGAAAAGCGATATTCAGCCAGTAATTGTGCTCGATCTGAAGCTTTAGTCTCGGATCTTGACAGCTTCTCAATACGCTAGAGCTATTCGACTGTGAGCACGTGACCGTAGCCAACATGATCACCTGTAGTGTCTTGTTGCTTCCACTAAAAAAATACTTAAGAGTATTACTACAGCGACAATCAATCTGGATCAATCTAGAGAAATGGGCACAATTCTGGCAACTTAAAAGCTTCGTAACTTACCTTAAAACCGTCATAGATCTAGTGCCCACGAGGAGACAAACTCCTGCAGGACAACCACAAAATTACATCTGAACTTTATACAGGTAGGCAACGATGAGTAGACAAGTGTTTTATAATGCAATACCTCACATCAGTCGCTAGGGGGAGACAAATACCAAATACCTGCTCTTCTCGACATAAAAAAAAAAATCGAAGTTTACAGTTCATTCTCCAAAATCTATAAGCTTTGCCATTAGCCTACAGAACGGATACACACATCATTTATAGATAATGTGTCGTGTGTACAACCTCCTATAATTGTTTGTTGGCCTATGTCTAAGACTGTTTTTCTTTGCTCTTCTTATTTCCTATTATTTCCGCGTCGCATGATTTTCTCCGTCAGTCTCTCTTAATTTTAGAATTTTAAAGCTATATATCAACTTATATTCGAGTTTTAACGTATAATTTGCTGTTTTCACCCATTTGCTGTGATTTAGAATAACAGAAGTGCAAACTCCAGCCTTCCTGATTCGAACTAGGTTTATGCTTAACATTACCACCAGAGGGCAGAAGAGACATTGTGGTAAGTAACCCTGCAGCCACAGTAATTATGGTTATTACAAGCTCCTGCTAAGACTAATGAGTTAATGAGTCAAGACAACCGAGTCAATGTGTTAGCAAAACAAAGTGTGCAGGCTTTTAAAATGTGTGCGACAGGCAAATAAGTGAAATGTGTGTTTTCGGATGCTCATATTCCCTACTGTTTTATCAGGAAATTAGATAGGCTATGTCTGTTTTAGAAACCTTTTCATTGAAATATTGAATGTAAAGCTGATTATGCTTCATTTATGCACTTGTAGACAATGAATATGTAAGTTAGCCTACATAACTAGCTAAATAATTAATCACAGAAGAGTGACATAGCAGAGTAAAAAAACAGATAGTTGTGATTTGACTAAAAAACACATATAGGCCTAGTAAGATGAGAAGTTAAAGATGAGAAAAGAAAGAGAAGCCCTTTTCTAATGCCTGCTGGGAATCTGTTTTGTGTAGTCAGTCCAGTTCTCCCGCTGATATCAGGACTTTACCGGAATTCCATAATCAATGTGGATCTAGATCACTGTGATCCAGAGAGACAGAACTGCCACTGGAATGTCAGCCAGCAGAAGCACGCCAGAGAAACCTGGAATAGACTACAAAATGAGGGTGTGTATGCGTGTCGAAGGTTTTGGACTATATCACACTGATCTCATTGTAATAATTATACCCCAAAAGGAGAATGCTCCGAGTTCCAATGAAAAACAGGAAGCTATCATATTTCTGTTTTCATTTCCTGAGTTTTTTTCTTTCTTTAATGGAGCCATCTAGAGTTTTATCCTGTTCTCTCTCTCTCTCTCTCTCTCCCTCTCTGGGGAGTGAAAGTTTGGCTTAATGTTTCCAAGCCTGAACGAGATGCCAAAATTATGATGTCTTTCTTCTGACAAGCATTGTTTCAAACATTCACCTTTTTATTGCAAATATGTTAGAATCTATCTATAGTGAATTAATGGTATTTCACACATTATCTGTCTATCTATCTATCTATCTATCTATCTATCTATCTATCTATCTATCTATCTATCTATCTATCTATCTATCTATCTATCTATCTATCTATCTATCTGTCTGTCTGTCTGTCTGTCTGTCTGTCTGTCTGTCTGTCTGTCTACTATCTATCTACTATCTATCTATCTATCTATCTATCTATCTATCTATCTATCTATCTATCTATCTATCTATCTATCTATCTATCTGTCTGTCTGTTGGTCTGTCTGTCTGTCTGTCTGTCTGTCTATCTATCTATCTATCTATCTATCTATCTATCTATCTATCTATCTATCTATCTATCTATCTATCTGTCTGTCTGTTGGTCTGTCTGTCTGTCTGTCTGTCTGTCTGTCTACTATCTATCTACTATCTATCTATCTATCTATCTATCTATCTATCTATCTATCTGTCTGTCTGTCTGTCTGTCTGTCTGTCTGTCTCTCTCTCTCTCTCTCTCTCTCTCTCTCTCTCTCTCTCTCTCTCTCTCTCTGTCTCTCTCTGTGTGCAAGTGAGAAATGGCTGCTTGAGTTTCAGTGACCTTCAGAAAAGTGGATTTTAAAACTGACGTATCACCCATATCCCTTTCCCACAAACACATGTTTGTCTTTGTCGGGGGTCTGGCTGGTTGAAGTGTTGTCAGGTCAATGCATCACTGGTAACAAAATCTCCCTCTTCTGGCTCTCCTGAGACTCACTTTAAAAGCTCCTTCAGTGTCGCCCCCTCCCCCCCAAAACCCTTTATGAGTCAGTTTCCTTGAGTTCTGGCTGAGTGACTTACCTGTGCAGGTGAAGCTACCTGACAAACAGATAGTGCGTGTGAGTGTGAGATTGCCTGTCACATTCAGGCTTGCCACCGGAGGCATTTCACAGCAGTTTGTCTGTGCCAGAGAATACAACACTTTTGACTCGATCTAGTCTCATATTCATTTATTTGCTTCATGGTTTGCAGTTGGAGATATGATTTAAACAGAACATCAGTGAACAGAAAATCATTAGTTATATCCAGAGCAAAGTGAAATACTTAGAAGATAGATAAAAAAATAACTTTTTTTGTTTTATTCTGACCTTAAAGGTATAGTGGAGGATCTTTCTGAATTTTAGATAAGACCCGCCCTCTCCACTTTTTGAAAAGTTTGATTGATTCACCAGAATGATTGACAATTAGGAGGACCAATAGTATAGGTGATCCACCCGGAAGTAAAAAATCCTCCGCTATACCTTTAAATTAAAAAAGTACTGACCTCAACCAATCATTTGAGGTGTGTTGTGTAGTGTAAAGATGCTTTCCCTTCAATGTGATGAAGAAACTTCAATGTGTGGACTGAAACAACAAGATGTTTAATAATGACAGTGTGGTTGAGGGTTTGATTAGCACTCTTAAAAGTATGGCATCAGAACCTTTGACATTCATGGAACCTTTCTATTGCACAATTTCATTATATTAGAAAAAGGTTCTTTAGATTATTAAAATGTTCTTTTTTCTTTCTTTTAAGAACTGTTCACTCACTGAAAGGTTCTTTGGGAACTAAAAAGGGTTATTTTTATGTGAAAACCCTTTATTATTTCTAAGAGTGTGTCTTTAAACTGTTACTCTGATACCAAAATGTGGTCTATACGAATTGGTTAAGAGAAAACAGAATTGGCTACGCAAAAATGAAATCCAAATTTTTAGTATTTGTATTTATCAGTTTCTTGGTTTGTAGAAACTTCCAACAAGAGGAAAGTATATAAGGAATGTTTATGTGCGAAATATAATTGATTAAAACCACAGCTGACTTTCAGGCAGGATTGGCCATTGTTGGAAGAATTCTATGGGTTCCTGAATTTAGGTCAGGCACAATATGATATTTTGTAAAAAATCACCTGTGTTTATGTTTTGTCAGAAGTGACCGCCTAATAAATATTCCTTTCAAATCTCTTAAGATAGACAGACAGACAGACTTTATTGAACTCCAAAGGTACATTTCTGTTGTGCAACACCCTGTGGCTGCAGGTTGGAAGGGTGTCCCCTTCGTTTTTGCAATCAAGCCCCTCTACACCCGGAGAATGTTTCTAATTAGGGCCCGGAAACCCTCCGCGCTCTCTGTTCACAACCATTTACACTGACACGAGACTATATGAGGTAAGAGAGACAGAAAGAGCTGATCGCACAGCAGAATATTCCAGAAACTTTAGCTTTCCTATGCAGAGCTGCAGAAATGTATTGTCATTTTTCATAGCCTATAGGCCTATGTCTTAAAAATGTCAGCAAATCTGTGACAAATTAGAATTTTTTTTAAATCTTCAGTTATTTTCTATTTGTTAAAAATTGTTTGGCAGTGTCTGTAGGCTATTAGGCTACTAAAAAAAAGAAGAAGAAAAAGTTCATAATTGTTTTAAATTGGGTCGACGCTGTTTTGTAGTGGTTTGGGTGGACGAGGCGTTTTGGGTGTAGGGTTTTTAGAGCGGAACTTGCGGATGGTGTCAATTCTCAGTGGCCCAGAACTGAAAATAAAAAATGAAAAAATAGCAATACTTTCTCCCTCTCTCTCATTTTTGTCATAAGTCGGTCATTGTAATTAACTAATAAATGTTTATCAAACTTAACGTTAAGGCTTAAAGTGACTCTCTCTCTCTCTTTGTGTGTGTGTGTGTGTGTGTGTGTGTGTGTGTGTTTGACCAGTTTTTTTTTTTGTTTTTTTTTTTGTTTTTTACTGAATAACGGTCAAAAAGTCAAGCTCGGCCCTGCGCGCACCCTGGCGCCTTGGCGTCTCTCTGCCCCTCTGCTTAAGGGCCAATTTTTCTTGTTGACGTTTCAGGCGTTCTCATTTTTCACGCGCCCATGCCCTCTTCCGGCTTGGATGTGTCACGTGGATTGACATATTTTTATTATTTTGAGGCTGTGTGTTTATTAATTGTCGTCTGATATTTTTTTTTATTAACACGCTCAAAGTGTTGATGATGTGTCGAAGATTTTGACAAATAAAATTGATGTTTGAGAGCCACTGTTTTTAAAACTACAAGAAGTTCGTAAATGTAGAGGATACACATTAGGCTGTATTTCATAAAAAAAAAAAAAAAAAATTAAAATAAAAAGAACCAAACCAGTTTTCACATCCATAGTTTAGTTGAAGATGTTTGAAAGCCAATGTCTTTCTCATTAAAATCCCTGCTCTTCGAATCCTGTCCAATACAGAACAATTTCTATAAATTAACTTTGATTAAAACATCATAAATTATTAAAAGTTTATGCATCCAACAATAGTGAGAATACTCTTAAATATTGGCCTCGCTGGTTTTACTAATTTAATGCACTTTTCCAGTAAACTCACAATTCCCAAAACTCAGAGAAACTCTTTTAAAACTCCCCCTTTTCTAATCATTTGCAATAGAATAGTTTATATCAGCAAACGTCCTCTGCGTCATAAGAATATGCGGTAATGCCGTAAATATCGATTATGCTTAGAAGTCTTGTCGCTTAAAAATGTGAACGGGAAATCCTAAGATCCTAAATCCACAAGGCTGGATGTTAGAGATCCCAACAGTGAATCGTGGATCTGATGCGGATGTCCTTGCATGCTGTGCACCGAATGCTGCGCACCGAGGCCGGGCATTGGGTATGCGGGAGCCACGGGAGAGTTGATGTTCCCCTGCAGGAGGAGCACGGGGTTGTGCTCGGGACTCTGCGGCGGAGAGTATTCATCCTCCGAACTGGACATCAGCGACTTCACTCCGTCGAGCGGAGACCGCTGGCTCTGCTTACCGCCAACGCCGTTGTTCTCGCTGTTTTCTCTGTTGGATGAATATTACATTTTAACATATTATATATGGGCCTAACTGACTTGTCATAGGCCTAAAATTTGGCTACATATTAGCCTATTAGATAGTGTTTAACAAAGTGTTATGGTTTCAAAATATCATCTTACATCGGCTAAAGACAAACTGATGCTTTTTTAAAACAGTAAAAATTGTTTTCGCACTTATGTAGGCTATAGGCCTATACTTCGCTTATGTCAACATGTCTAAAAAGATAACTGTCATCCTAGATTTACGAAAGAAGCGTTTCTTGAATTCAAGACGATTTTAGACTTATTACAAAACGCAAATCAATATTTATACTGAATCAAACTTTCAAAATCTGTAATTAAATTAGTGCAATCAGTGCAATAAGAAAAAATGCTCTTCCTTTTCTCTTGTTTCGTTCGTTAGAGCAAAAATAGATTTTTTTTATTCTAACCAAAAAAAAACAAAAAACAGTTTTAATATAAAATACAAATTATAAAATAAGTTAAATTTGAGTGACTACATTTTGTTTTTAATATAGTTAGGCTATACATTTGTCAAATATTGTTGTTCTCATTGCGCGTGACTGCAATTATTTCGCTTTATTTTTTTAAAAGGTGTTCGTGCACTTCAGTTTGCATAGCCTACTCTCAAAAAACTTTAGCCTAATTATGTTTCTATATTTATTATTATCATTCCTTTTTTTAAATCAAGATCTCACCTCTCTTTTGCCTCGGCTGCCCGGTCTCTTTGCCTCCTGTTTTTAAACCAGTTGCTGACCTGTGTTGTGGTCAGTCCCGTTGCGTCCGCCAGCTCCCGCTTCTCCCTTGGAGATGGATAGGGGTTGTGCGTGTACCATTCACGCAGCACGCCCCGAGACTTCTCCTTAAAGCAGTAACTGGTCTCTTCGCCGTCCCAGATCGTACGGGGCAAAGGGAATTTCCTGCGCACTCGGTATTTGCCCACAGCGCCCAGCGGGCGGCCCCGCAATTTTTCCGCCTCCACATAGTGAGCCTTCAGCCACAGCTGCTGCAGCTTCGGGTGGTTGTGCGCGGAGTACTGGTGGCTTTCCAATATCTTGTAGAGCTCGCGGAAATTTCCCCGGTGGAAGGCCACCACGGCCTTCGCTTTCAGCACGGATTCGTTCTTGTGGAGGTGGTCGCAGGCTGGCAGGGACCAAAGGAAACGTCCGAGCCTCTCCAGGTTCCCACCCTGCTGCAGCACCTCGCAGACGCACGCGACCTGCTCCTGCGTAAAGCCGAAAGAGGGCAAGATTGACATGGCGCCCCGATGGAATCCACCAAGTAATACCCTCCTAATCCAAGGCTCTGTGGATATTCCTCTCCAATGAGCCCCGGGACAAAAAGCCCCGTGCCACGTTTATCTGTTGATGCAGCTCCAATTTTAATAACCGTCTGTTATCCGGTTGTGTGGCACCGCTGTCACTCTTCTGGGCTGCACACGTGAGATTCCGATGCAGTTTGTCCTTGTGGATATATGACAGAGAACCCCAGCACAGCGTCATCCCGTGATTAGCTCGCCCCGGTCTGTTGTGGAACCGGCAGGCAGAGCAGAACTGCGTTTCAGATCCGTTCCGTTTCCTCCCCGGAGGGCGGACGTCAAGGCCTGAAACTGGAGACCTTGAACACACACACACGCGCGCACACACGCACATACGCACATACTCACTCACACTAACCCGTTGATAGGCTACTAATCAATTATTAAATGATCACAAGCACCTCCACAGCAGCATTTACATCCCCTTCTGTTTTTCTTGACATCACAGAATAGAGATATTGGTTATTTTAATTATAAAATGATATGGTTTGCATTTGTGCTTTATTTTCAGTTATTAGCTATTATAGATTAATTCTATCATTTATCATACAAAAAACGAGAGCAATGTGTGCGCTCAATTGGGTGGCATTTTAACTGCTTGTCAATTCTAGTGGGCCAGAAGGTTTGATGATGGATTTAAGAGTGTGTCAAAGGGAGATACAGAATCTCTGAATATATTATTTTTTAATTCAGTCTGTTATCGTAAATTAGGTAAAGATACTCTTGCCTTCGTGTTATAATTAATCAATGATAAAGGCAACAATATCTATAATAATTAATAAATATGGAAATAATTTCATACAGCATTCTCTTTCATGCGTCAAAATACGATATGAATTACCTGAGGTCTTACTTTCTGAAGAAATAATGACCTTAGTCTTATTATTTGAATTATGAATTTAATACAACGTCTTAAATCTATACATGAATTCGATTTTATTTCTAATAGTGTTTCCTGGTAACTTATATAGTCATAAATTGCTTTGATTAATCCATTGTAAAGGCCTCTCTTAAAAATGTCACATATATCTTAAAAAGGTTCCAATCAGAACTAATAAAAGTTAGGCCTACAGATTGATGCCATATAAAAACCTATAGATTACAAAGTTAGCCTATATTCGGATTTATTTTAAAAACCGTGTATGAGTTAAAGGTGGCCTGAAGAGCGTTCAATAAAACACCTAGAATTTTTTTTATCTCTTCTTTTAATTAAAGAACACTTTTCCCCGAATCTATGATCTATTAAAGAACCCTTTTTTTTAACAGTGCATATTGTGCTTTTTTTAAAATTAATTATATTTAGTTGAAAATACGCATAAGCCCCGTCGTTGAAGCATTTGGTCTGTGTGGTTTTGTAAGGTGGGTCTGAAACACTATACCGATCCATTAGCGAATAACTTGTGAGCTTGACGAGCTCTTAGTCTCCCGGTCACAGCTCTTTATCTCTCAAGATATCCGTAACATGACTCCGGGAAATCCAGCTGGTCCGCCTGAGGCTGTTTATTTTTTTATTTTATTTTTATATTACTTTTTTTTTCTATACATTTTAGAACGTGGTGAGGATTTTGGACTCTAAATATTCCCTAATGCTAATTAGTATCTGTGTAATCTTTAATTGGCCCCCTTAACACCTGTGAAAACAATCATTCGTGTTCAGTCGAACATCCTCCCCCTCTTTTTTTTTTTCTTAATGGTTTTTAATGCCTTTGAACAGTTTACTCAGCAAGCAGATGTTAACTGCATTTTAGAATAATCTACTTCTATTTCTATGAGAATCAGAATTGTAAATAAATTCTTAATCTGAGCTCCTTCTCGAGTCAATAAAACAAAACTCAAATGTTAGCTACACATAATGCATAGTTTTTGAAACATCACACTTTGTTTAAATTAATCACGAATTATACAACCAGATCAAGCAAATATTAATTGTTTTTGTAAATGCACAGTAATGTGAAGTGTCATCGATATAATTCTATGATGTGCATAAATATATTCTTAGAAAATGTCTAAATGTGTGCATAAATGCTGGCTAAAACGGTTTCCTCGGCTCTGTCCTGAACTGTACGTGGGTCGATGGCTTCTCTGCTCAGGTTACGGTAGTATGTCCAGCACAATGCACCCCCTCCATCACACCAGATCCTCTACCAGCCCCCAGGACGGCGTCGTGCCCGCTCTCAGTTCATGATCATTTCAAGATGTTCTGGACTAACTAACAGAAGCGCGCGCGCGCGCTCACGCACAGCGCGGCCCCGACGGTGCCATTGAGTTGTGATGATACAGGGTGAGGGGCTGAGGGCGCACACACACTCACACGCACAAAACATCCTAATAAGTGCAACATAAATGTCACCATATTTCATGTTTAGTAGTCCGTGCTCCACCACTGTGAAGGTGTAAACTGTTTTCTTTTCACTGAGTGTGTGTTTATGAGTTCTCTGCGAGGTGTAAATGAAAGACTGAGCGTCGGAGAATCCACCGCTAATTAGACGTTGTTGCAGCCGTTTGAGAGGGAAAACAATCCAGCACTATTGCATATCACCAGTTAAAGGAATATTGATCAGATAATGAAGCTTTTTATCTTAATTCGTTATTTTCAATAACAGTTGCATTGTTGAATGCATTTTTAAACATTATTTAGTTGCATTTGTTTTGTTTGCATGCCTGTAATTAGATGCAGGGGTAAATGACCGACTGTAATTATGCAACAAAGTCATACTATATAGGCCCTATATAGGCATACTATATTCGTTCACATAAGTTAGTCTGAACTAAAATTATTTGAATGGTTTAGATTTGGATAACTACACGAAAACATTAGCCTACCTAATAAAAAAAAAGAAATAAAAAAAAGTGTAGCTTAGTTGCTTCTTTACATTTTTTAAAAGTAAAATTAGTTTCGACCAATTTGAATTTAATTAATGGTCAATCAAGCTGAAAAAATTATTAGAATATAATATAGAATAAGTTCAATGGATAGATAGAAAACGCAAGATTTTCTTGTTGGATGATTACATTTTGATTACAGCGCATTGCAATGGAGAGAATGTAACTTTCTTTCTTTTTTAATCATTTGAGGATTCTAGAAAGCAATCCGGTGATGAGATTGAGAAGATAACATATCTGAAACTAAACACGAAATATCTTTGTGAAAATAATTAGACATATTCATCAAACGGAATGGGAATTGTTTTATGATGGCATATTTTATTTAAACAGGCTCAATACCAATACATTTTTTTTAAAGGAGAAAAACAATATATTACTTGCACAATAAATCCAAATACATCCATGGCAAACTCCAAACTCAAAGTGTCATATTTTCGTACTACAGGAAGAGGGCGCCAGCCAGTGACATCTATCTGCTTTTGCCACAAATAAACATAGGCTATATTATATGAAATGCCTTCTGTTAAATATTTATGATCTATTTCATGTACTTTAGTTAATACAATGAAGGACATTGGTTTAATCAACAGAAACCCAAAATATTATGTTATCTGAACCACATGAATTATCTAAGTTGTTTTGACAGAAAAAAGTGATAACAAATCATGAATATATATATATATATATATATATATATATATATATATATATATATATATATATATATATATATATATATATATATATATATATATATATATATATATATAAATAAATTTTTTTTTACAGTGTGTGTGTGTGTCTTGTTTTTATATTCTTCTATTCACACTGCAGATGAGGTTTCAGCTCAGAATCTGGAACAACAAGGTAAAACTAATTGAATTAATTCAAGAATAATGTCTGTCCTGCACTCTTACAAAGTGGTGTGTGTGGGCTGTCAGAAGAAGTAATGAAAAAAACAGTTGTGCTCTCACACTCTGTGGTCCAATTTCACCAGGGGCATAGATTAACCCCTGCGTGTGTGTGTTTGTGTGTGTGTGTGTGTGTATGTTTCACTAAAATCCTTATGCTTATCCTCTTCACTTTTAATGATATGTGCCATTCAATCACCCTTTTTTCTATCTAACCGATGACACACCATATACATATACTAACCAAACCCTATAACCCTATAATATATATATAGCATCTTTTTGAATTGTAGCAACCCACAGCTGTTTGCAGAAACACAAGTTTAGCAATATCCGAAAAGTACTAGTGGCCTGATATACTGCACAAAATGTGTGCTGTATGAAAAATTGACCCCATAGCTCTCCTTCCATCTCTCTCTCTCTCTCTCTCTCTCTCTCTCTCTCTCTCTCTCTCTCTCTCTCTCTCTCTCTCTCTCTCTCTCTCTCTCTGGGCAGGCATACCAAAGAAATTGTGCAAGGCTGCAGAGGTCAAAGTTCAGTAAAGATGAATGACAGGATGACAGACTCATATCCCTAAAGGCAAAGAATGCAAGTTTGATGACACGATTTGATATTATTCAGGCTTATAAGCAGTTAGTTGTAGTTCAGGTTCAACATGTATGAGTGGCGTTTATGCACATCACCCATGCTCACGCTCAGCTTTAGACTTCAAACTGACGGAAAATGTTTGCTGTTCACATTCCCTTGTCAGCAAGTATATCTGGCACTCTGCATTTACATTTACAAATTCACACTTATTGGTCTGGTTCATATATATTCTCTCTCTTACACACGCAGGTATGAGACGCAGCTGAGGAGCAGCGTGTGCCCTTTCACCTCTCATTAGTGGGGGCGTGGGGGGAGGTTCAGGTTACAAATCCAGCTCTGTTTGCTATTCAGGGTTAAGTCCCCCCTCTTTTTGAAACCCCCAAAGGTGAGAGGTCATAGTTTTTAATAAGGCTCAGTTTGAGAGGTTCATGTTTTTTTATTACTGCTTCTCATTGATGCTCAGTGTGCGGTACGTTTGAGCAGTTTCGATCACCGTCACTTTTTTCTTTGCATGTTGTTAATGCCAAAATATGAGCTCCCAACTCACAAAAAACTCTTCTCTCCCTCTGCGTTCATTGTTGGAGCGGGGTGTTATCTGATACCTGGCCATCTCTCATGGCAACAGGGTCACCTAGGCTGTTGGGGAACAGGTGACAATGCTCCTATTTCTTCTCCTCATACAATTTGTCCCAATTATCTCGCTCGCCCTTTTGTCCTGTTTTGTTTTCCCCTCCTCTGCGAGCGAGTCCTAGCAATGCTGCTGAGATGACGGTATATTCAGATTTGTTTGGCATCCGAACAAAATTTCAGGGAAAAGCTTTGGTATCAAATTGTTTGGCTGGCTAGCTTGAGTTTATGTGGTTTTAAAACTGCGACAATGCATTTGAGATCCACACAATGCCCGTAAGTGCCATCTGTAACAGTCACTGAGACAATTTCTCTGTCTGTTTCTCTACCTCCGTCTGGACCCCCCTAACGGGAGGCGACAAGGCCTCCAGAAATCCCCCTCCTGTTTATTTGAATTTAGGAGTCTGAGGCAAGAGCAGCTTGCTAACAAGCTCCAGACCACCAGGCATGTGCAAACGATCACCGCTGATTTTCCAGCACCCGGCCTGGCCTTTCTGTATCAGGTCTCTGCTTCACCTCCCCTCCCTGGCTACTTAAATCTTTTTATTTGCATGTTTCCTGTCGGTCTGAATATTTAACATCCACTGTAGACATAACAT